>NC_048218.1:106305217-106655538 GCF_002007445.2 Ailuropoda melanoleuca
AATTCTAATTCTAATTTTGTGTTCTGGGCAAAAAATTATTACAAGCCATAGGTATTTTGTAGTAAGGGTTTTTTCATTCAGTACAGTCATAAAGGCTACCTAANTTTGTAGTAAGGGTTTCTTCATTCAGTGCAGTCATAAAGGCTACCTAGAGATGGTAATGTCTGAACTCAGATTGTAAGGTGAAAATCAATTAGTAAGTCAAAATTAGTGTGTCCAGCAGTATATTAGAACTCACTAGTCCTGGCTTATGAGAGCTGTTATTCATTTTTTTAGAAATTTTACTAACAAGTTGTTAAACACAGGTTTTGTTAACAATTATATAAGGTAATAATTAAATACATTATATACAAAGGCAGTATTCAAAACTCAGTCACTTCCTAATTATTACACCATTTTTTTCTACTATCTGTACTCTTGAGGTTATTTATACCTAATGAATATGAATGGTAGAAATACTGTGTAATGGTGCTACTGCTGCTTTTCCCAACTGTACACTCAATGATGCCATATTGGTAACTTGAAATCAATTATGATGAAAGTATTTACAGCGTGGGAGTTGGCAACCTTTAAAAATCAGAGGGTGGTTTTGTTTTTCTTAGATTTTGTTGTTAAATGTTTACCAGTATACCACTGGCAACGTGAATAACGGACTGGGAAGATGAAAACATGCATATTCTAAGCAGAGAGGCCTGCGTAAATAAAGATGAGGAAGGTGGTAGGGTGGTGACTTTTCATGGGAGTAGCACTCATGGAGGTAGTGGTGGTGGTTGCTGCAACAGCTCTCTTTAAGTGCTAGCATTCTGTTAGAAGTGGAGTCTCATTCGGTCCTCAGCTCGTCAGTCCTCATAATAACCCTATAAGGCAGATAACATTAGTAATGTCCATTGTCCCAATGAGAGTCGGAGGCCTAGGGAGGTTAAAGAACTTGCCTGCCGGCTCACAGTAGCAGAGCTGAGCTGTAATCCTGAGCATACTGAGAAGATAGTTGAAATGCTTAATTGCCGCATTCGGTGTCTTTGGTATGGGTATACTCAAGCATCAGTTTTGAAGTGGAAAAGATGATAAATTGACTGGAGAGGTTAGCAAGGTCAGAACATAAAGTACTTACAACAAAATAATAGTGATAATCATTCCGAGAGTCCGTTACATGGTGAGTTATAAACCAAGAACTTAATACACTTCATCACATGGTTCCTCTGAATTAGCAGTTAGCAGCTACCATTCACTATTTTAGCTCAGTGTTGTTTTTCTGATAGAAATGCACATGTTCTGGGGCGTCTGGGTGGCACAGCAGTTGAGCGTCTGCCTTCAGCTCAGGGCGTGATCCCGGCGTTGAGGGATCGAGCCCCACATCAGGCTCCTCCGCTGTGAGCCTGCTTCTTCCTCTCCCGCTCCCCCTGCTTGTGTTCCCTCTCTCGCTGGCTGTCTCTGTCTCTGTCGAATAAATAAATAAAATCTTTAAAAAAAAAAAAAAAAAGAAATGCACATGTTCTTTATAATGCAACAAAAAAAGGAGAGTTTAAAAATATGCAAATACCTAACCCTGAAATAATTATCTTTAAATATGTGAACGTGATTCTACACATAACTGCACATATACCTACAAATAGTACATGATATAAAGATGGATACATAGATAATTTTATGGGATGACATCCTGAATCTGTATTCTTAATGGACTTTTGATTTCACAATATTTTAGATTTATAGAGAAGTTGCAAAGATAGTACAGAGTGTTTTCATACACCTCACATAATCTAGATGATTTCCCTGGTGATTTCTACCACAAATTTGGGAAAGAAATAATACCAATGCTCCACAAACTCTTCCAGAAAATACTAGCAGAGGGAACAATTTCTAATTCATTTATTGAGGTCAGCATTACCCTAATAATAAAACTAAATAAAGACACTACATTACATAAATGGAAAAATCCTTGACAAAATACTAACAAATCTAGAGGACAATAATCAATAATGTGTAATAAAAATTGGCAAATTAATAAAATGTACTAAGAATTATACACCATAACCAAGCGAGATTTATTTAAGGTATATAAAGCTAATTAAACATTAAAATGCAGTCAACCCTATTAATAGGATAAAGAAGAAAAATCACGATTATATCAGTTGACACAGAAAAAAAAATTGGACAAAATCCAATGCTCGTCCATATTACAAACTCTCAGCAAACTAAGTTTGATAAGGAATATCTTGCAAATAAAACAACAAGAGATAACACTGTATTATCATATACCTATCAGAACACCTAAAATCCAAAAACACTGGCAATTGTTGATGATGGTACAAAGCAACAGGAATTCTCTCATTACTGGTTGGGAATGCAGAATGGTTTAGGCACTTTAGAAGACAGGTAACAGTTGCTACACATTTTGGTATTGTCCACAGTTCTTGGGTGTTCTGTTTCAGGGGATTCTTTTTACCATCTTTTTTTCTCTTTGCATTTCAGTTTGCAGGTAAGTCTCTATGGATCTTTTCCAAGTTCACTTAATCTTATGTTAATTATGCCAAGTCTGTTGATGACCCCATCATACATACTCTTCATTTCTGTTTTTCATGTCTAGAATTTTCTTTTGATTCCTTGAGTTTCCATCTCTGCTCACATTATGCATGTAATCTTGCACATTCTCTACTTTTTCCATGAGAATGCTTAATATGTTAGTCACAGTTATTTTAAATCTCCTGTCTGATAATTTCAACATCTGTGTCCTCTCTGAGTCGTATTCTGATAATTGCTTCTCTCTTTAGACATTTTTTTTTTTTGCATTTAGCATGCCTTGTAAATAGTTTTTTAAAGTCAGACATGTATCAGGTAATAGAAACTGAGGTAAACAGATTTTTAGTATGAACCTTTATGTTAATATGACTAAGAGTTGGGCTGTGGTTAATGTTTGTTGTGACTCTAGGTGTCAGAGGCTCCAAATTCGTCTGATGTCTTTCATTCTCTTCTTTTGGCTTTAGACTTCCCAATTACTCCTCCTTGAAGAGAGAGTATGTCTTGCAGCTTTTTTAGCTACAATCCCCTTTTACCAGTCTGCAGTCTTGGTGAGGTGTGGGGAGAGGACGTGTTTTATAATCATTCAATTAAACATCAGTGTTTTAGCCTGAATCTTGGGCTTTCACTTTCACGAGTGTTTCTCCAAAGCTATAGCTCTTTTTTCCCCTCTTTTCCTCTTCCCTCTTCCCTGAGTGTAGGTTCCCAATCTATTTCGTTGAAGACCTGACCCTATTAGACAGAAAATCCTGACCTTAGGTGAGACAGAGGTTGGAGAGAGCTGGAGGCGAAGAAATTGCGTTCTCTCTTGTAAGCTCTTTCCTTTGTTATGAAACATCCAGAGCATTCTCCATGATGATTAATTTTTCCCATCCCTATGATAGCCAGGAGGCTCTTTCTCAAATCTTTGCTGTGATAACCTCATAGAACTTCTGTAGGTACCTGAAGAAAGTGTGGAGACTCCACCCTAAGACTGTGGCCCCCAGAAGTTTCTTATACTTAAGTTAGACCATACTCAGTCTCTAGAATTTTATCAAAATTATCATTTAAGTGTTCCTAAAGTTTTGACTCCCGCAGCTTCTCCAAATAAGCAGATCTCAGCTGCAATTTTCTCTGTCCGCTTGTCTCTGCAGATTTCAAGGTGGTGATTTACTCTGCAACCTCAGTTCTCTAGTGGGTCAAAGAAAAGTTTTTAGTTTTCAGGGGGTTTTTTTAGCTTTTTCTTATTGTAGGGACAATAGGGACTACTTTTAACTACTTTTCATGTCAGATCAAAACTGAAAGTTCTGCATTTATTTTTCAATAAAAGCATCAATTCTGATTTTAACAAAAAGTAAAAGAAGTAAAACTTGTTATATTGTGAGCCGTAGTAGTCTCTAAAAGATTCCTCTAAGATTAGAAAAAAAAGATTATGAAAAACTTTTAAAAGTTTGAGTCTTTTTGGGGAGACATTAAATTAAAACATGATTTTATTTATACTGAAGTTCCTTTTTTATTCAGGTGTAATTGGCCCGCAACATTCTGTAATTTCAGGTGTACAACACAGTGATTCAGTATTCGTATTTTACTGTGAGATGAGGTACAGTTTATGTGTTTATGTGTTTATGTGTTGTTGTTTTATGTGTTGTACTTCTGGTGTTGTATCAAAGAACTCTTTGCTGAAGAACTCTTTACAAATTCGTAGAGATTATTTTACTCGGTTTTCTGTTATAAATTTCATAATTTTAGGTTTTACATTTAGGACTATGATCAGTTTTCAGTTAATTTTTGTGCATGCTGCAAAGTTAATTCACATTTCTTTTTTTGATATATGGATATCCAATTATTCCAGCACAAGTTGTTGAAAGAATTTCTCCACTAAATTGTCTATCCACCTTTGTCAAATCAGTTTTTCATACGTATTCATATATATGTTTTATTCCATTGACCTATTCGTCTATCTTGACCTCAATATCACATTGTCTTAAATACTGTAGGTTCATAATGACTCTTAAAATTAGTTGAGTCCTCCAATTTTTATTTTCCAAAATGGTTTAGCTATTTTAGGCCCTTTGGATTTCCATAGGAAATTTGGAATTATTTTGTTAGTATTTACAACAATAAAAAAAAAAAAAACCCTGAGATTTCAACTGGAATTGCATTGAATCTATAGATGAGTTTACAGAGAACTGATGTTTTAAAAATATGGAGTTTAACAGCATCTGAACACTGTGTATTTCTCCATTTATTTAGGTCTTGTATTTCTCTCAGCATATACTTCCCCAAAGAACAATTGACTACTGGTCTAGTCCGAAGCACCTTTGAAAGACAAGCTTTTTCTTACACATTCATTTTCAGTTTATTTTAACCCTTGGTAATCATCACCATCCTATTCAGCCTACTTAATTTTAGCTGTTCTAGTCTAATCAAACTTCCATAGAAGCTTACTCTCTATGACTAGTGGTTCCAGATAGGATTCCTTAGGTATTTACCCACACTAGCATTCTCTTATTATTTCTCATCTCATTGTGAGAAGTATTTCTCTGAAATTATGTGGCAGGAACACTGAAAAGAGAGGAATGGTGAGAACACTCAAGTTCATAGTGTTTATGTGTAAAAGCATTTTCAGGTGATGAGTCATGCGGGACCATAACCTCATACCTGGGGCTCTCTGGGCTTTGTCAGTGATTCTGAAGGTCAAAATTCTTCAGAATATAAAGAAAACAGGCTAGTTATGAATGCTCTGGTCCCCATCTTGGACTCCAGTAAGCATGTGAGATTTCTAGGGCTACATTAAAATTAAATTGAATTTCTAACAATCCTGTGAACCAGAAGCCAATCTGAGCCAGTGCATTCTCTTCTGATTCAGTAAACTCCTTCCAGCTCCTCAGTTCACTGTAGTAATTATGAAAACCAAAACTTAGTAGACTCTGTTCTACTTTTCCTGATAATTTGTAAGCTATTTGAGGACATTTTATTTATCAGAATTGTACAAACGGTACAAACTGTACAAGTTGTACAAAGCATTGCCTCTTCTCACAGGGAATTCTAGTTCTTTCTCATTTCAGGATTTCATTTTTCTTTCCTATTACACCCCAGCTGGCTCTTACTTTAAAACTTGGCCACTACTGCCTTGAAACATAAGTTTAAAGCTGGAGCTATCTATTTTATTTTGTTTGTTTCTTAATATCTTTTGTTTAAAATTCTTGTCCTTGGTGTTTATCTTCTGGTTTAAAGCAAATATTATGTACTTTTTGTATGCAGAAGAATATCTTCATCATCACCACAAGGCATTTGGCTGAAAGATACTGGGAATCTACACCCAAATATAATTTTACTTTACTGAACAGAAAATTTGGAATTTAAAAAGAATATAGTCATTTTTTCTATTGATCACTAATAGTCTTTCAGTATTTGCTATGCAGTGTGGCATTCAGGTTTTTCATATGGTTTGGTTCAATTAAACAAACTTAGTTTCACTAAAAATGAGGCTAGTCTTGCAGAACTTTTCGTGTTGATGGCCTGAGATGCTAGAATATCCTAGAAAATGTTAAACACTCATGTATCTTAATTAAGATAATACCAATTCATTATACGGGTAATGTTTGAAGTTCAGATAATCAACTAACAAAATATTTTAACAAAATGCTTTCATTTGTAACATTTGGATGAAAATCTTACAGAAGATTTTGGTTTTGCTGATATTTTATGGTTTTACTTTTGTATCACTGGAGTATCTTTTTTATAATTGCTTCATCTAATAAAAAATTACAACAAAAATAATTCCCTATACCTCATATTTTACCTACACTTTTCTGCAAAATGCAATTCCTAATAATAGAAACACAACACAGCAGGAAATAGTCTTCTGTAAATATAGTTAACCTTCATCCAAGTGGTCATTATAATTCTCTTCAAATGAAAAGGAAAATCTAAGATCAGTAAATTGGTATTGGGGAGTTATTAGTACTTTTGTGTCCCATCTCTGTGTTCCATTTACTTACATGAAGAAGATAAAAAGTTTAAACAACTATTTATATCATAAGGACATCTGAGTCCAATAAAATCTTTGCAAAGGGCTAGAATTTTTACAATAAGACAAAGATTACATTTTCATTATTAAAAACTCTAGCGTGCAATGTCTTCTTTTCTATCATATCAATGTCATTTTGTAACCTCAGATGTCTGGAAAAACAAAATCTGGAAATTAATGTAAAGAAAAATATCTCACTTTGTCATGGTGAGACCATCAATTAAATAGCCAAGAAAACCACAGAGACCCCAAGATTATAAGCTTCATGGAAACAGGGATCTTTCTTTCACACACTGATATACAGAATCTCTCCAACAATGTCTGGCACATACTAGGTCCTCAGTATTTATTGAATGAATAAACCTGGTAGACAGTTCAGGTTCTAATAGGAAAGCTCTAATTATATTCCCTGTGAAGAACTATGAAAGTTGAGCCTCTAAACACAAATAGAAATAGGAAAAGGAGAACTAATGAAAGAAGTAAAATGGGAAAAAATGAGAGAGGATGAAACAGACTTTTCAGTAGAGAAAGGAAAACGCAATGATGTTGATTAGAAGAAAGTGGCTTGAGGGACACTATACCTCTGACATGTCTCACACCAGTGACTGAGGCATGGAAAAGACTAGTTTGTATTGGTAAACTAAAGACATAGTGGAGCCCAATATTTATTAAATACCCGTAAATCCCTGTCTGGGTGGAGTTTGAGGAGTACGACAAGGAGATTAGGAAGAAATACAGTTGTAAAGTAATAAGTCAGATCATATTGACTTCAGTGGCATGAAGTGTAATTCAGGGAATTTTTCTCCAAAAAGTAAGCAAGCAACACACTTAATCAGTCTCAGGACTGAAGCCATCAGCCTTTTTGTATAACATCCTGCTGAGAATTAGGAAGTAGACCTATATCTTGAACACTGACAAGCCTAGCGGGCTTAGAACTCGATTCCAAGGGCAGAATTTCTCAATTAGACAAAGGTAGATAGTTGAGAAAGTTGTACCAACCTTCACAGAGTAACAAGTGAACTGAGGAAAATGATGATAAATCTGAATAAAATGTATGCATTTCTTGGTGGACTTGGGACTTGGTGGACTAGGCATTCAACAAATATTTGTTATCAAATGATTTAAGTTTTATAGTATCAAAATCCCTGAAGGTTGTTGAAATTCTTGGGTTTTTTTTTAATGTTAAGTAGTTTTCTACTGTATCCTCAATATTTTGACTATTGTGTTGTCAGAATATGGGTCCTATTAAAATCTTCTGAAGAATATCTGTTTTGTCACAGCAAGCAGTTAACCCAGTTAGATTCAAACTGTGAGTCTCGACCTGCCTTCTGTGGGCTGTGGTTCCAAAATCACTTTAGTTTTCAAAGTCTGCGGTGCTTCTGGTTGGCTTCTCATGTATATCACCCAGGAGCCAGTCTGGAACCTGGATAGCAGTTTGTACCATAAATTAGTTCACTTCAAAACATTTGCTATGCTCATTCTAGTCAACTCCATATATGTGCAGCTTAGGAGTAAGCTTAGCAATTCATACCAGATTTAAAGAATTCCTTTCCCCAGCTCTCTCTTATCTGTGAATTCTCTCATTGTCTCTGGATCCCAGAGTCCCCTTTTTCCTGATGCTGTAGCCTTCATAGGTTGTCATAGCTCTACTGGAAATCAGAAAAGTAAAAATGGCCTTCATGTACTGTCATAGGCAGGACTAGATAGATAATGTGCAAGATCCAGTGAAAAATGAAAATGTGGAGTCCCTTGTTAAAAAATACTCAGAATTTAAAGATAATGACAGCTGAGCATTAATCCAAGTGTGGGGCCCTTCTTAGCAGAGGGCCCTGTGTAGCTTCATTGATGGCACATCTATAGCCAGAGTCTAGCTAGGGAAATGGCGTAAAGAAACATGCCATCATGGGAGTTTGGGCATTCAGTATAAACACTCTTTGTTTTGTTTTTAAAGTTTTATTTATTTGAGAGAGAGAGAGAGTGCACATGGGGAGGAGCAGAGGGAGACGGAGAGAAGCAAACTCCACTAAGCGCGGAGCTCAATATAAGGCTCGATCTCACAACCCTGAGATCATGACCTGAGCCGGAATGAAGAGTCAAATTTTAACCGACTGAGCCACCCAGACGCCCCAACACTTTTGTTTAACAACAATATTTGTGTACATTAGTAGCAAAAGGGAAACTTGCTTGTCTTACAATATGTAGCCATATTTTTATAAATAACATTATCTATGGATTCCATCTTTGTGAATATTACTACTCACTCAAATTTGTAAGCACAAAATCCGTATGCATGAATGGTGTTTTGCAGTCCTTTACAGATAGTGCAGAATGGTAAAAAACTTGAGTGGCCCAATGCACATGTTCTCAGCAGAGGTTGGAAAGGCTACTCTTTGCCACCTTATTGCAGTTTTCATACCATAAAAAAGCATCCCTTTTGCAGTCTATTTAATGTTACTTTTTTGCATTTTTTACTTTTTTGTTAGTAATTTCATTATTAAAATGGCCCTCAAACATACTGAAGTGCTGTCTAGTGTTCCTATGCACAAAAAGACTGTAACGTGCATTATAGGGAAAATACATGTGTCAGCTAAGCTTTATTCAGGCACAAGTTAGAGTGCTGTGGTTGTGAGTTCAATGTTAATGAACAGATAATATAATATATATAACAAGGTGTCTTAAAAATGCTTATAAAATAGGGGCACCTGGGTGGCGCAGTCGTTAAGCGTCTGCCTTCAGCTTAGGGCGTTATCCCAGCATTCTGGGATCGAGCCCCACATCAGGCTCCTCCGCTAGGAGCCTGATTCTTCCTCTCCCACTCCCCCCGCTTGTGTTCCCTCTCTCGCTGGCTGTCTCTGTCAAATAAATAAATAAATAAAATCTTTAAAAAATATACTTATAAAATAAAGTTATGTTTGCTCAATTGTTAAAAATATGGTGACTAGACGTTCAGGGACCTAACCCTGCATTCATCCCCTAAGAACAATGGTTCATTATTTGAATGTTCATGGAGACTTTATAGGTCATAACTAGAGTGAACAACAAAAATCAACTATACATAAATAATATAGTTACAGAATCTTAAAAAGAATGTGCGTATGGTAATAAAAACATATTTCAGGAGGCCTTTTTTTCCTACAAAAGGGGGTAAAAAAGCTGAGTACTCATAATTCTCTGCCAGATAATTTATATACATTACATATCTTTACCTTATATTATATATATTATCTCATTAAATATTTATAAATTCAGTAAGATACAAGAATTATTCATATTTTAAAGCTGAAGAAAGGGATTCATAATATCACGGGTAAGATCACATAGCTAGTCACTGTTGGGGCTAAGATTTTTAATTCTCGTCTCTATGAATCTTGTCTCTATGATGCATATAGGGCACATGGCCATTCAATCCATTCCCTTGGACATGTCCTTGACATCCCCACAGATACAAATACTATGATAATTATTTATAGTAGGTTAACGGGAAAATGGTAATGAGCAAAGAATGAATGTGGCCAGGATAAACAGACAATTCAAGCTGGGGGCCTACCCCCATCCCACGTGTGAGGGAAGATGTGAAGTCACATTTATGACTGGCTGAAAATCACTTATAAATTCTAGTGAGGCTGGCTTTCCTAACCATGAGGTGTGAGTGGCTGGGATAGGTAGGTCGTTAGCCATTTCTCAGGGAGGGCCTGATTTATGGTTCTAGAGAGCTCTGTCTGAACATGATGCTATCCAATGACCAGAAATTTGAAGAATAGAGTTTTCCTTGGCATTCCACAATAAAGTCCATGACAAAGCGGAGCATAGCCCCCAGTCGAAACTTTGTTGGTATTTAACACATATGATAATCAAGAAATCCTAATAAAAATCTGGCTATAAGACAAGGCTTTGCAGGGAGACAGACGGGGAATATATGCAGCAGGCGCCTCAGGCACTGTCTGAGCCAGGCCGCTTCAATCCAAAGCTCCCAGTCAGAATGAATACTCACCCACACTCACAGGCTTGATCAGGAATTGTATGCAAAACGCACAGCAAGGCTGAGACTTCGTGTTCGAAGTCTTTGAGACCCATAGATGGAAAGGGCACAAATGAAAAAAATGATGAAGTATTGCTTCAATTGGATATGTATCAACTGTGCCTCCCAAACTAAAAAATAAAATCATGAATTTGTTTCCATAAGTATAATAGGACATCTGATAATCCTTGTATCTCTCAGTGAACACATTCATTTTGGTCTTGTGCCAAATAGAAATTATAAAAATAGAATGGGCCCCCTTGAGTCATGAATTATCCTGAAATTCAAGACCCATATTTTATGAGTTAAGTTAAAAACAGCATTACTAATTACCAATTTGAGTAAATTAAGGGGGGAAAAATCACATTGTGAATGATTGACCAAAGAGCGTATCTCACTGCTAATTCTCTCCATTTTTTTACTGTCCATGTGACTCATGTAACATTTATAAAGCAGACCTAGGTTTTCCTCAAAATCTTGAAGAAATTAAAGAGTGCTTTCTACATGAAAAAATAAAATACAATGGAAAAAATTACTTTCTGCTCCTCTGAGTGAAGAACAGATCTGAATAGTTAGAGTGTGCTGCTGCTTTCCTCTCTCCTAAAGGTTGTTGAGGTCACACTGGACCATATCCCATATTCTAGCCTTGACGTGAGGCCCCTCCCGCGCATGCTCACTTTCCCACCACTCCAGAATTGCTTGTAACGTGGCAGCTTTTCACATGCAAAAGTAAAATTAATAAACCTATGTTATTCTTTATTTGGGGATGGAGGGTTAAAAACATGCACCAGAGAGAAATTACAGTATGCAAATCCTCAGCTGCCAGCACAGCACAGATGGGCTTAGGAACAGAGAATGAGGCAGATCGGCAGGACCAGAGCAGTCTGTGGGAAGTTTGGGCAGAAGATCTGATGCATGAGACAGTAAAGGACTATTGAATGCTCCGTGATAGATGTGCTTCTTCCCTTGCCCACATGCCCTTGAATAAAGACATTGTGATCTCCAAGGCTAACCTGAAAGATATAATTTAATCTAGTTTTGAACGAAGAGCCCGACTATACAAACAGTGGCTCACAATGTTAAAACATATCAGCCAAAATATCAGAGGGTTTTCATTTCTCACTCAATTCTTTGTCCCATGTATTAGGTGTTTCCATTTAATGGAAAACGTCTTAATTCCTTTGAAATGTATGGGACTGCTGTATTAAATCTATCTTTGCATATGGGAATACCACCTTTGAGAAGAGCGGCACATACACAGAAAAACCTGTTAACCGGTTTGGTTTTGGTTTTATCTTGCCCCATCTCTACATTCATCCCCAAATTGCAGTTCACACTTTCTTCTTTCCATTTCTTTCTTCTTTCTGCTGCCTTTCACTCTATTGCTCATTTTCTGGTGCTCAATTCACTTTTTTCTTTCTTCTTCTTTTTTCTTTTTCATAAAGATTTTATTTCTTTATTTGACAGAGGGAGAGAGCAAGGACAAGCAGGGGAGCGGCAGGCAGGGGAGAAGCAGGCTCCCCGCTGAGCAAGGAGCCTTATGTGGGGCTCCACCCCAGGCCCCTGGGATCATGACCTGAGCCGTAGACACACATTTAACCGACTGAGCCACCCAGACACCCCTCACTTCACTTTTCGAACTTAGGTCTTAGCTTTTTGTTAGCTAGTGAAATCACTAACTAGCCTTTGGTTCTGAGAACCTGAATCTACAAACAGACAACAGCCAGACAATCTATAAAAATAGAACTCTGACCCCCAATCTGCAGCAACCAGTCCAGGAAGCCAAACCACAATTTCTATAGCATTTGACTCCAAATGGTCAGGACTTGATTAATAACTGACGGCCTCTATAATGTTTGTCCCTACTTCCAATTTAGGACCAACTGGAGAAAGCCAAATATGTTCCCCTGATCACTCTCATAGGATGCCCTACTTGTAGTTGGCTGGCCTCTGGCTTCCCCACACCAGCAGCTTCCAATCAGGGCACACCCAAAGCCTTCCCTTTTTCCCACTATAAAGCTTTCCCACTCCTCTGACTGCCTTTTTGTGTCTGCCAAAATGCGAGCGAGAGTGGCTGACTCCTTCGCTATTGCAAGACTGAATAAATAGCCTTTGCTTTTCTCATCGGGGTGGATTTCATTTATTTCCACAGTTCGTTTCAATTCTGTGAACTTAACAACTGCAGAATTTTTTTTTTTTTTTAATAAATACCATGGCATTGGCTTTTCTGGAGGCATCAGCTCTCTAGCTCCTGCCTTCAATTCCTCCTGGACCCAGATGCTGACTGTCGTTTAGGACGCTTTAGAGAGGGACCGGCCTTTTTTTTTTCCCTATATGTTTTTATTTGACTGAAAGATGATGAAATATTATTTAAATTGGAGATGCATCAATTATGACTCCTAAGTGAAGAAATAAAATCATAAATTTGTTTCCGTAAGTATACTAGGACATCTAATAATCCTTGTTATATCTATTGATTGAACATATTCTGAAAAGTCATCTGGACTTGTGCCAACTAGAAAGTATAAAAATATAATGGACTTTTTGTCTAAAACTGTTATGTAAGGCCTTGGAGTTTTCCAGTAGTTCAGTGCTTTCCATTCTATTCACGTTTTTGTTGAAATAAAATGTAAAATAAATAAATAAATAAAATACCTTGTATATGCATATTAGAACTTCTAACAGGTAAGGGTTTCCATGGATACTTTTATGCAGCCAGAGAGTTGTGTGTGGAGAAAGGCATTCATTTCTAGTTCTAAGAGAATCTGTTCTGATAAAGAACTCCTGCCAATCATTTCATATGTCTTGACTTTCTAAAAGAATAAAAATAATATATATCATGTGTGTTATGTTGTAAGTTCTGAAATAGTTTTATCTCGATAACCTTTTCAGTCATCTGGTCTGTTCTAGAATGTCTTGGAATTTTGTGGAAGCTTGAAAAATCTGTGAAGGTTTTGGAAGCAAATTTTGAATAGTTTAGGGTATTGCTTTCCAGACCTATAAAGCCTTTTCCTTCTTCTTCTTTTTTTTTTTTTTTTTGCCATTTAAGCAATTTAAATTGCCCAATTATTAATGCTAGAACAAAGGTTTTTCCTTTCACTTAAAGTAGATTTTGGAGCAGTTTATTTTTAAGAGTCTTTGAATTTTTTGAGAAATATGTCAAAAAAAAGATGCAGGGGCGCCTGGGTGGCACAGCGGTTAAGCGTCTGCCTTCGGCTCAGGGCGTGATCCCGGCATTATGGGATCGAGCCCCACATCAGGCTCTTCCGCTATGAGCCTGCTTCTTCCTCTCCCACTCCCCCTGCCTGTGTTCCCTCTCTCGCTGGCTGTCTCTATCTCTGTCGAATGAATAAATAAAAATCTTTAAAAAAAAAAAAAAAAAAAAAAAAAGATGCAGGATTTCAGAACATGGGATTGCTAGCTTAAATTTTAAGCCATATATTTTATGAGGAGCTTGATGAAGTTCTGTGATGTTTTAATGAGTGACACTATTCTAAACAAGGTGTTTTAAATACAGCATCGTTTTACACCGACATGTGCCTAAGCAATTGTAAATTGTGGGCATGCACATACCGTTGTTTTTAAGTAATCTGAAAAATAATTTAATTTTATTCAGCTTTAGTTGCTGACTCTGAGGTATCTTCTATTTTTACTAGTTAACGTGAGCTCTGGATTGCGCCAAAGTATAAATCATGGCCAAAATGGCAAAAGGAAGAAGCAATCAAAATATCACTCAGCCGCCAAATTGCCCAAATAATACATTTTTACAACAAAATTTTCGGATTTGTGTTTTAAAGGCCACATTTACAGAGGCTTTTCCATTGAAAGCAACATTGCCATGGCACATTACACTATTATAACTTGAGATAAATGGCTGTCAAAAATATAAGCTAAATAATATGAGAGAAAATAGAAGTGCAAACTCTGTATAGCACCAATATTGGGCTTGGCCTTGGCTTAATCAAGATGACGTCTTAATGATTACCAGGGATATTTTTGTTAGGAGATGATTCCTTAGAATATAATTCATTATAGTATTGTGCACTGCTAGAAAGGGGCAGCCTTTCAAAACCTGCTTTAAATAATTAGTATTTCATGGTATGCATCTAGTATGCAATTAAGACTACATACAGATTATTGCCATATTTATGTTCAGCATTGAATTATGTAAACTTCTAGCTTGAGGTATCATAAATTTGCTTTTCTGATCATTTTTATCAATAATATAGTATATCCTAGTTCTGCATCTTCTTCCTCTGTTACATCCTTGGAAATTGGCATTTTCTAAAGATAACTATGAATTATCTTCTTGAATTTATGCTCTGTCTTAAGAACTTATCCAGTCTAATAGATTTAACTGCAATCTGTTCACCTCAAAACTCTACATAACCCCCACCACTGGACTTCCAAATCACCATTTCCTACCCAGGCTTTTTTCCCAAATTTTGGATGAAAGTATTAACTGCTGACTTGAGAGTTCTGTCTGTATATGCATCTTGAACCAAATATGTTTCACATCAAATTCAGCAACTTCCCTCAAAATCTATTTTTCCTCCAATAGATGGACCGGAGCACAATGCTGGCTTAGGGTTTCGACTTCACTGCTTACTTCTTACAGTCCTGAAGTCCTGTGAGTTCTGTGTTCCAAGGTCTTCTCAAACCTGTCTTTGTTTAAACCCACTTTGTTGAGAGTTTTTATCATGAATGGACATTGTACTTTGTCAAATGCTTTTTCTGCATCTATTGAAATGATCATACATTTTTCATCTTTTCTTTTGTTGATGTGATGTATTGTGTTGATTGATTTGTGAATAGTGAACCACCTTTGCATCCCAGGAATAAATCCCACTTGATCTTGATGAATGATTTTTTTAATGTATTGTTGAATTTGGCTTGCTAATATTTTTTTTGAGGATTTTTGCATCTATGTTTATCAGAAATATTGGTCTGTAGTTTTTTGTTTGTTGTTTTTGTTTTTGTTGTTGTTTTTTTTTAGTCTTTACCTGGTTTTGGGGTGGGTAATGCTGGCCTCATAGAATGAATTTGGAAGCTTTCCTTCCTATTCTATTTTTTAGAATAGTTTGAAAAGAATAGGTATTAGATCTTTGTCTGTGAAGCTGCCTGGCCCTGGACTTTTGTTTGTTGGGAGTTTTTTGATTATTGATTCAATTTCATTGCTGATAATAGGTCTATTCAAATTTTCTATTTCTTCCTGGTTCAGTTTTGGGAGGTTTTATGTTTCTAGGAATTTATCCATTTCCTCTAGGTTGTTCCAGTTTGTTGGCATATAATTTTTCATAATGTTCTTTTATAATCCTTTGCATTTCTGTGGTATTGCTTGTTATTTCTCCTCTTTCATTTCTGATTATGTTTATTTGAGTCTTTTCTCTTTTTTGATGAGTCTGGCTAAAGGTTTATCAATTTTGTTGATCTTTTTAAAGAACCAGCTCCTGACTTCATCGACCTGTTCCATTCTTTTTTTAGTTTCTATTTCATTTATTTCTGCTCTAATCTTCATTATTTCCTTCCTTCTACTGGAATGGAGGTTTTATTTGTTCTTTTTCTAGCTCCTTTAGGTGTAAGGTTAGATTGTTTGATGTTTTTCTTCTCGAGGAAGGCCTGTATTGCTATAAACTTCCCTCTTAGAACAGCTTTTGTTGCATCACAAAGGTTGTGGACTATTGTGTTTTCATTTTCATTTGTCTCCATGTATTTTTTTATTTCCTCTTTGATTTCTTGGTTGACCCATTCGTTGTTTAGTAGCATGTTATTTAATCTCCATGTATTTGTATTCTTTCCACATTTTTCTTATTGCTGATTTCTAGTTTCATAACGTTGAGGTCGGAAAAGGTGCAAGGTATGACCTCAATCATTTTGATCATTGTGATCTATTCTGGAGAATGTTCCAAGTGCACCTGAAAAGAATGTGTTTTCTGTAGTTTTAGGATGGAATGTTCTGAATATATCTGTTAGATCCGTCTGTTCCAATGTGTCAAAGCCACTGTTTCCTTGTTGATTTTCTTTTCAGATAATCTATCCATCAGTATATGTGGAGTACTACCATCCTCTATTGTTGTTGTATTATTACTATTGATTACTTCTCTTATGTTTGTTATTAGCAGCTTTATGTATTTGGGAGCTCCCATGATGGGTACATAAATATTTACAATTGTTATATCTTCTTGTTGGATTGTCCCCTTAATGATTACATAGAGTCCTTTGTCTCTTATTACAGTCTTTGTTTTAAAGTTTATGTTGTCTGATATAAGTATTGCTACCCCAGCTTTCTTTTCACTTCCATTAGCATGATAAATGCCTTTCCATCCCTTCAAATTCAATCTGTGTGTGTCTTTAGGTCTAAAGTGGGTCTTTTGTAAGCAGCATATAGATGGGTGTTGCTTTTTTATTCATTCTGTCCTTTTTTTTTTATTGAAGTGTTTAATCCACTTACATTCAAAGTAATTATTGATAGGTATCTACTTATTGTCATTTTGTTACTTGTTTTATTTTGGCTTTGTAGTTCTTTGTTCATTTCTTCTCTTGCTCTCTTCTTTTGTGGTTTGCTTGCTTTCATTAGTGATATACTGGTATTCCGTTCTTGTTATTCTTTGCATATCTACTACTGATTTTTGATTTGTGCTTACCATTGGTTTATTTATAACATCTTCTGCACATAGCAGTCTATATTAAGTTGATAGACTCAAGTTTGAACCCATTCTAAAAGCACTAAATTTTTATTCCTCTCTTCCCCATGTTTTAGGTATATGGTGTCATACTTTACATACTTTTATTTTCTGAATTCCTTGACTGTTTTTTTTTATTAGTTTCAGAGGTAGAATTTAGTGATTCATCAGTTGCATGTAACACCCAGTGCTCATTACATCAAGTACCCTCCTTAGTGACCATCACTCAATTATTCTTTCCCCCCACCTACCACCCCTCCAGCAACCCTCAGTTTGTTTCCTAGAGCTCAGCATCTCTTATGGCTTGCCTCCCTCTCAATTTTCATCTTATTTTACTTTTCCTTCCCTTCCCCTATGTTCTTCTATGTTGTTTCTTAAATTCCATATCTGAGTAAAATCATATGGTATTTGTCTTTCTCTGACTGACTTGTTTTGCTTAGCTTAATATCTTCTAGTTCCATCCATATCATTGCAGATGGCAAGATTTCATTCATTTTGATAGCTGAGTAATATTCCATTGTATATATACACCACTTCTTTATCCATTCATCTGTGGATAGACATCTGGGCTCTTTCCATATTTTGGCTACTATGGACATTGCTGCTATAAACATTGGGGTACATGTGCCCCTTGAAATCACTATGTTTGTATCCTTTGGATGAATACCTAGTAGTGCAGTTGCTGGGTCATAAGGTAGCTCTATTTTTATCTTTTTGAGGAACCTCCATACTGCTTTCCAGAGTGGCTACACCAAGTTTTCATTTCCACCAACAGTATGAGGGTTGGTTCCCCTTTCTCTGCATCCTGACCAACATCTGTTGTTTCCTGAGTTGTTCATTTTAGCCATTCTTACAGGTGTGAGGTGGTATCTCACTGTGGTTTTGATTTGTATTTCCCTGATGCTGAGTGATGTTGAACATCTTTTCATGTGTCTGAACCATTTTTATATGTTCTTTGAAGTACTGTCTGTTCATGTCTTCTGTCCATTTCTTGGCTGGATTTTTTGTTTTTTGGGTGTTCAGTTTGACAAGTTCTTTACAGATTTTGGATACTAGCCCTTTATCTGATAAGACATTTGCAAATACCTTCTCCCATTCTGTAGGTTGCCTTTTAGCTTTGTTGACTATTTCCTTTGCTCTGCAAAAGCTTTTTATCTTAATTAAGTCCCAATAGGTCATTTTTGCTTTTGTTTCTCTTACCTTTGGAGATGTGTCTAGCAAGAAGTTGTTGCAACTGAGGTCGGAGAGGTTGCTGCCTGTGTTCTTCTCTAGGATTTTGGTGGATTTCTGCCTCACATTCTGGCCTGCAAAGTTTCTGCTAAAAAATTAGCTGATAGCCTTATGGCGTTTCTTTGTATGTGACTTTTCTGTTTTCCAAATCTGTCTTTATCACTAACTTTTTTTTTTTTTTTTTTTTTTTTTTTTCCNGCCATTTTAACTACTATGTGTCTTGGTGTGGACTTTTCTCTGTTGATTTTGTTGGGGACTTTCTGTGCTGTTGGGTCTGGATTTCTGTTGCCTTCCCCAGATTCAGGAAGTTTTCAGTTATTATATCCTTAAATAAATTTTCTGCCCCCCTTTTTTCTCTCTTCTCCTTCTGGTATCCTTATAATGCGAATGCTATTATGTCTAATGGTGTTGCTGAGTTCTCTTAATCTAGTCTCATTTTTTACTACTCCTTTTTTCTTTCTCCTATTTAGTTTCACTGCTTTCTATTACTCTGTCCTCCAGGTCACTGATGTGTTCTGCTTCCTCTAGTCTACTGTTTATTCTCTCTGGTGTATTTTTAATTTCAGTTATTGAGTTCTTCATCTCTAATTGGTTCTCTTTTATGTTTTCTATCTCTTTATTGAGGATCTCACTGAAATCCTCTACTCTGTTCTCAAGTCAGTGAGTAGCTTCATGACCATTACTGTAAATTCTTTATCAGGGATATTACTTGTCTCCATTTTGTTTAGTCTCTTGCTGTTCATCCTATTCTTTCATGGACATACTCCTGTGTCTCCTCATTTTGTCTAACTCTCTGTGTCTCTTTCTGTGTATTAGGAAAGTCAGCTGCATCTCCTGCTCCTGAAAGTAGAAGATTTATGAAGAAGAGCTCCTGTGGTGCCCTGCAGTGCAGTGTCCCCTGTTCACCAGGACCTGGTGCTTCAGGGGTGTCTCCTATGTGTGTTGCGTGTACCCTACCATCATGGCTGAGCCACTTTTGCCTTCAGTCCAGTCATCTGCAATGGCTCTCTTTGCCTATTACGGGCAGGGTTTGGTATTCTGTGTTAATGGGTCAGTCTGGGGCTGCCTTGGGCTAGAGCTGGGTCAGATCAGCTGTTTGCCAGATCTGCAGTCATACCAAGCCTCAGGACGCTCTCCCTGTGTTGCCCCCTGAGAAACTTTTGTTGATGGATGGGACCTGCAGTCAGACCAGTTGTCTCCCCACCCAACCCACTTCTGGGGCTACAGTAGGACCTGTACGTCATTATCTTCCCCTCAGGGCAGGAGTTACTTTGGAGGGTTGCTGGCCCCTATCGGTGCCGCTTGCACACTGCCAGGCTTGTCAGGGGCTAACTTGGATAAATTTCTGCTGAGGGTGTTTGGAATGGAGTGGCTCTGCAGAAGAATGTGGTGACAGGGGTTCAATGTTAACAAGATGTGCACTGGACTGCTGTAAGAGGGGACCTGTAGTCACTTTGGAGAACTGGTGAGGGTAGATTGGAGGGGGTTGGTCCATAGACAAGCAGGCACGCTGTTAGCAAGCTAGATGGAGAATGTTCACACTGACTTGGTTCCCACTGGTATCTGTGTATCTATGCTGTGGGGCAGGGAAGGAAAATGGTGCCTTCCACCTCTTTGCTCTTGCAGAAGTCTCCTAAAGGTCCCTGTCCCTCCAGCACATGCTCTGAGATTAGTAAAGGAATCTCTTTCCTGTAGAAAGATCATACATTTTTCAAAATGCTGCTTCTAGGCTGTGTCTCAGTGGGGCTATTTGTTATGCTGGCTCTTTAAGGGCAGAGATTCGGTTTCCTGTCACCCTCTGCCTCTCCCAGACCCAAGCCTACTGATTTTTAAACTTCCAGGTGTTAAGCCCCACTGATTGTAATTACTCACAGTGTTAAGCCCCTCTGTTTTTCAAAGCCAAATATTATAGGGATTTTTTTTTTCCCAGTGTGGGTCTCTTTTGTCTGGGGTGCCTGGTGTGGGGTCTGCTCCTTTCCCTTCTCTGTGCCTGTGGTGTCCCTCCCTTTCACAGACAGTCCTGCAGGTCTGTTTGGCTCCTGACTCCTCTACCCTTCCTGTCCTTTTCAATGTGGCCTTTTTTCTACATTTAGCTGTGGAAAGTCTTTTCTGCTAGTCTTTGGGTCATTTGGGGGATTATTTACACTGATGTGGGTGTTAGCTAGATGTCTCCATGGGACAAAGTGAGCTTAGGATCCTTTTCTTCTGCCATCTTCCTCAGAAGTCACTGCCACACATTTTTAAAGTGTATTTTGCACTTTGAAACAAATTCAATCTATGTAAGAAAAGACAATTTTTTTAAATCATTCTGAATTCTACCACCAAAAAGATTGCCATTATACACATCTTCTATATGCTATCCTTCTTTGCTTAGATTGATTGCTTGATTTATCTATTTACTCATTTGTAATTTGTAGCAAGCTTGTGAGGTAACATGTCATTATTTTTCTTTTCCTCATACTTAGAGAGCCATGTCCCGACATTTTATTTGTCTGATGCTGTGCAGTAGTAACTTAAGTAACTTCTCACTATTTTCATTCATTCTCTGTGTTTCTGTCTGTCTCTGTGTATCTGTCTCTCTCCGTCCTCCTCTTTCTTATCTTTCCTCTGAGGAACAGTGTAAGAATCTGAGTGTGTTCATTTCTGTATTCAGTAGAGTTTCCCAGGGGGGAGGAGACAGGGAAAAGGGGCTAAGGTGGAAGGACACCTGGGTTCTGATATATTTGTTCTGAGATTTGGTTCAATGTCCTAGACCAGGGTTTGCACCCTAAACCAGAGAATGCACCCCATTCCCATAATGGGTGGGGCAGGAGGAGAGAGCACCATTATACTTTAGATCATTTTTCAAATTCAGAGTGTAGCTGTGGATATTATATTTCTGAGAGCATCAAGTTTCTTTTTCATTTTCCCTGTAATAGGAATTTCTACCATGATTCTATCCAATAAATATAAATATAAATATATTTATATATTTATTTAATTATAGTTTGCTTTTCTGTATATCTGGTGATATTTTGAGAATATCAGGATTTAGTCAATGCACTTCAATCCACAATCGAAACTGACTTCTGGATTTAGAGGTAATTTGAACCTCACTTGGCTGCCTTTCCTCTCCAAAACCCTCCACTTCCCTCCTGAACCTTATGTTTCTTTCCTTGATTATGTTATTGAAGCTTATACTCTTACATTTTGCCTCTGACTTGTTTTATTATTGTTAGAGAAATATACATATGTATATAAATATATATGTATATAAAATATATATGTATTAAAATTTACTCATTTTGTTAGGTATTGAGGAAGAGAAGTTTATGTAATTTAAATCAGAAGTCTAGAATCTGATAATAACAGATAGCCCTGGTAGTATCAGGAACAATTCCATTCATCCAGCTTATTTCTTTTTATGTGCTCCTCTTCTTAACTTCAAAAAAGAACAGTAATTCCTCACTTGAGCCATGGTTAGAATTGGGGAAAGCTTCAGCTAAAGCCCCAACTAGGTTCTTAAATCTTCTGACATTTTACTCAATGAAGGGCTTTTCTTCCCTTTTCAAGACTATCTTAGGAAAGATACTAATCTCTCCTAGGATTTTGAACTAAATCATATTTTTCTGGGGCACACTTTAGAACAAATTGCCCTAACAAAGGTCATGACAGAGTCTCAAGATATAATAAATAGCTGGTTCTGTTACGTACTCTAACCCCTACATTTAAGGAAATTTAATATCACTTATTTTTAAAATAATAATAATAATAATAATAGGCATAATACAATGATGTAGAATTATCTGAGAATTTTTTTAGAAATCATTGTATTCCACATTGTAGAGCAATTGGAAAATAATATACTTTATAAGTGAAAAATGTAGAAGATAGTTAATAGTAATTCAAAGGAGCTAAGACAAGCCAATGATAACTGCGAGGTAATTAAGTAAGGACGTAATTAATGCCTTTAAATGTAAAAATTAAATATTAGAAACAACCTAAATATCCAACAGTGTTGAAATATTTAAATAAATTTTGAAATGTCCACTTAATGGAATATTATACAACCATTAATATTTAGGTCTTTAAAGAAGGTTGATTTATATAGTGAAAAACAACATAATCTTAGGTGAAATAAGAGATACAACTCTATATTTGGGAAGACTTCAGTTATGCAAAATAATCTACATATCTGCTTGAAAAAGTAGAGGGAATTATATTAACATTTTAGGAGAGATCATTTCTAGATTATGGACTTTGCGATGACTTCTATTTCATGAGCACATTTGACTCTTAAAAATATTTTTATGTCAGTTAACAATGAAGCAGTAATAAAAGAGCCATTTTTATCAGAATAAAGAGACTCAGAAAAAGATTAAGATGCACTTTCAATGCAAAAACTACGAACATTTTGCCAGGAGACCAAGGGTATGAAAAAAAAAAAATCAAAGAATGGAGTCTTTAAGTCCTAGGCATCTCTCTAGATGAAATAAAGATTTTCCTGTAACTAGAATGGAAAGCTAAGCCTTAATTAAACAGTAATTTAAAATGATTGAGTACTAGCAAATGAAGTTTAGGGTATCATAAAATTTTGTATTTAATTAAGACTTCAGAGGTCAGTGAATCCAAACTCTTGAGAGGTTCCCAAATCCTTTCTTCAGTACACTTGTTAAATGGTCATCCAGTTTCTCTGTTTCTTATACCAGGTTTGAATACCTCCAGTTGACATGTAGCTCATCGTGTTTAGAGATGGTCTCCTCTATCTCTGAGGTGTTAGAAAGTTCTCGGGGTTATAAAGTTCTCTCCTATGTGGAATTGGAATTGAATTGGTCACCCCTGTAACTCCCACTTGTCCATTCTTGAAGAGTACTAAGAACAGACAAGAAGGAATTTTTAATCAGTAAAAATATTGATATATTTTCATAGATAAGGAAGGAGAGAAAATTGGAAAGGCATATACTTGTGAAGTCAGTTTCTTCTTTACAACAGTGTTTCTAATGCTTCATGACCTTTCTAATTCTTCCTTTTTCATCCCAGAATGATTATCTTCAGTTTCATAAGCCAGTTCTTTCTATGACATGGTTTCCAACCCGTACCAGTCCAGGGAGTACCCCTTTAGAAGTTGTGCTGAAGTTCTATTGACCAGTTGGTTAATCTGGGAAGTATGTTTCCCATCACCCCCTTCCCAGTATAGTTCTGAGTTAGAGCAGTTAAAAGAGGAACTTGCATAAGATTCAGAGAGCAGGGGGAAGTAGTGGTCATTACTTCTGAAGATCTCAGCGGGAAAGTGCAGTGATGGACAGATGTCGAAGTACTTAGAGGGTTTCAGTTTGTCCTCATTCTCCTCTACTCCATGTTTAGGTCTTTTTCCTGACTGCTGACCCTGCTGCCCAAGAGCAGTCTCCAGCCCACCCATAATCATGTAGGGGAAAACACACCCAGGTAGTAGCAACACGGAAGAAACCAGCAATGTTGTCCCCTAAAAGTATAATGTGAAACACATACACAATTTTAAATATTCTAGGAACCACATTTTTAAAAAGAGTAAAATGAAACAGGTCAAATTAAGTTTAATAGCATATTTTGTATAACCCAATATTACTAAAATGTATCATTTCAAAACATAAACAATATAAAAAATGATTAATGAAACAGCAAGGAAGCCAGTATGTCTAAAACACAGTGAGTGAAGTGGAAGGTAGTATGGGATGAGATGAAGATGTATCCAGGACCCAGATCATACAGGACACTATAGACCACAGTAATGGTGTGGGATTTTTCAAAGTGTAATGACACTTTTGAGCAGAGGAATGACATGAGCTGATTTATGTTGTTGAAGAACAGCTCTGGCTGTTCAGTGGAGAATAAACTGTAGGGGAGGAAATATGGGTGTGGAGAGCAACTGGGGCGCTTTTGCAGTGACCCAGAGGAGAGGTGATGGGGACTTAGAAGTGCTCAGATATGGAAAATCTGTGATATATTTTCAAGGTAGAACTGACCACACCTGCCCATGTTTAATGTGTAATGTGAAAAAAAGAAGATTTAGTGATGGTGCCTATCGTTTTGAGTTAAGCACTTAGGAAAGATAGTGCCACTTTCTGTGAAGAGGATGACTAAGGGACAACCAGTTTATTTTGTTTGGCTCTATCATAAAATATGATTTAAATATTGATTCTTTGTTCTTTTGATAGGCACATCTTTATCTAAATTACAGATATAAATCTTGAGCTAAGGAAAGCTAATTATAGAGTTCATGGTTCCGTTCAGCTTAATACCCAGGTGTTAACATTACATTGCAGAATATAGTTAATTCATCTTACTCTAGTATTTATTGTAAAAATACATGTATACTTCTTCTCCATAAGTATAAATTTTTTTCAGCTCATACTTCTTTTTTGGCATTACTCCCAAATTAGTAGCCTCATTTCTTCTTTCCCCACTTAGCCTGGAGCACTAATTCAATGAATTCTGGCCTGTATCCTCCAGTCCCTCACCCCTTGTCCTCCTAGCCCCTCTGAATTTGCAGTCCCTAACATGGGATTAATCCAACCATCTGTTTGCTCAACAGGTACTTCAAAGCTGCCAAACACTGCTGGAGAATGTTGCATAACTGGGTTGCTTGGACTTATTACCTATTTACCATTTCCAACCTCAAATTTGTTCCTCAGTGCTGCTGAGTGATCCTGTCATTCATCTCTATTCGGATATCTTTCCCATTTGCTAAGGTGACATTTTGTGTTTTTACGCTCCTCAAACTTGTACTTTTTTTTTTTTTTTACTTCTATCCAGGAGAAAAAAAAAATACTTTTTAGAAAACAAAATATATACTCCAGGTAATTATCCACATTTCCTCCTCCAGCTACAACATGATGTATATTAACATTAATCCTCATCTTCCAGATCACCTCTCCTTCTCACTGATTTCAACAAATATGTTTAACTCTTCCCTTACCCGAAAGCACCTTCCTCTGTCCCTCATCCCTTGACCTTGAGCCAGTATATTTGTCTTTGTCCTTCCTTCATTGCAGGCTTCATTAGGGTTTCATAACTGCTATAATCATATCTTCCACTGAACCTATTCTTTCCAAGGTCATCTGTGACCCACAGTCTTAAATTATTTATTTCACATTTTTATCCTGGTTAGCGTATCTGTAGCACTTAATGCTGTTGACCGTAGTCTCTTTCTTGAATCTCTCAAATCTTCAGTGATGGTCCTAATTCCTTTGATCAATTCCAGATCTTCTTGGTTGACTTAGTTTCCTTCACAATCACTTACACATGTTAGCTCCAGAGTCCTTCCCACATTCTTCTTCTCATACTCATTCCTCTACTTGAAGAATATTATTCAGCCATAAGTTCAACTTTTACTTACTGTAGCAGCCATGAAAATGTGCTACAATCTCCTGCTACAGGGAACAGAGTTGACTAACAGCCCCACCACTACCCTTATGGGTCAAATACCACATCTACACCATGGCCATACTTTCCCTGGGCTGCTCCCAGCTAATGATGGAGTGACATAGGATTCTAGTGCAAGGCCATCCCTGTAGCACACAGGACTCCTCTATTGACTTTGGCTCAAGGACTGCTTTTAGTCTGGAGATAACTTTCTTAGGACTGCCGCAGTCTGATTCTTCCTGCCCAAACCTTCTTCCTTCCCCCTCTCCTTAATCATAGGTGTCAGACCTCTTTGTGGTCTAAAGGATCTCCCTGCCTTTCTCCTCTTTCTCCTTCATAAGAAACATTGTTTCCCCAATAATTCTCTTGCATACTTGATCCTATCTTGGCAGCTACTTCTCAGAGGATCCGATTTAACACATCTACACACCAGAAGCCAAGTATTTCTAAGTCCTCTCAAATTCAGCATATCTCATATTAGATTCCTTATCTTGCCATTACACTCATAACCCTTCCTAGCAAGACCTGCCCTGTGTAATAACACCATCATCCACCCAACTTCTCTCTCCTGCTCAACAACCCTGTCTTCCATGGCCTTCGCTCAGGCATTCATTAAACTATTTCAGACTTGTGCTATGTCAGTTATGGACAACTGGCTTTTAGTCTTGCTCCTCTCCCATTCTGTGTTCAGAAAAGGCTCTCCACAAACTGGTTCCTCATAGCTTTGCCTGTTTTAGCACTGTAACTCCTCTCATTTACCCATCACTGCGAACTTCCTTGCACTCACTAGATAAATATCCCATACTTGCTCATGGCTATGAGTCTTTGCAGTTGCCAGTTTACCATCTCCTACTGTGTCTGTTGCTTCAATATCTATACATTTTTCAAGACGCAACTCAGATGTTATTTACTCAGTGAGTCCCCATCCTCAAGCCAGCTACCTCCTCAAAGATATGAAATCTTTGTTCTTTGTTATCTTAGTTTACTATACAGACTTCATTTACAGCATCCCTTATATTTTGCCAAGATTATATGTGTAATCTGTCTCTGCCACTATATTCTGAGACTTTGAAGGAATGGACCATGTATTATTAGTTTATGTCTGTCCAGTTCTTTGAATGGTGCCTCCATCATAGTGGATAATCAATAAATATTATGGAATTAACTGAAGCAGCAAAGAAATTAGCTATATTGCTTACACTTTTCTTAAGGCATGCTAACTCCTAATGATTATTACAGTGTTTCTTAAATGCTTGAAAATAATCTGCTTAGCAGCTTTTGCTCCCTACATTAAATCAAGAAGATGTCAATGTTTGAGACCACTACTCAAAATTTGAAATAGAAGTCAGGGCTAAAAGTATCATTTTCTTAATTAAGGAATAGTAATGCTAGATACAATCTCATTTGACAAAGTAAATCACTGATGTTATATGGGTTTGAGGGGAAAACCTTGTTTTGAGACATGTTTGCTACAAAGGCAAGACTATGGTGATGTCAGTCTTAGAAACATATTTCGTATTGGACATAAAAGTGCATTTTGTGTTGGTTACAGAAGTAGAATGGGCTGATGGGAGCCTTAGAAGTGTGTTCAATGTAATGAGTCTGCCACCAGTTGGCTGACTTTCAAGGCATGAGGCTCTCACTGACTGGTTGACTTTCATAAGTATATTCACTGAAGCAGCTGTCATTGATTGATTAAGAAAACTTAAAATCAGTTTTGGTGATTTCTTAAAACCATGGATATGGAACAGTCAGTGATTGATTAGACAGAAATAAAACCATTTCAGGTGGATGTTTTTGTGATGGCTATAGAACAACCAGTTTTTTACTAAGAGTATGAAGGCTTTTTGTTACCCTCAGGTCTCTGATTTCTTACCTACATCTATGAACTTTGGATTCTTTAATATAAATACCCTAGTCTCACCCAATCATAGATACATGCATGCCTTGTTCCTATAATCAACTGGTGAGATAACAGGAAATGGAAAATAATATAGGAATATCATAATAAATGCCACTAAATAAAATATATATATATATATATATATATATATATATATATAAATACAAGGAACCCTAAATTGGGGACTGTCCATAAGGCTGGACAGTCTTTTTTTTTAAATTTCAGACGTTTTTTATTTCAGACTTACTAATGTTACATGATCCTTGAGAGATGTAACATAGGGACTCATTTTTGTTAAGCCAGCCTTTTTGAAAGTTATTCTAAATGAAGCACAGAGAGAAGAAAAGATAAGTGAGCTGACATATATTTAACCTGTGTTAATCACTTTTCACATATTATCAATTAATTTCCAAAACCAGGTGAAGTAGGTGTTCTTATGCTTTTTTCTATTAAAAAAAATGAGAGCTTCAAGAGATTAAGTAAAATTTTCGTTGTCATGAAGTTTGGAACTGACAAATTTAGAATTCCAATTCAACTGCTTATTTTTTTAAAAGAGTTTATTTTAGGGAGAGCATGAGCAGGGGGAGGGGCAGGGGGAGAGGGACAAGCAGACTCCCCACTCCGTGGGGAGCCCGACACAGGGCTTAATCCCAGGTCCCGAGCCAAAGTCAGACTCTTAACCAACTGAGCCACCAAGATGCCCCTCAAATATCTATTTAAATAGCCAAAAGAATTTCTCCCTTCTACCACCTTTCCTGCCCCAAGGGAAAATGGAGAACCTCCACTTTGAAGAAATCAGTCTGGAGAGGGAATGCAATGGAAATTGAAGGAAAATAGGAAAATCTCAGAGTTTCCCTGACATGTAAAACTAGTTATGCTTAGCATAACTAGTTTAAAGTTTAGATTTCTGAACCCCTTCCTCATTGGCTATTTTATTTTAAATGGTGGCTCACAAGACAAAAACTTAAATATTTTTATATTCTAGAAAGCTACCCAATCTTCCCATTCCTGCTGTTCTAACACAAACATTTGCTGCACAGAAAGCCATGCTATAAAAAGTGTGGTATAATTAGGTTCTAGTGGGTAATATAAATGGTTACTCCAACATATTCACATTTTTAAAAAGGAGGCTATATGACTCTATAATTCTATCTCTCTACATCATGCATTTTTTTATTTTATAATTTTTTAAAGATTTTATTTATCAGAGAGCGAGCGCGTAAAGTGGGGGGAGAGGCAGAGGCAGAGGGAGAAGCAGGCTCCCCGCTGAGCAAGAAGCCCGATGCAAGACTCAGTCCCAGGACCCTGGAATCATGACATGAGCCAAAGGCAGACACTTAACCAACTGAGTCACCAGGCATCCCTACATCATGCATTTTTTTTTTCAAAAATAACTGAAATAAACATACAGAACTCTATAAAATATATCAAAATAGGAAAAACAAATACAGCTAGCTTACATTTATTGAGTCTGGAAGTCATATATATTACGAAGCATTAACTTAAAACAAGGATAGGGACATAGAAATAGAAGAATGGACTTCATAATTTATTTGTTAAAGGCATGCCATAAAATCCTGTTCATTAACTCTAGACAGATCGCACATTTGACTCTAGTTATTTTAAATTCTGTTTAAGAACAAAGATATGATGTTACTCTTAATACAATTATAGTTCAGATGGAGTTTTTATATTACAATTTTTAATTTTTTGTAATTAAAGTATAACATACAGTATCACAGTAGTTTCAGGTATACAATATAATGATTAAACAATTCTCTATATTTCTTGGTGCTCATCAAGATAAGTGTATCCTTAATCTCCTTTACCTATTTTACCCATCCCTCCATGCACCTCCCCTCTGACAACCCCTAGTTTGTTCTCTATATTTAAGAGTCTGTTTTTTTGTCTCTTTTTTTTTTCTTTGTTTGTTCATATGTCCTTTTTCTTAAATTCCACGTATGAGTGAAATCGTATGATATTTGTCTTTCTCTGACTGACATTTCACTTAGCATTATATCCTCTGGGAACATCCATGTTCTAGCAAAAGGCAAGATTTCATTCTTTTTTATGGCTGAATAGTAATCCATTTTATATATCTATATATACCACAACTTATTTATCCATTCATCTATGGACAGACCTTTGGACTGCTTCCATACCTTGGCTATGTAAATAATGCTGCAATAAACATAAGGGTGCATGTATCCCTTTGAATTTGTGTTTTCATATTCTTTGGGTAAATACCCAGTAGTGGAAATTACTGGACCATATGATAATTCTATTTTTAATTTTTTGATTAATTTTTTTTAATTTTTAATTTTAACTTATATTTTTAATTGTCAAAGAGAGGAATAAAACATAATGATGACATAGTTTAGTATACACAAGGTGAAAATCCAAATCAGATTTTCAGAAAAAACACTTTGTCTTCTAAGTTAATCAACTAATTTCTTTTGTAAATATTCAAAAAGATAACATTGAGTAGTAGCTTTAAAACTGACCTAATAGAAGGCATGATATCTACTTTAATTAAATTGTTTTGTTAAGCATCTGCTCAATATCCAGGTACCTTTAGTATTTCATCCTATTTCTGTTGATAACGAGTGATGAACAATGCATAGCATATTCAATATATTAAATGAATATTCTGGTTTTTTAAATTATTTTATTTATTTTTGCATAGGTAACATATAGCACAGAACACATAGAGTAAAAAAAAGTGTTTCCTAACCCTGTTTCCAGCACCTCAGTTCTCAATGAAAGGGAAGTAATATTTAGTACTATGATTTAAGAAAAGTTCCCTGAAATAAAGGGAGACTTGGATTGGTATATTGAATGTAATATTCATCATTTATCTCAAAAAGTCAATGCAGAATAGTAAACTGTGAGACATATCCTAGTAAACTCATTGAACTTTAGAAATACAAGATCCTTCTAGGTTTCCAGGCAAAATCAAAAGTCACTTGCAAAGGAAAAAATTGAATTGGCATCAGACTTCTTGTCAGTAACTATCAAAGTAAGAAGGAGTGCAGCAACCCTCTCTGTAAACTTAAAGAAAGAAGGGGTAAATAAAGGATTTTATATCCAGCCATGCTGTTCTTCAAATATTAATGCTACCACCCATGAGTCTTTCCTGGGGAATCTACCAAAGGATCAACTTCATTTAACCAAGAGATGATTAAGGAAACCAGTAGAAGAACTGGTTATGAGGAATAAATATACTTAACTGTAGATCTAAGACTATAACATAGGTGAGAATGAGAGAGAAAATTTAGTGTGTAAATATTCCTTATTCCGTCCAAGTAACACATCAAAAAAAATGGGAACAAAGGCAAATGGGATACACTCGGTGGATGCAAGGGTAAGCGGTAGAAGCCAAAGGAAATGATTTGAAGTTGACAGAATAGTTGACATATAACTAAGGGGGAGGGGACTACAGACATTAAAGGTATTAAAATAAAGTAATTTTTAAAAATATACATCTTAAACACAAACTATTGCACAAGAAAAGAAAAAGTTTAAAAAGCAGAGAAAATAGACTGCTTAATGAAAGACACCTAGTAAATATAATTCTGGGTTATAAAAGACCAAAATTATCCATTATATTGATTAATGTAAATAGGCTCAACTCATCTATTTAAAAGTTTTTTAGGTTGGCTTACAAATCAAAATCAGAATATGGAATATTCTACAAGACAACCGACTTAATTTCTTCATTGTCATTCCCCTGCATTTTCCTACCTTGAGCATTTGCCAATATCAGCTTTGTTCCTGTTTATATTACATACTTGCAGAATAAGTTTTTAATCCCTCAAATCTTACTGTTCCACATTCAGGTCTTACGAAGCAATTTAGCCTTGAATGTTTATTAAAGTAGAGAAAAACGAGCAAATGTTGGTTTTGGGGGGGGCGGGAATCCATCGTATAATGCATTTTATTCTTAAGTGCTAAGTAGTTCCAGGCTTTTTTTTCCTCTTTCTTACTGAATTGTGTTCGATTTTATGACTGAATACAAAAGAACAGAAAAAAATAAACATGTCAGGAAAAGGTATTTATTTAATGAAAATTATTTTAGAATCTCTCCATTTCCTTGCTGTGTAATCTCAGGCAAATCACCAATCCCAACCTCTTCAAAAATTCTGCAGCCTTCCTACGTTGCAGATAATAAAAATCAAGCTATTTTAAAAAGCCATTTTTAAGTAGTATCTAGTACTGGTGCTCACAACCATATCTTCCAGGACTTTCACTGACTTTTACATGAAATAATATTACCATCTGAAAAACTAGAATATATAGATGGGAAAGAGAGACAATTATTAAACCAGAGAGAAATCTACCACAACACCGTTGCCAGTGTTTCTATATATAGTCATATATAGTTTCTATGGCAGGGAAAAGAAAGCTGCGCAGAGCCAGCAACCCTGCAGGCAGCCTGCTGCCCCTTCTCCTCTTTGATTTGTAAATAGAGACGAAAGAAGGGGCTGGGAAGGACTTGAATCTGGGTGGGTAAAGCCAGAGTGAAGGCTCTGGTTGCATCACAGGCACTGGCGCTACGGTACCCCTAATGCAGCTCCCACCAGGCCAGAGTCGGAAAAGAGGGTTAAATACCAAAATAAAAAGAATCCTTAGGTAAAGTGTAATCTACTTTGACTTGCGTAATAGGAAGTCATTTGGCACCTCCTTGTTTTCTGTTTATATCAGAGAATCAGAAACAGAAAATATATTTCTCTAAAATATGAATGCATATGACTCTTCAAATGACAAGTAAGATTTATTCAGTGCAAAAAAATATTAGAGGATATAGAAAAGTACAAACAAAAATTTAAAAACCTACACATATGGGCACCTGGTTAAGCGGGTGCCTTTGGCTCTTGTCTTGATCTCGGTGTCCTGAGATTGAGTTCTGGGATGGAGCCCTGCGTTGGGCTTCTTGCTCAATGGGGAGCCTGCTTCTCCCTCTCCCTCTCCCTCTGCCACTCCCCCTGCTTTTACTTGCTCTCTCTCTGTCAAATAAATAAAAATCTTTTTTAAATGCTTTAAATATATTTAAAAAATAAAAACCCACACTTAATCATCAAACACTGCCACCATATTTTACATCAACAAATCATTTTGACATGTTTTTAATGACCAATAGAATTGACCCTGAGCTTCAAATATCAGAACTTTACCTAGATGGAAGAAATGGAGCATTACCTACTACTGTGTCTCCTCACCCTCTTCTCAGTTAGGCTCAGCTAGGATTGGTCCTTAACCACATTTGAGTCACAGTTATATTGTATGATGGCTAAGTATCAATTATTAAGTATTAGATATTAAGTATTACTAAGTATTAATTGCTCCAGCTAAATTTTTTTTTGCTAGTGATATAAAAATTAATTAGGTTAAATATTCAGCTTTCATAATTATAAAATCTTTCTTAACTCCATGTATTTCTGTTTGATTTGGGCTGGATGATTCTTGACTTTCCCTCTAGCACCAAAATGTGATTCTCTGAAAATATAGAAAGAAATTAAATGTACTGTATGGTGACTAACATAACAAAATAAAAATTATTTTTAAAAAAAGAAAGAAATTAAGACATGTACTGCAAATAAGTTCGCTTTTTGTGAGGTTTTCTTAAAGTTATCAAAAAATCTATTCAGACAGTCTCTTCTGATGCATTTTGACATTCACTCTTTCAGTATGATGTTAGTTACCATGCAAAAGCAGATTCTTAATAATTGATGTTGTTTACTTTGAAAGTGATTACTCACAGAAGGCTGGAGAAGTGAATCAATACTTGCTTAGCATCTCCAAAATAAATCAGAGATAATTGTTAAAGTAATGCACGTTAATTTAGGCTGTCAAATTAATTTCCCAACACCTCCTTATGCTACAAGAGTCTTAATTAAGAAATAACTAAGGTTGCCTTTTCTTATTACAGGTATTGCTGAGCCACTGCCTCTGAACAAAGTCATTTAAGTCTTTTGATGTATGCAATTTTAAGAACACAAAAGCAAATCTACAAAGTATTAGTTATACTGTGTTTTTGTAAATGGGCTTTACATTTTGTAAAGTGCTTCCATGTTCTTTCTGCAAACTGTGTTCTGTTCTACAAGATGCAAACTTGGACTCCTCTGAAGCTATTTCAATACAGTGTGGGACCTTACAGAGTGTCCAGTCCCAGGTTCCATACTTTAAGAGGATCACTGACTAATAAGAGTACTTCAGAGAGAGAAAAGAGAGTGATAAATTTTGTAGAAATTATATAAGGTTGAAAGAACTGGACATACTTAAGATTAAAAAAGAAGGGATATCATAATAATTGAGGGGGTCTTCTCTTATTTGAATGTATGTTATATGGTAGAGGGCTTAATTTTATATCTTTTTCCAGGTGGTGGAATCAGCATGGATGATTGGTAATTATGGGGAGGTAGATAAAGGCTTAACATAAGAATCTTTTGACAGTACAAAGGGCTGCCTTACCCAGTAGTGAGCTTCTTGGTACTGTGTATCCTCTGGAGAACCACTTAGGAGGGTTGTGGCTAACACTGAGGGATAGTTCTCTGAGAGGCTCATTGTCTCAGGCTTTCAAGCTTGCCAGACATGGGGAAGCTTCTCCTTCCTGGTCCAGCCCACTCCTTGACTCTTGTTTATCAACATTAGATGGAAATTTCAAAACCCCAAAAGACAAGGACTTGCCAAAACACCTCATAGTCCCCTTATTACATGCCCCGCCATGCTTCTGAATGACCCACTGCTATCCAAAGAGCTGGCCATTGCTAGGGCACACCCTCTCTGCCCCATTATGTCCACTTCTATGTCCAAGGCTGTTGGAGAGCAAGTGTGAGACCAAAGGTGTCATTTCCCCTTCCCAAAGTTTAGAGAACACCGCAGTTCATGTATAACCTGCCACACTCTGCCCATCAACCTCGTCTAGCACTTATTGCATAATATTTAGTTGTTTTTTATAACACTTTGGTATGGTGAGCTCTTTAAAAGCAAAGACTGTTCTATTTATCTTTATAACGCCATAGCTTATCCAAGTGTCAGCATTTATTACTCAATATATACATAATGGAGGAATAAATGTATTCCTTTCTGAATAAGCATTGCCTCAGTGCGGGTACTATATCAATGGCAAGAGCTACAGAATTAAAATAAGGCACAGTCCTTGCCCTTAAGGGATGCTAAAAAATCAGCAATGAATATCTATCTATATATATATGTGTGTATATATATATATATATATATACACACACACACACACACACACACACACACACGAGTGAGGGCCCCTGTATCAGGTGTTTTGCCTTGTAAGATTGCTTTTCATTCTAAGAGTCTATAAATCCATATTCTTTTCCTCAATTAAAATAGCTTAAATGCAAAAGCAGGAAAAGTGGCCATCTATATTAGGATTTTCCTAGGTTTTTAATTTACTATGGGCAATACAGCCTGGATTCCTGCAAATCATATAATTTGAAGAGTCAATATATAGTGAAAACATGGGATTCTTTTAAGTGAAAGAGTTGGGGAACAAAAGGTCTTGGTAGAAATTAGTAAGAAAACCATACAAAATGCACTTTTCTCATATTAAGAAAAAAAGACTTTCTGGCTCTGGAATTTAAAGTGTATGGTAACTTTTCTTATATACTAATTGAAGAATTCTAAATGTTACATCTATAGTAAAAATAATAACATACTGACATGATGTTTACTTTCCACTTAACAGAGATTCACAGATTAAATCTATTCATTTATATAATGTAGTTGCTTTTATTATTCCTGTTCTTCATAGGATGAAACAGGACCTAGAGGTGAAGTTTGGACCCTCGATGATGTAGTAGAAAGTCGTAGGCCTAGAGAGTTGAGCACCAGATTCCACGCTCGTAATGACATCACTGTTTCCTCTTGTATTATAAAAAATATTCTCCTAGATCGGGGTAAGAATTTTATTTTTTACCTTGTGGTAAGATTCTTTCTGCCAGCTGTTTCATAATATAGAATCGGTGATCCATAATAAGTTTTGCTTCTGATGCAGACGTGAACAAAGTCATTGAAAAGGCCTTGAGAAGAACTGTACAAAGCAAGAAAGCAAAGCCCTGTAGCAAGAAAACAGCAGCTGGTGTTCTAGCCTCTTACTTACTTTCTCCGGTATTATTTACCTAAACCCAGACAGTCCCCACACTCTCTGCCCCATTATGCCCACACCTATGTCCAAAAGGACACGGTTGTATTAAATGATACGATTTGATCAAATAACAATATATGACTCTCCACATTCACACACATCCGAGCCAACAAGCCAACTGTTGTCTAATCCATTTTGATTTACTGACAAGGTGCTTGCTCTGAGAAGCAAGGTGCATTTCATTTTGGAATTGAATAATCTTTCTTTTCACTTAGTTGCACATATATTCTGTTTTTCACTTTGTGCTCCAAATAGTGAGTTAATTGGGACTATTTAACAGATTGTAGATGTGGCTGCTGAGAGCAATTGCATTTTAACAACTGAAACAACTGAAGGAGTTTTGACTTAATTTGCTAGTTGGTTCCTGGTTTGGTAGAGAATGACCTTGCCCCCTACAGTTGGATTCAAAGAGTTCAGCAGAAGCTGAAGTGCTCCTGACTGTAGGAGGTGAGACTCATTCATATTCTTTTGTCAACAAATTAACACTGAGTTGCCAGTGTGTTTTCATCCCACAAAAATCACCTTAGCAACATGGATATAAAAACAGCATGAACTTTCCCTCATGCTTCCTAGCGCGAGGAATCCACAACAAATGGGACTGGCAAAATACTGCACTGATTTTAATCCTTGAAGTAAGTGTCAGAATTTCCATGAGACGTTGTAGATTCTAAAGATGAAATACAAAAACATATAGAATGATTACTTATTTCTCCAGAGGGCTCTCACTTGGCTTTTTAATTTTTCCTGACATGGCAGGAAACACAAGCACCCTTTGCTTGACCAAGTTTAAATTAATTTTAGCATAAAAAGAAAAGGAAGATCGATTTCCAGTAATTTTTTTTAAATTCTTTTTTTTTTAAAGATTTTATTTATTTATTTGACAGAGATAGAGACAGCCAGCGAGAGAGGGAACACAAGCAGGGGGAGTGGGAGAGGAAGAAGCAGGCTTATAGCGAAGGAGCCTGATGTGGGGCTCGATCCCATAACACCGAGATCACGCCCTGAGCCAAAGGCAGACGCTTAACAACTGCGCCACCCAGGCGCCCCGATTTCTAGTTATTTTGGCTGGGCTACTTTGAACAGTGGGTTCTATGGTCACTGACTATAGTCAGGTACCTTTTTATTCTTCTATGTTTGAGGAATAGGAGTTCTGGAAAATAGAGGAATCAAAAGCTGTGTTGCATTCATAAAGTCCCCACTCGAGTGCAGTTAAAACCATGGGCAGAGCAAATCCTGCCAGACAGTTGAAGTCAGAAATCTGTAGGAAATGAGCCACATAGCTTTGTTTTGTGTGCTTTTAAATATATATATATATATATATACACATATATATATATTTATGGGTTTTTGTTTTGTTTTGTTTTGTTTTTTAGAGCAAGAGAGTGTGCGCGCACACAAGGGGTGGGGAGGGGCAGAAGGAGAAAGAGAGAGAGAATCTTAAGCTGGATTTGATCTCACAAACCTGAGATTGTGACCTGAGCTGAAATAAAGAGTTGGACGCTTAACCGACTGAGCCATCAAGGTGCCCCTATTTTGTGTGCTTTTTTTATCCACTCACAGGGAAAGGCCAGAAACCCCTGTGTTTATTTATGGATTTCTGACCATGTTGATTGCTGCTTGTCCTTACTCCAAGAAGAGGAGAGCTAGTGAAACTATGGCATGTGTGTGTTTTGGAACTCCACCTCTGGGCTTCTGCCATCTCTTGTCTCTACCTTCACTCTTTAGTATCTTGTCTACCTCTTCGGGTCCCTGAAAAGATTTGTTCCACATAGTTATAAAAATCACTAGTAACAATGTTATGTTTATATAGTTAGTAGAGGGTTTGCTCTGGTATCCAAAGTTTAGGGGGGGAAAGTAGCCTATCGTAAGAAAAAGCATTTTTTATATGGTCTTCATCATTATTGCTCTTAAATCTGCGAGTACTTGCAGTTTCTTTGCTGCATTTGAACTAATTTCTAATTACTAGTTTCTATATCTAAAAGTTTAAAGAATACCTTTAATGTTTTTAAGGAATTGAGGTACCATGAGCTATACGTACCCATTTTTTTTATCTTGCATTGGTGTGAGGAAAATCCATGCTGGCCTTGCTGGAGAGAGGATTTCACAGCATGCAGCGGTGATCCACCCACTCCCATCCCTAAGCACAAAAACCTCCTTTAAAATTCAAAGCCTAGGATATTAAAGTCTGTCAGAAAATGCAAATAATAAAAACTCTTGTATGCTACAGGTGCACTTATAAACTGGAAAACAACTGGTGATAATAGACCAAGAGCTTAACCAAAGTTTATAACATGAATCGGGTATCTCAGGTTAGGTTCCCCAAGAAACAGATTGAAACAGATTTTTATTAGTACCCTTGAGATTAGCATCTGTGGGAGAATAACAGAAGCAGGGCTGGGTAAATGGAAAGGTTGAACATGGTCACCTGGGGGTCTCAGCAAATATTGTCTAACTCTTCTGAGATTACCTAAATAGCCTTTCTGCCACCCCCGCTACACCCACATAGAGCAGTCACTGGATGAGGGCACCTGTGGGGAGGGGACGTAACATTGGGCAAGGCAGCCCTCTTCTATTGAGGGAATTCTTAGGGAGGGACTCAGTTGTATACCAGTATCAACCACACTCACAGCAGCTAGGGAAATGAGGGACTTGGTCCTGACATGACCATCTGGGTGGCGCCCTACCACGTCCCTGAGAGTCCAGAATTTGTGAAATTCAGATCCACTTGTTTTATATAACTTCATTATCTAGAGTCATCTTTTTCAGGATTCTAGGATTATGTGTCAGGGAAATTACTGGGACCAACTATAGCCATCATCTCCGAAGCTGGTCTTAGGACCACAACTGATGGTCATCATCCCCTTTCCTTAACTATCCCTTCTAGATTCCCTACAGTCTCAAACAGCACATCCACTGCTCCAGTTGGTACTTAGTGAGGTAATTCAAATCTCCATTCCTAAAAGTTCTGATCCTCTTGTAACCATGCACTGTCAAACTGTCAAGACTACACTGGACTGCTTCCTGTCAGAATTGGGTAAGGAGTATCAAGAAACACCTCAGTGGATCACGTGGCTGCCACAGGTATTCTCGCCTGCCCCCACTGTGTAATGACAGTGCCACCTACTCGTAATCATCAGGGTCCATTATCTCAGCAGGATGGTGGCTCCTTTCCTGGCCTTCTAGCACATGGGACCTAAAGTGCTGGTTGACAAAGAAGGGAACAGAACTTAAAGTCTTGCTAGTGAAAGCATTCATTTTCTGGGAACAGAACCTCTCGACCTGCAAACCTTATTGTTGCAGAGTCAGAGGCACAAATTCTTTAACCGATTCTCTAGAAATAATAAGAAAAGGAGCCACTCCTACTTTCATATCTTCTTCCTACTGTAAACACAGCAGTATATAATTCTCACTGATTTAGGATATATCCTATATCCTAGAGGATGGCATCCCATATTTACAGAGTATTATCTCCAAGCTTGTGCTTCAACCATACTTACAAAAGATAGTTCCATTACTCTGTGAGTCTGGCGGCACCAGTGCTATGGTCTGCTGTAGGAATAGTGTGTTCAGTTGTCACATGTCCCCTGCCATACCTCTTTTCTTTAAAGTCATCCTTGGTCTATAGCTTTGTCAGGTGGGGTACCATGTCTGGGGATTAGACATTCTGTAAACACTGGAGATGGCTGAGGTCCTACAAGTGGGAAATTCAAACCCATACCTAGACTCTATGGCGATTCTAGTAAAGATAATTGCTGCCTCTTCCAGGATGTAATTGACTTGCTACCAAGTGACTGGTCGGTCTCCTTGGGAGAGGGCACCCTATCAGGTCTAAGTATTGTTTGATACAGACAGATTGGATATGTGACAGCAATAAGAAGACAGATCAGCCTTAGTGACTGTGAACCCATGCTGTTGGATCCATGCATAGTTTTCATCCCTGACACCACAGGTACCCTGTCCGTGCTTTTATTGTGCCAGCACCACAGTAGCTAATGACAGAGGCTGGCTGTCGTGTCAGCCAGCAGCAGACAGAGTCATTCTATCTAGCTAGCTGTTCAGTGCCTCTTTCATGATAAATGTTCTCTGGCAGGCATTAACAAGTTGCACATAGACCTTCACGATATGTGCTCACCTCCATGGGTCCATCACATGCCTCTTCCTCAGACCTCCTTGTCCCCAAAGTTTCAGTCTTTTCCCCAATCTCTGACCGAGCGGCCACACCAATCTCCACTGATTAGAAGTCCATGTATAGTCTGAACTTGGGCCATTTCTCTTTCTATATAAAGTAGATATTGTGGTAAAATGGGATAATTTTCCCTTGTCACTCTCTTTCAGGGACACAACTTAATGGGATTGTAATAAAGCAGTGGTCTGCTTTTAGCTTGTACTTAAATATGGAAATTACCCACCCAAAACCAAACTTAGCCTTTTCCCCTCTCTGTCAGCTGATCAAAAGTGTGAGTTGAGAGAGAGGCACACATTTAACTGTATTGGATGGCAAGTGAGTCTGGGCCACCTGTTTATGTACTTATTTGTGCTGTCCAGCCCTACCCATGCCAACCTTGAATGTACATTCTAATAATAGAATGCTGCTCATGATATAATGCTGCTGGGCTCTCTTAATCTTATGACTATTACGAGTTCCAGAAAACCCACCTTATAATGGATATGATATCATGGAGCGTATGCTCTTTGGTATCTCATGGCCAGCCATCCCATCTCTATCGGGACCCAGTAGCTAAGCCAGGAGTTGTTTTGGAAAGATGTATAATTCTCTGCTTCAAGTGGCAGGGCCCTGTTCTAGAGCCCTAAGAGGCTTCATTGTGATTTTTCTAGTGGGGCTTATCAGAAATTCCACATGGCATCTTTTCCACCTAAGATCCCTTTATGTTTTTAGGGTGGCACTAATTTCTACCTTTCCTCCTGGGCCATGTATTGTTTTTAACTTGTGGTATTGGGCATGTGGGCAGTTTCAGCAGCCTCCACTTGGCCTTTCCAGTTAAATAGCTATGACTCCATGGAGCTAGAACTCATATATTGGAGTACTTATAATTTCCTCATGTGTCTATCCTGTGTTGTACATTTGGGGGACTGATGAATTACCAATAAATATGAACCAAGGGACCTACTCGTGAACCAGACCTGTGCTAGCACTCCGTTTATTACTTGGCTCCTGTATGCTCTTACTCTAACACAGAGGCCATAATGATCTTTAGGTTCCTGGGTATTAAGGCTAATTCAAGCCCCATGTTCAAAAGTCACTAAAATATCTGTGTTTCCCTTTCTCCTTGTATAAAGTTTCCCAAATAAACTGTCACAGGTCCCTTTGGGAAGGAACTGGAGGAATCATTACCATGTCCAGTGTGTTTCCGGGCCCTTCCCCATAGGGACCCAGCCTCTCCTTCTGTCACTTCTGGTCAGAAAACTGGCTCTACTGTTAACTGGAATTGAAATAAAAACTTAAAAAAGAAAAAAAAAGCTGTCTCCAGTTTGAAAACAGGGCAAAGAAACATGATCTATCTTGCACCTAAGGATGCAGGTTCCATTAAACATCTCCATATCTTCACAGGTCAAGCCCCTGGGTTCCACTTCCTTATGATTACACTTACACTGTTTCTTTTTTTTAACATTTATTTATATATTTTAGAAAGCAAGCACAATCAAGGGGAGGGGCAGGAGAGGGGGAGAGAGAATCCTCAAACAGACTCCCTATGTGGGGTGAAGCCCACCTCAGGGCTCGTTTCCAGGACCCTGAGATCATGACCTGTGCTGAAATCAAGAGTCAGAGACTTAACTGACTGAGCCACCCAGGCACCCCTACACTTACATCGTATCTGACTGTTAAATGCCATTACTTGCTTTTTAATGTTGGGATCCTATCATCCCCATTACTATGTTGGGACCTATTAGCACTGGTATTCTGCTGGTGAGTTATTCAGTGATGCTGGGGCTCCTCTCACCAGCACATTTCTTTATCGTATTGGTAAATAGTGTGTTCTCTGGACTCCCCCAAGGAACATAGTCATCTTGCAGGTATTTGGACATTATGTAATATCCTCCCTGGCATGCCAACCTCTCTAAGCCTTTTGATCTCTCTTTCTACCATTTGTGTGGCAGCTCTGGGATTTCCAGCTCACTTAGTAAGAGCCATCTCTTTTTCCAGGCTTCTAAAAGCCAATGAGCAGCAGCATTTCCTAATTCCTAATTCTACTTATTCCTAGGTTCTTGCCAGCGTGTTATGTCCTGCATCATTCCCATATCAATAATTCTCATTTATCCAACTTTGCATTCCCTTTGACTCAGAATTCTTAAGATCCAGTCTCCCATGTTTTCTAAATACTGTGATAGTCCCTTTCCTCTCTTAACAGGCCCAGCGTTTCCCAGACCAGATTATATTCCCTTCTGACTATCACTTTTTGTTGTCTGGTGGCCAAGAGACAAGGTGTGGGTAGATCTGAAGGGGAAGATGGTGCATATTGTTTTGTGAGACAAAGGCTTTTGATTTGTTTTTCAAGCAAAGAAGGAATGAAAACTTTCAATGGGGAGAATTGAGCCACTTATACAGAACCAAATTGTCCAGAAAAACCCAGAATTTCAAAGCTCTGTATGTGTCAGTTCAGATGTCCCCATCACAAGCCTCAGGATCTCACTCCTTCCTAACCAGGGTCTGACATTAGCATAATAGACTTGCCTTGCAGGGGTGGAAGATCCAACTTTTTCTAGAGATTCACCACTCTTATAATTAACTCTAAGTTTTTCTGCTTTTTCACAAGAGGCAAACTTTTTTTTTTATTTGCAACCACAGAGACCATCTAATTTTCATATTTTTCCTTAAATTGATGATTAATCACCTTCAGCCTTTCATTATTTTTTTTCAATGAGTAGTTGAGGAAAAATAATTTTCCCTCTACCTTTTTGATTTCTTACCCAAAACCCCTGTGCTAAAAGACAGATTAATAAGAGGAAAACAAACAGAAGTTAACATGTATACCTCATGGATACATCAGGGATAGCCAGCAAAATTGAGTAACTCTCCAAGGTGGCTTAGAACTTAGACTTAAATACCATCTTAACAGGGAAAGAGGAAGGAGATGTGGGATTCCTAGGGAAGAGTAAATGATTTTTAGGAAAGAGGAATGCCCCCTTAAAAGAACAGACATGAAATATGATAGCTTGTGAAAGTCTGTCTTGGTGTGGTACCAACTTCTATTCTCCTCTTCTGTGACAAGGTTGTTGAAACTCCCATGAAGGTGATCTATGACAATTGAATCCCTTTTGGAGGCTCCATCTTTAGGCAAATATGGAATGTTCAGAGAGGGGGCGCCTGGGTGGCGCAGTCGTTAAGCATCTGCCTTCGGCTCAGGGCGTGATCCCGGCGTTATGGGATCAAGCCCCACATCAGGCTCCTCTGCTATGAGCCTTGCTTCTTCCTCTCCCACTCCCCCTGCTGTGTTCTCTCTCTCGGTGGCTGTCTCTATCTCTGTCAAATAAATAAATAAAATCTTAAAAAAAAAAAAAAAAAAANAAAAAAAGGAAAGTTCAGAAAAAGCCTCTCCCTGCACTTGTTGTGTTTTCAAGTGCTGCAACTCAAAATAATATACCAAAGTGGCATATTTTAAGGTGCCATGTCCTGAACTCCTAGTCGTATTTTGGGGTAGCATGTTCTGTTCCCCTTTAAATGCACTGATGGAATGAGGTATCTGATTTCCTTTCTGTTGTAATTATTAGTCTTCCCCTGCCTTCACAATGCCTGAGATATTTCACCTGTTTATTCCCATACCGGTATGAGAGTTCAATAACTGTACCACTACAGTAGGCCAGGAGCAATTTCTAATCTAACTACCACCAATGACAGGGTTTTTATTCCCATCCAGCTGGTAGGTGACCCACGTTCAAAATCATCAGTCTCCTTTCGAGGACTACTCCTAGCATTAACTTCCCCAAGCAACAGTCCCTGAGCTGGAGAATTGTATCCAGGTGGTTTTTTGGAGCTACTCTTAGAAAAAATACCTGTAAGGGAGTGAAAAACAAAAAACAAACCCCCCAAAAAAGCAAAACAAAACAAAAAAAACACAAGGTTGGGTGGAAGAGAAAACTAAACTGAAAATAGTTGCAACAGAAGTCTCCAGGATCGTTTGTGGAGCTCTAAAACTGGAATGGCTTACCCATATTGTGGGGAGGAGATGAGAAGTGGGTTTTGTAACTTCTTACATTAAACGGCACTTGGTTGTAAGCTGCTGTGGGAGAAGACTTACAACACTGAGCAAAGCTACTTCTTTCACTCAAAGGAAATTCCTGTTGGAGACTCTGCTATGAGCCACAGTCTTTGAAGTCGGGAGGATAAATGCCCCATCCTGAAGGGGAACCTGGGCAGTGCACCAAACACTGTACTTTTGGTTTTGACGATATTGTATGATTTGAGGGCAACCTAATTATTGCACTAGGTTATTATTTCTAAAGCTTGTAAAACCACACACAATATATAAGGGGAGATGATCTAGAATTATGTAGCGCAAAAGGGAAAAGTCAACCTAGAATTACAAACTACAGAAAACTCAGAAGTACGTAACCTATACACCTGAATAATCAAGGATTGACTATGTTGGGGAATCATCAAGTGCCTTGGGCTAACAGCATACTTTCTTATTTCATGACTAACCAGAAACTCAGATTTTTATAACAAGTGGAAAGGGGAGCTCTGTTTTCTTCTGACATTCTTTAGAGGTTTGTGATATAGAAGTTTACGGTGAGATTTTTTTATAGTAAAACAAAATAAGATTCTTGAAGAACATTTATTGAGTGGTCTGGAGACCTTTAGTAAGCAAATGTAGTACCCAGAGGTTTCACTGTGGCTTATTTAAATACAGAAAGGGCCTGGGGATTTTGTATTCAAGACAGTTGTAGTGTTCTAGAATCTTAATTTTATTATTTGCATCATACTTATGTGTGTATGGTGTGTGTGTGTGTGTGTTGCAATGACTGGGCAATGGCTAGCAATAAATAGACTGAAATAACGGATTAGGGAGGTAGGAGTTATAACTCTTTGATGATTTCCATCATGATAACAAGAAAAAAAAAACCCCACGTCAAGCAGGGTATCCTGAAGGAAACTAGATAAGCAACTAGACTAAATGACCAAAGAGAAAAAGATAAGTAGATTTCAGAATGAGAACTTACATTTGTGCATAATTGGTTATCTTCAATTCTATCAGGTGGCATCAAAGGGAACCTGGCGGGGGGGCGGGAATATATATATATATATATATATATATATATATATATATATATATATATACACCTCAGACCATCCATTCTCTAGGCTAGAAATTACCTAGTTTTTATAATGAATTGGTATGAATTTAAGCTGGTAATTATCTAAATTCATTTGGCAGCAAATTAACTTAGAACTCATCAAGTTGCCATAAATATACACTTGGTCTTTTCTGTTACTAATTTTCCCACTTAGACATCCATTTATCAACACTGCTAATAATATCTATACTGAGGAGTTCATTTCCTCTCACCTTTTTTTTTTTTTATCCCTGCTATGTTGTAGACGTTGCCAGATATGGGATTAAAAATGACTAAGAAACAATTGCAGTCCTTAAGGAACTCACAATTTAATAAGGTAGACAGACATATAAAAAATATAATGCAAGCTCCAGAAAAATATAGAAAAGAGAGTGAATCATTAAATGGAACACTTACTGGTTACCTACCGTGCCCCAGGTTCTAATATCCATGAAGTAGAAATAAAACATTGTATGTGTGGTCAGTGAATTCATGGAAGGGGCTGTCTTGTTGGGGCTGGTTTGTCTTTGAACAGAAGGAAGAACATGTCATCAGACTCTGATGATGGGTGAGCACGTATATGTTTTAAGTAAGTCACACCTAACGATTGCAATTGCCCGAGTGAAATAGAAGATTTCTATCTGTTCATAGTGCAAAGGTGAGTACTGACTTCCTCAAGCAATATTCAGTCACCTGGGTATAGGGGCTGAAAAGAGAAATTATAGATATGTAGGCTGGAATAAGACCACAAGAATAGATTAAAATGGAGTATGGAAGCTGAGGTTAATGGCAAGAGGACAGTTCAACTCTGTAGATTACTACGTTCTTTATAGTTGAACACCGTACAGTTCATGGAGTCTAAGCAAGGTACGAAAGAAAGTAGAGGTGATAAGTAGTTGAGGAATTGGAAGGAAGTGAATCAATCAAGTAAATAAAACTTTTTATGAGGCTAATGTGCATGCTAGGGTGACAGTAAAAGCTGGAGAGATGAGGTTTTAGTTTGAAGATGAGTTCTTGAAATCTGATGTATCAGAGGAGGAGCCTTCCTCACCATGACAAAGACAGGATGATGGTGGGAGTTGAGGTGGAGAAGAAGGTAGTGGGCTGGCTGCCAACCTCAGTAGAAGGACGGCTACCTCACAGTAGCTCACTTGTCAGAATTGTACGGGTGGGTGTATTCCCCTGCTGGTGGAGAATGTAAGGATGCCAGGGAGAATTACCTCTAGGAGGCCTGGTTTTATCTTGGCCCCTGTTCTTCCTGTCAGAAAGATCTAAGGTCTCTAAGTGAGCATCAACAAGAGATAATTGACCTCTCAGTACAAGGACAGGAAGTTACCAGTGTAACCTCAAAGATCTTTTTTACTTTATTATGTTAATTTTCTCCTTAAAAAGTATTTTCTGCATGGCTACTTCCCAATTAGAAGATGCGGGACAACAGAAAACTCACTGTTAGATAGACCCAGTTCTATCTCCTTGATTAGTTGTCATGTAATATCCCTTAGCCTCATTCCAGAAATAAGTAAGAGCATTTGGAAAGTAATCTGAGGTAGAAAAGTATGCTGTGATAAAGAAACTAAGAGAAAACCACTGAGATTGGAGGGAGACAGTGAGGGAAAGCTGTGGCTCAATGAGTGCTTAAAACAGTCAAATGAGTATGAAATTACTTTTTTACTAGGATACTCTGACAGGTATTATCATTGTGGGTTTTTTTTCCTGGCAAGTAAGGTGCTGAGCGTCACTTTAGATTTCTGTATCATTCAGGAAAACACAAACTACTCCAAGACCTTCAAAAAGAGAGATTTGATTACACAGCTTCCTCAGTTTGGGTTACCTGGAAATGACAGCTTGGGGCAAGGATTTGGGTGCCTGTGATTTTCTGGGGGTATGCTGTTTAGGAAAAGCTTGTGAAGGAGAGAGAAAAGAAGGACTGAGAAGAGGAAAGAACCAAGCGAGGATGGGACTGAGCTCATGCATAGCCGTGTCCAGATCCACAGGGGGACAACTCTGGAACATAAACAGCACCACAGAATTGCCCCTTCCTTGACACAAGGGGAGCAGGGTTTCATAACCTATACCCATCATCATTGGCTGTGGATGCTTTGTTGTCTCCTGTCTGGTGAGTCTCAGAGAAGGTGCCTGGTTTGGGGCCCTCCACAAAGTTCATAGTAGCATGGTGATGAGTACACTAGGCCAGTAAGGGGGACCTAGACAGAAACTAGAGTATCTCTTGCAATCGCTGATGGAAGAACAGAGAAGCCCATGAGGGGATGGTGACACCATTCAGAATTTGGCAAGAGCAGGAAGAAACTGTCATTCCTAAGTTTGGAGAGAGAAACAGAGGAGGTGGTATCACCAGAGCCCATATACCAGGCCATCTTGTGGGATCTAGACATGGCAGGCATTAACCAGAGGAAGTTGCAGCCCTAGAAAGAGGGCTCCCTGGCAGAAACTAGAAGTGTGGAAGAGATGTTGCTGGAAATGCCATGAAAATCAGAAATTTTTTCGCCTTTAGGGGCTCTGGATTTGAGTAAGGAAAATTGATTAAGTTACTGAGTCCCTGAAGTGGCAGCTACCGAAACCAGTTCAGACCAGGGGCTCCAGAGCCAATTTTCAACCCCAAGGTTTGCTTTGCCGAAGGCAGTGAACCTCATTTAAATTTTGAAATATTTACAGTATAATTCTTACTAATGTCTGGTCAATTTTCTGAAGATACATACATATCCCTCCTAACTACTTACCTTTTCTACTTTCTAAAGAAGTAAAATTCTATTTACAGTAAATTGAGGAGTGTGGGGGGGGGCGCGGGGGAGACTTACACTATCCAGTTGTTTTGAGGGAGAAAAAAGAGAGCTACTCTTGATCATGAAAACTGATGTCAGCAACACAACTTGGCAATAGGCTAGATGGTCCCTGGGGAATGGAAACCAAAAAAATAGCTGGGTAGAAAAGATATAAAAGTAAAATAGACCAAGAAAGCACAGGTTTTAGAAACAAAATAACTTACTTTTTGGCCTTCCATTACCCATTTAAAATTGATTTCTGGATATTAACTCTCTCTTATATTTTTATTGATCTTATTGCCTCTTGTCATTAAAAAAAGCTAGCAAGATATTATAGCATTTCTCTTAAGTGTGACTCTGACAATGTGCACTGAGTGATAACTTACAAGACATCCATCTACACCTAAAAGAAATGATCTACTTTGATGAAATGCATTATCCCAATCCCAAGCTTGGCTGGTGGTATTTTACAGGTTTTTACATTTGCAAGGAGGTTCATTTTTTTTTTAACCTTTTTCTTCAAGGGGGTGACGAAAATTTGGTCATTTGAAACTTGATAATATCATACATAGGCACTTCATTGTCTTGGGATTCATACATCTTGATTGAATTTAGAACATCACTATTTGAGTCTCAGAAAGTCTTTGCAAGTAGATATTTCTCTTCCTATTAATGAGGATTAAAGGATTCTGGAGACAGAAAGTTCCAATCAATTCAGGAGGTACTGCTTGTTCCCATGAGGAGCCTATAAAAATCAAATCATGTTTTCATGCAAGAACTTTCTGAAGTGCTTGAAGCAGCTGTTAAAGCATCTGGGTTGTGTGGTGGTTTAAACGGTTCTTTCTGGAAAATATTAAACATTAACTTTCCAAAAATAATGATTAGAGAAGGGATGAAATGAATTCATGGGCTGGAGTGGTCTGGGGTTAGTCACACAGAAGGAGAAGCATGATTTGCTTTCCATTTTTCCACTTTAGAAACTCCCCTTTCACACCCCTAACAGCATCATCCTGCTTTCCATTTTAGTATCGCATGATGGTAGGAAATGACCAGAAAGAGCATCCTGGGAAAGCAGAGGAATGCTGGGAGTGGAGAGGATGGTGAGGATTTCAATAGACTTCAGAGAAGACTTACTTCTCCACTGTTCTCATTATGTGGACAGTAGAGTCCTGAGCAGAAAGTAGTGTTTTCAGGTTATCTGGTCTCTCTTCTATCCTTTGAGCAAAATTATACCTGATGTAGATAAAACACAGGATACGTAAGAAAAAAATCCCTGAAGGTATCACTGAAGTACAGTAAAGTGCCTTCCCTTTCGCCACCCGATTCCCATCATCACAGAAGTTTCAAATAGACAGCTTGATTTCTACAAGTTACTGACACCAGTTAACCTGTGAATTTTTTGTCACTATCCCAGTAAAATGGAAACATGGGAAGACATTCTTCTTGGGTCCTGTGGCTTTTACCATTTTTCTAACAGTTGGGCTTCTGTCCTTCTGGCCTGTAAGGTCCCATCAGACACATCTACCTGTTGGCTTTCTGCCTTGGGGGACACATAATGTCCTGCATGATGGGGTTGCAAATGCGTTTTCCCATCCAGAAACTACCAGCTTCACTGCATCAGTCTGATGGGCCTTCAGGTCTCCTCTTCTACCTGTTGATGGTGCCACCATCCTAGATAATTGAGCACAAATACCCCCTCTCTCTGAGCTTCCTAATCATTGTTTCCTTGCTGACTCTCTCATTCTGGAATCAGGAACTACAAAAATAGAGAAAGGGAGTTACCATAGGCTGGAGTGGCTGAGAGCTACTTCTGAAATAAAAGGACATTGAAAACTCAACCAAAAGGGTCATTCAGGTAGACAAGTATGGGGAGTGGGTAGGGGGGGTCTTCTAGTGATGGGGATGTTACATGAAAGGTACGGAGGTGTGGAATAAAAAATCCAGGTTGTGTTCTGATTAAACCATCGTGAAAACATTCTTTATGGGAAAATAGTAATGGCATAGATCAATGGTTCTCAAATTTTTGATCAGTGTTGTCCAATAGAAATGTAATGCAAGCCATATATGTAATTGCAAATTGCCTAGAAGGTACATGAAAGAAATAGGTGAAATTCATTTTAATAATTTTATTTAACCTAACCTACCCAAAATATGATCATTATAACATGTAATTAGTTTAAAATATAATTTGTGACTTTTATATTCTGTTTTTGTACGAGGTCTTCAAAACCCATTGTGTAGTTGACATTAAAGCCTATCTCAATTTGGACCAGCCACATTTCAGGTGCTCAAAAGCCACAGGTAGCTAGCGGACAGCACAGTTTTCAAGTACGTCAAAATCACCTGGAAGGCGTATTAAAACATAGATCGCTGGTTTCCATTATCCGAGTTTCTGATTAAGTATATCTCGGATAAGGTGCAATAATTTTCGTTTCTAACAAGTTCCCCGGTGATGCAATGCTACTGGTCTGCATCCACACTTTGAGAACCACTGGTTAAGAGAAGTGGTTCTCAAACCTGGCTGCAAGTTAGAAATACCTAAGAGTAAAAAGCAAGGGAAACAAAACAAAACAAAAACAAAACTGATCCTCCAAGCCACACCCAAGACCATTAACCCAAAAATCTAGAGGTCAGACCCAGGTATCGCTTTGTTAAAAAGTTTCCCGGGGGATTTTAATTATCAGCTGGGTTTGAGAACCACAGAAGTGGAGGAGAAAGACTAGAGAGAGGTTTTAGCCGACAGAAGGCTAAATTAAAAAAACAAAAACAAAAACAGACGCCTTAGTAGATTTTCATACAGGGCAGTGATATATAATGAAAGCATTATTCTGTTGTGTTGCTTACACTGGTAATGACCTGTAGCAGGAAAGGGTCAGAGAAGGATTTGAAATGATTCAAGAGCTTGATGAAGTTGGCAAAGTGGAAGGTGGGGCAGGGGGGTGATATGAGGGAATGAGAGAGTTCCGTACACTTGATTCAACTATATGACCACTCTGCAATGCGACGGAATGAAGAGTGTGAACTATACATTGGTGGGAAACTGTTACCTCTTTCTTCAGCACAGAGCAATGAAACAGTGCTGAAATGCCTCCAAAGGCCATGTACGAAAGGTAACCATAAAAGGGGGGTGGGGTGAGGAGGACAGCAACTAGGAATAAATTCACACCCACACATTGTGTGAATGACAGAAGCTACATTTGACCAAACGCGTTAGGCCTGATCCCCAGTCCCCTCCAGATATCCCCTGTTATTTTGCTATTTGTTCCCTTATTCTTGCTTCTTCCTCCTGCCTCTAAACTGTGTTTTCCCTCCGGCCAGACTCAGCCCTCTGTCCAGGACCCCAGGTCTCCACAAAGTAGCGTCTTTCATCGTCAGAGCCTCTGGCTTCAGGTTGGAACTTTGTGAAAATGAATTATCAAAGGTGCTTGAAGTCGGCTGAAACTGTGAACAAAAGTCAGCAAAAGTCAGCGTTTCCTGGAGAAACAGTCCCCAGTGTGGGATGACTGAAGATAGGGGAATGTGGGGGTGGCATAAATTCATGATAAAAATAAGATTTCACAACCTTAAACCACATTATCTATCAAATACCACAGGCACATATTCTGTGAGAGCAGAGATGGACCGTTGCCAACATGCCATAGAATTTAGATCACATAAAAACAATCGAGAAAAGCCTCAGTGAGAAACGAAGCTTCTGGCCTCATAGGTCCCTCGAAGTTCACCTCACATACGCAGTTTAACTTGTCGTGGTTGAATACATGCTTAAACACAGTAAGCAGCCAACAAAAACACCCGAAGTAGTAATTACAGGTAGCAGCCAACAGGTGTGTAAATCCATGAGTTCATGTGGATGGTACTTTATATATGCACCCTTCCTCTTCGCTTCAAGCTGATTTCTTTCCGTGTGAGAGTTTGGGCAGAGTCTCCAAAACCTGTGAATAGGAACCTTGAAAAAATTCCTAACGAGTTTTTAAGACGAAGCTGCTATTACCATTACTGAATCCTGGGTTCCTTGTTCTCCATCTGGTATTTTCTTTCTGTTCCCTTGGCATTTCCTTTTTCTCATCCATATTCTTAGAACATTCCTACTGAGCCCATTGACAGATTGCCAAGCCAGATTGGCAATTAAATTGCATCCTTGAGCCTAAATTTTAATTCTGAAGAGCCTCTTGTCTTTTCATGACATGGCCCTGAAATTGCTGGCTTGAGTCTCGCTCTGGGCCAGGGATCCTATTTTGCTGAAAGGAATTTACCACACTCTCAGACCCATGATCATCTAGGAAGTCTTCATACTATCTTCTTTTGTAGTATCTGAACCCTTACTGGTTATCCATAAATACAAAATGACTTTTGACTTCTGGGGGAAGGAGTTATTTTGAAACCAGTGAACCTGGTTATTCAGTTATTTTGATATCTGTGAACCTCAGTTATTTTGAAATCAGGAACCTCTGCAACCCACTAATCTCCGTAGTCCCCATTTGCTCTTATTTAAAATTTTCTTTTCTCTGTTTCTACCTGCCTTACTTTTGATAGCGATTGAGAAGAGTCAATCATTATAACATAAAAATTAAATTTTTGTCACTCCTATTTCTTTAATCTCAGACTAAAACGAGAGGCCATGAGATATTAATTTTCACTCCCACCTCAACTCTTCAAAGTTAAAGATTATTTGGATGTAAAGGTTAAAATACAGAGATGATAAACAAGTTCATTATTTTAAATGACTTTAATGTTTCATCAAACCCTTCCCAAGACAGAAGTGAAACCAGAATATTTACATTGTACAGTTAATGAAACTAAAAGACTAAAAAATAAATAAAAAACCAAACGCCTCATTTCTTAGAACTGCAAATAGGAATCAGACCTACTCTAAGGACTCCTTCAGATCTTCAAGCCTTGTTATAACTCAAATAAGTCTTATGGTACTAGTGCAATGCAACTCAACCAGTTTTTCACAAAACAAAGTAGGCTTTCTTGGATTTATTCAAGGTGCTGTACTTTGTAACCTTGCAAGATGCTTTCATCAGAGCTTAAGTTTCTGGAAAAGAACTGCTCTTGCTAGTATGCTGAGTAGGCGTTGGACCATTCTTTCTGGGTAAACTTCCTTACGATGTAATCTGTCAGAATATAGTTACAGCAGATACAATATCCCTACTTTCCTGTAATTAGTGTTTTTGGAGCCTCCTAAGAGAACTCCTGCATGGATCAGCACTCATGAATATTAAACATAAAGGATAAAACTTGTACCAGTAATCACTGTCTATAAGTACTTTACTTGGTTAAGCAAACCTTTGTATTTATCACCTAATTCTCCACTGGATCTTAATTCTTTTCAAATGAACTAGCTCCCTACTTTGATCTCATGCAGATCACTGCTTGGTTGTGAACCTACGCAGCAAAATTAAGCTATACAAATATCAGTCCACAATATGTTGCTATCAGAAAGACCTTAACTTACATTGCAGTGTGGAATGGAGCCCAGAAGGCCTTGGTGGAACCACACTGGTGAATTCAGATTTGGGCTGATCTGTTATAAAAAAAAGGAAACAGACTGTTAGGATAAATTTTGATTCAAAGTCTAGAGGACTGTTACTAGCAGAGGAAAACTCTACATTCAAAGCCTAACTATAAAGCATAATATTTAGGATTCCAAACACAAAGGAAAATTATAAAGCATACCTTGTTAATTTTCATGTATTTTTACCTGTCCTGTAATGAAGAATCTGTAATATTAATTACTAAGGAAGAAAAATAAGCGAGGCCACAGGCAACTTTACCTTATTAGAATTTATGTTCTCTTTCTTCATTGTTTTTGTTTTTGTTTTTTTGCTTCTGTCTATACCAGAGCCACTCAAAGCATTAACCCACAGTCATCTGAGTAATTTATTTTTATCATTGAGCTTGAAAGCAAGATCTGTATTTATCTTTGCTAGATATTGTTGGTATCTAGCAAAATGTCTAGCATATAGTAAATGCTCAGTAAACATTACTTGTAAAGAATTTAACTTCAACAAATGGAAAAATGACATTATATGATCTATACAGTATTCCCAATGCCATGACTTCTAAGTTGGTTTGTGGGCCCTCGATGCTTGAATAATACATTTGTGCAGAAACTAAATCTGAGTATGGAGAAGAAAATAAGTCTCAAACTGGGGCTGTGAATTGACTATTAAAAAATCAGAAATTATTCATAAAACAAAAAATACAAGCTGTATGCAGCATGTTGATATTGATAAATAATTTATATAAACCTCTAATAGATTTTTTTACTATCCAAACATTACCAACTGGCCTAAAATTTAAGCCTCTGCCTTAANTGCCTTTAGGGGTTTTTTTTTTTTTTTTTTTTTTTTTTTTTGCATTTGTGTCCTTGGAAACAGGTATTATTTATTTAAATTGACAATTTTTAAAAAATTTAAAATATAATACATTTTTAATGTAGAACATTTGGAATGTATGGGAATCTTTGAGAAAAATTCTAAATTATCTTTCTTCTACACTCAAGGAAAATATTAACATTTTAGTTATATCTTTCAACTTTTTAAAAATACATTGAAACTACCACCCTCAAGATTAAGGCTCACTCAAGTCAGAACCCTACAGGGAAGTCTTCTCAAACAAATATCTTCTAGGGCCTCATTCTTTGATTTGACAGACAAAAATACATACAAAAAAAAAATGCAAGGACATATATCATCTGTTAAAGTACTCCTGACAGAAGGAGATAGAATCCTTGTCTTATTGTATACATTTTGTACAGCTCAAATCATTTAAATGAGAGAGGTTTGTGTGTGGCTTGTAAGAGAAAACAAAAAGTGTTAATAACTTAAAATGAGGGTAATATCACCTGAAAATGTAGAGGTGTTATACAACTTATCATGCTTTTTCTTCATCTTGACTACTAGAACTTTCAAAACTTGTTTTTACATCCAATTGTATCTAAAGTTCACTGAAACTTTGTAGTTTTTTTTTAAAATATATTCTCTGTTTATTTCCTACTCAACTGTCCCTTTTACCTTAATTTTTGACACTTCTTAATATTTGTCATCATTGTAATTTGTTTCAATAATTTTATGTTTTTTCAAATTTTGGTTTATTTTGAGAAATAGATGGAATGTAGGTAATAAAGTATAAAACTAGAAAAAAAAATCCTACTTACTGCAGCCATCTAAAATCCAACCAACCTATGTGATATCTGAGACTTTATGAAGAAAGTTACTTAAAAGTACACCAGCCTGTTTCTCCAAAGGACTCCAACTCAGAAATTAAAATTGTATTTCACACTATTGATAAGCCACGTTCATAGACACTTGTCCCACCTGCTCTTTGAGAATTTCTTTCTTCTGCAAAATTTCTCCTTCTATCCACCCCACTTCATCTAGAAGTCCCCACAGAATGTGTCACATGAGCTAAGAAGCCAGCAGGCATATGGCAATTTCCCTTCCTGCAGTATCTTCCTTTGGAAATGTTCTTCCCTTTACCTAGAAGGCTACACAGAAGCCCTCAACACTCCCCAGTACCTGCAGTTGAGTTGTGGTCCTCCAGAAACTACTTCCAGAGATGAGCACGTGACATCACCACTTCCATTTCCACTGGGCACTCCTTCTTCTCTTATTGCACTTCTCTCAAATTCCACTATTCCTCCTAGGCACTCCAGCTTCCTTTGGTGGGTATGCCATTTTCCCAAGCAATGTCCCTCTCCCTCACACTGCCAGGCACAGCTGCCACCCCCACTGGGCTGGCCAGCCACTTCCTGTGCCCTTTGGTTCAAGTCTTGCTCACCTGCTAAGTCTTCTGTGTTCAGTGTTGCACTGCATTCTGTGGTAAAGACTAGAGAGAACCCCCTCTCTCGTCTGGGGTTCTAATTTGTTAGAAGAGTACCGGGGAAATAGGCTTGTGACCTGGACTTGAGCAGTTTATAGGAACACAGTTGTTTTCTCCTTTTGATTACAGAGTTTCTCCCCAAGAAATTTAAAGATGAATAAAAAATGCAGAGAAGGGAACATGGCAACAGTAACAGGAGACAAATACTGTGCTCTGTTCAGACCTCTCAGTCTTGCCTGTTCTCCCATTTGTGTCCAAGGGTTTGTTATTGATTTTACTTGTTGCCTGACACTCTCTTCCCTGAGAATCAATTCTATTCCAGTAGATGCCTCATTCTCTCCTGCAATTTACGCCTCAGGGAGACTACCCCATCAATTTTTCAGATACTACCAGACCTGTCAGAATTCCAAAGGTGAGCCTGGCTTAGAATCCAGCCAAAAACTCCACTAGATACACAACTTGGATAAATAAGGAGCAATACCATATCCTTGAGTGGAAAACTAAGTATTATTTACAAGATCATTTTCTTCTCTAAACTAAGTAATGGCTTTAACCAATCAGTCAAGTGTCACCAACTTAGGGAACACAAAATAAAGCCGTAGCACTTTTATTATTTAAGTTAATATGACTCTGATCCTTATTCTGCTAATCATGAAAATTCACAGTGGATACCAAACTTACTAGCTTGAGTGTAAGCCAGGTATACCTCCGGAATTCTGACAGGTCTGGCAGTGTGCTCTGATTACCTCCCCAAGAAAGATTCAGCCCGCAATTATAATTAGACCAGATTAAAGGAGAGAGATATTCTGTTTATTCATGAATTTACTTTTCATCTGCTTTGGCTCACAAATGTATTTCTGATTAAATAAATGAATATTATATCATAATTTTGTAACTATTGGCCACTAAGAACTCTGTCATTATCAATAAAGGTAAATAATTTAATTATTTTCATTAAAGAGCTGCTTTTAGTTTACACACATGACATCGACCACATATATTTTAAACAGATGACCCTCCTGGGAAGCTTCCTGATATTAAGTAATTAGTTAATGATATAATTGATGTATAGCAGTGTATTGGTTTTAGGTGTACAACATGATAATTTGATATATGTATCATGAATTTTATTTAATTTACTTAACTTGCTTCCTTGTTTTCTATGGGGCTTCTTAGCTGATCAGTTCAAAGATAGCCAACAACAAATGAAGACTAAAATCCATTTAATGTCTAGAAAGGAAAGTGAGTGGATAATATTCTGACTCTGGAAAGGATTTTTAATGATCATCATATTCAAAAGTCAAAGAAGAAATAACATTTCAGGGAAATGAAACTTGCTTTAACTTAATTGGAAGCCTCGGGGTAAACCTTTATTTATGTATTTTTGGAAACACTCTAAACTGAGTAGAATTCAAAAACATTACTAAGCTAATTAAAATGTTTTAAAATGCCGAAGAGGGGATATAATGGTCTTATAAGTTTTTATGGATGGGTGGTTGATCTTTTCTAATAATTCATTGGAAAAATAACCTCAATTTTTCATGGTAAGAAAATGCCATTAAAAAGAGAAATATCAGCTGCTCAGTTTTATGTAAAAAATGAAGGAGTCTAATTGACTGCAGAATAAAAGATAGCTTGCATAACCTTTTAAAAAATTATCAAAAGCATTGTCCTTGATGTTAGCCTGACATTTTTCCCTTTGATTAGTCAAAAATAACATTATGATCTTATATAGCACTTTCCTTCAAAGGGACTGAAGAACTTGCCTTTAAAAAAAAGAATCATCAATCTCCTATTATCTTTATAGGGATGGAGGTAGAAGGGATTTGCATTCTTGCTAATGAATAGAGTGACTGTTTGAAAAAAACTAACAGGTTCCCCTGGGACCCCCCCCCCCCCAGCCATCTACGTTCTCTCTCCTGTCCATGCCCACATCATGGTGAGCAATGATCCTCCCCACTCAGTCCAGTGTCTCTTAACAGACCATAGTAAAATCTTGAATCCAGCCACACCTGGCCACTGTCAGTAAAGCATTTTCATCTCATGACTTTATTTTATAACTGGAAGTTTGTACCTCTTTATCCCTTTCACCTATGTCACCCATCCTCCCACTCTCCTCCCTTCTGGCAACCACCGGTTTGTTCTCGGTGAATCTATTCCTGGTTTTTCATTTGTTTGCTTTGCTTTTTAGATTTCACACATAGGTGAAATCATATGGCATTTCTTTGTCTGACTTATTTCACTTAGCGTAACATCCTCTAGGTCCATCCATGTTGTTGTACTGGCAAGATCTCTTTTTTTTCTTATCGTTGAGAAATATTCTGTTGTGTATATAGACCACATCTTCTTTATCCATTCATCTGTTGATGGACGCTTAGGTTGCTCCCTTATCTTGGCTATTATAAATAATGCTGCAATTAATTCCATACCTTTAAACGTAAAACTGTGAAAAGTAGTGTGAAGTATAAATAGTGGGTACTATGAAAGCACAGAATGGGTAAATCTGACTGGAGGGTCACAGTTGGCTTCTGTGAGGCACAGACATTTGATTTGGGCTCCAAAGCAGCATGGAGAATTAACCAGGCTAAAATAGGAGGAAGAACATTCTGGGAAGAGGCTACAGATTGCTCCAAGATCTTTAAGTAGAAAGAACAATAATACTGATTTTATTGTTGTATTGAGGAAGATTAAGAATATAGCATATCTATTGGACCATGTGAAAGTGCTTCATTAAAAGTAAAACCTTGAACAAAGGTTAATGATTACTTTTATTGGTTATTATGATTGTTGTTATTGTCTGATTTTAGTGGAAAGTCAGACCTATATTTTACTGTACTGCCTTCCAGCAATAACTTAGATCACGCTTTTTTACTTTTTGGCAATATAGTGAACAGATATGGTAGTTGTTTAGAGAATTACAGTTTCTAAAAATCCAGACTAAATCCAAATTATAATACCATAGCTAATTCAATCTCTACCCCTACAGCACCATTCCTCCTCTCTTCTGCTCCCACTCCTATCAGCTTAGGCCAGATCTGTGGCTCGAGAAGGTTTGTTGATCTTTATCCTTTCTCTCCCGCTGGACACAGTACTGGCACCACCAGGGTCATGAGGTTGGGGGAGAGTTGGAGGATGATGATAGATCGTTGTGCGGGAGTTAGAGGAAGAGGTCAAAGTCTTACTTATCTGGTGCTGTTATAATCTATAATGTCCTCAGTTATGGCAGGTTCTAAATTCTGGCTCTTTCCTAGAGAACATTTGAGAGTTGTCTGTAGACTCCCTCTAGGACCTCAATAGGGCACCATTCCCTGACACAGGTGATGACCTTCCCTGCTGATCTCTCATGATGCCTCTCAGCTCTGTACCCTCCACTCTCATCCCGACAGTGACCTACAGACTCTTTCAGCTAAGATCTTCACGCTCCATAAACAGCCTCCTTCATCGGGGTTCTGTCAGGATGGCTTAAGTGGCTATTTCTCAATAGATTCACTTGACCCATGGAAATTGACATCCATGCTGCTAATACCGAAACTGCCTTCTTTGCTCTTCTGCTATAATGGACAACTGGGACCTACCTCAGACTTCGAAATTCCCCAGACCAGATGCAGCAATTAGTTTGTATGTTAATACAGCTTCACAGATGCTCTAGGGTTTGGCAAGAGTAATAGAAGGCAGGACAATGGGTTTCTGCAGTTTAATAAGTATCCAGCTAGGGAAGAACATTCCAGTCTCTTCTCTTGAAGAAACAAAAACCTCACAAACAGACAAAACAACATCAATAATAAAAAACATCTCTTTAGAAAGCTTCTCATTTTGTCTTAAGGAGGAAGGAATATGACATGGAAAACATTTTCTCTTTAAATTTTTCATGTTCCTTTACATAGGCTCTTTGAAGAAATGGATGCAAAGCCACATAACTTTTAGGAAGTCCTGCATGGAAATGTCACTCTTTAAAATATGTGATTTGCCATCTGTTAGGCTCTGGGGTCTTCGGCTGAAATTCTGAGACCATGGGAAAAGTACCATTTTACATTCTGTTACAGAAATGGCAATTATTCTTATTTGTTTTTTTCTTTTTTTATCATCATCGTTACTGTTATGTTTATTAATATGGAACACTAAGGCACATATTGTGACATTAAAATATTTGCCCATGAAGACTTGTACAGTAGATGCTGTCCAGATGGCCCTTCAGAACAGAAGGACTTATTACCCCAGCCTCTGGGAGTCCCTCAGCACAGAGCTCTCAGTTGTCCACCCTCTAGGAATTGTGTTGACTGAGCGGATTACGTCTTTGGAAAGTCACATCACCTTCTTCGTCTGAGTAGTCCTCAGCCAATCACCGGTTGAAAAAGAGATATAAAGATTGGTCTCCCTCCCCCACTTGGAACAATGTTAAAGACCTAGCTCAGCTTCAGAGCTCCTCATGGGTTGGCTGAAGGATTCCTTGAGACCACACTATGCCTAACTTCCTTCTCAGTCCAGGACTTCTTAAAATCCATTCCATCCTGGGGCGCCTGGGTGGCACAGCGGTTAAGCGTCTGCCTTCGGCTCAGGGCGTAATCCTGGCGTTACGGGATCGAGCCCCACATCAGGCTCCTCTGCTATGAGCCTGCCTCTTCCTCTCCCACTCCCCCTGCTTGTGTTCCCTCTCTCGCTGGCTGTCTCTATCTCTGTCGAATAAATAAATAAAATCTTTAAAAAAAAAAAAATCCATTCCATCCACATGGGTAGATACCAAGAGCACTCCTAACAGACTTACTGCATGCTAATCTTCATCTCAAGATCTGCTTCCAAGGGTACCCAACCAGTGGCAGGTCATGTATAAATAAATAATACCCACTATTTCCACTTCTATTAAACATTATGCTGAATGTCCTAGTCAATGCAAAAAGACCAAAAATAAATAAATAAATAAAAGCTATAGCTCTGTACAAGTCATCCTGAAGGTCAGTGTCATGTGTCAATAATCATTTATTCTTCTCTTATGGATCTATGAATTACTGTTTGATCTGCCTGAGGATTCACATTGGCTCCTAGAAGAGGGTTAATCCAGGTCTGTTTTATGTATCTTTCATTCCTAGTGAAAGACCAGTGGCTACCCATGTTATTTTTTTCTCAAATAGTGAAAAAATGCACATCAAACTCAACTGTGTAAGCCCACTACAAGCCTCTTCTTACATCTACAAATGTCTCATTAATTAAAGCCGGTCACATGGCCAAGTCCAACATCAAAGAGGGGAGAAGTGTCCTCATCCCATGAAGGTTGTAGAGGAAATAGAATGAGTGACTATTTTCTAAGCAATAATTGTATTTACCACATTTATCAAGTTGAACACCTTTGGGTACTTTTGTGTTCATATGTTATAACATAAAAATGAAAAATTACAAAAATATATAAGTTCTATAATATTGAATAAGTCTAAAAGTTGCAAAGTTAAGAAAATAGATTATGTTAATATTTCCATTTAATAAACCTTACTGGATTCTCACTTTATACTAGGCCTTGAGCCAGTAAGCATTGTGGGTGATGCTATATTCTGGAATAGGATACTTTCTCTCCAGAACCTAGTAACTCAGTTGTGAAAGACAAAAATGTCCAGAATAACTAGTTTGAGGAGAGGATTGCTTCCATCTGAATAAGGGAATATTTCTTAAGAGTATTTCATTTGATATATCCGTGGAAAACATTCGCATATTTAAAATGCCATTACCTCTTTGTTACATGTCTTTTAAAAAATCATTTTTAACGTAAATATGGCTATCTTTTGAAATTTTTATAACCAGGGTAAACATGCTGTTATGTGTTTTGCTTTTTCACATTTCATTTATGAATGATTTTCCATATGTCAAGATAGTGCACATTTTTGAATTTTTAGTGACAATACAGTACCCACTATTATTTATGAACCACTCAGTTTATGTAACCAGTTCTCAGTTCTTCAGATTGGATTAATTTTCAAATTTTCGCTGTTAAATTTTCCACCTTCAAAAGTGTGTGTATGTATGTGTGCTTCATATTCTCAATTTGGGTTCTATTTTTGAAGAATAAGCCTTTACTTTAGAATAGATTTAGATTTAAAAATTGTGAGGATAGTATGAAAAAAACATGATTTATCTCCTGGGTACACAGACCTTTCCTCACAGTGCAGGGGAAAGAGGATACACGCTGGGTATGGTGGGCCCTCTGTTGTGGAATTTCTTGCCTGCGGAGATCTATGAAATTGCCAGAATACTGACTTACCCTCTCAAGCTTTGATTTATCACTACACTTGAGGCTTAAATCTTCAAACTCATCCAAATGAGTTTTTCTTTTCTGCATATGCTTTAAGTGATTGTATTTGGAGTAATTTAAAGTCAGTGGCAAAATAATGCAAAAATGAGATGATATTCGCATTTACCAAGAATCTACGAAGTATCAAGCACTGTATTAGACACAGTGCCCGTATTACAACATTTAATCCCAACGGTAACCCTAAAGTAGAGGTATTGTAACACTTATAAGAAAGAGGCTTCAAAGCATCTGACTTGTAAATGAAGGAGTCAGGGAATTCCTCGAGCTTTAGCTGCAAAGCGTACCCTAATTCCACTCCAAACTAAATACAGTTTGAAACCAGGTCACAATCAATAATTATATTTCATAATTTGTTAAACATATGCACAATACCTTGAACACAGTGACCTATGGAAATGGAACAAACAAAAAATATTGGACCTTATCATGGATCAAATTTGTGGAAAACCTGTATTTATTTGTAGCCTAAATTCTCCAATAAATTTAAAGGTACATACACACACCATTTTTAACCACATGACAGCTAATTTGCACACTTCACATGTTTTGTTATTCTCAACAAAGACTGAGCTGGTCATAAATATTTTATTAAATCTTCATGTGTTGTAGCAGAGTTTAATTTTCATACAAATTAGAATTCAACTGGAACAAAGCACTGTGATATTTGGGCTTTATATTTACAAAAGCCATATGATGACTTATTGACATGAAAATTGGCTTTCATATTTCCTGAGACTACACGTGCAATCTATAGGATAACTAAGGATCTATGTTAGTGGGAAGGGAGTATTTTGTTTCTTTCATGTCTTTAAATCCATCCTTAGTTTTCCCAAATTTCATGTATCAAAACATCCATATATTATTCTGGAGATTTTATTATTTTTATTTTATTTATTTTTTTTAAAGATTTTATTTATTTATTCGACAGAGATAGAGACAGCCAGCCAGAGAGGGAACACAAGCAGGGGGAGTGGGAGAGGAAGAAGCAGGCTCATAGCGGAGGAGCCTGATGTGGGGCTCGATCCCATAACGCCGGGATCACACCCTGAGCCTAAGGCAGACGCTTAACCGCTGCGCCACCCAGGCACCCCAGGAGATTTTATTATTTTTAAACTCTACCATTTTACTTAACATTTAATTTAGTGAAAGCATGGGCCACTAAAAACTATAATTAAATAACTGCAGACAAAATTTTGGTATGAGTTGAGGAAGAAAAGAATATGTTCTGCAATTGATTATGAAGCCCTAAGTCTGTCTTTTTAGGGGGCTGATTAGGAAGAGACATATTCTTGTCCTTCTTGATATAAATAGGGTTTAAAGAAGTGAACAAAGCAAAAAAAGCTAAAATTGGTCTAATAGGAGCATGTGTACAGAGTTTCCTTGATACGTACGTAATGCTTATTTAGCTATAACCCCAAAATCAAATCCAAGACCAGCATCCCTCATATAGACTCTAGACTCAGAAAGGAATATAATCTTCATTCATGTCTCTCTCTACTTTTAAGGAGATAAAAATGCCTGGGCTGCAGCAACTGTTATTAATATATGGCATTCCAAATTCTCAGGAGTAGGCTATTCTATTAAGCAGAATTTTCTCACTCACACCCCTTGTTCTTATACCTTCCCAACCTCTTCTGCAAAATGCACAGTTTCGCACAACATACTCAGGACACTTCCTAACTGTCTGGTGTTCGGTCCCTAAGGCAAGAAGTTCCTTTGGTTCCAAATGCCTTTCTCCTTGGGCATTCAGAAAGTTCCATTCTTTCTTTGGAGGGTGGGGGAGGAGAAAAAAATCAATTGGGCAAAAGGGAAGGCAGAAGTCTGTGAACCCCCTGGGTTAACAATTTTTATCCAATTTAACATGGAAGAAATGTGTTGTTTAAGAGGAATATATAATAGTTATAAACTTTTGAATTGTCTTTTCCCATTCTCTTGAAGGGGGTGGTAGTGAAAGCCAAATTTAAACTCTAAGCTTAGATATGCCAAAAAGAAATACTTTTGTCTTTATAATTGAGGTAAACTTGAAATTCAGAATTGCCTCTAAAAATCATGCCACTTTCTTCCAGTTTTAAAGTTTATTTTTGGTGAACTCCATCTCCATTCAGGGTAGACTCAGTCTATTCTATATTTGAGCTCCCTACCAGGGCTTCCTATCCCTGCACAGGAGATCTCCCCTAATCCACCTTCTTTTCAATCACAGGGTCATGACTCAAAAAGGCGAACTACATATAGCTGAATTTCTTTAATCTAGAGTCACAAATTATTAATGTATACACTCTATCTTTTTAATTTTTTGCTAAACTGTTAAAAGTAGACAAATTAGCCATAACATTAATTCTTTTTTAAAAAACTTTTTAAAGATTGTATTTTATTTTTTTAAAGTAATCTCTACACCCAATGTGGGGCTCCAACTCACAATCCCAAGATCAGGAGTCACATACTTTATCAACTGAGCCAGGCAGGTGCCCCCATAACACTTGATTCTGCAATACGTAAGCACACATCTAGGAATAAGTGCATTCTTTTACTTGACAAAATGCCTGTATAAAACTTATTAAATTCAGTGTTTAAATTATAGTATTATTTAATATTCCATTCACATTCAAGTCAATTCCTGTTGTCCAAATAATGACTTTTATAGAAGAAATTCTTTCACTTCCTTTCTCTTCTCCTCTGCCCAGTTGGAATCTGGTCAAGGATTATAGGCGTCTCTTTTGACAAGTGAGATAATTTAATATGTAACCTCTGATTCAGCTCAAATTTTCACACATTCATGGACATTTCATTTCCAAGGTGCTTCTGACTGGCATATTCCATATTGTGCTAGTTAGATCCCAAACATGGCCCCAACAATTCCTGTCTTCTTGTATGTACATCACTTCACTCCTCTCCCTTTGAATCAAGGCTGGTCTTATGACAGACTTTGACAAACAACAGAAGTGACTTTCTGGGACTTTTGAATCCAGGTCTTGAGAGTACTGGTAGCGTTCACTTCTTGACTCTTGGAATGTTTCTTCTTGAGACCTAGTTGCCGTGCTAAAAGGGAGCTCACGTGTTCATGTGGAGAGTTCCATGTGTAGGAGAACTGCTCCTGGCAGAGAGCTACAGCTCACCTCGCATCTGGCGGCCAGTACTAACTTCCATTCACATAATATGTACATTTTAGATTTTCCAACCATCCCTGCACCCCATCAACAATATACCAAGCAGAATTTCACAGAATCCTGAAAAATTATAAATTGTTATTTTTTAGCTACATTTGTTTATGTAGCAATAGATTGCTACAACATATGCTTTACAATTTATGAATCATAATCTATAATAGAATCTTACATGACACAGTCCGAAAATGTTCTGGCAAAAAGAGTAGGAAATTTATAAGTTTAAGCCAGTGACAAAGCCTAAAACATTATTCAATGAATTGCAAGAGTTTTTATTCATATATACCAGCAAATGAATAAAAATGTATTGTTACCAAAATGGGACCATTCTTTAAATACTATTTTGTAGCCTGATTTTATCATTTAAAAACACATTTTCATATCAATAATTATAAATCTTTCTTATCATTTGTGTATGTTGCAAAGTATTCTATTGTGTGAATGAGCCATATTTAACATTCCTGTTTCTGGCTCTATAGACTCTTTCCAGATTTTCATTATTGTAAACACAATGACAATGTAATAAATAAATGATATAATCCTGAACATCTATTTTTCCATTTCCTTGAAAAATTGATGAGTCGAAGATCGTGAATATTATTAAGCTTTTGTATATACATTCCAAATTGTCCTCCATGGAAGTTTACAACAATTTATACCCTCAGCAGTGTATGTAGGTCCTATTTTCTTACTTGGCATACTTTTGTGACATAAATTAACGTGTAAATACATGATTACCCATGATTTTTATCTAAAATGAAAGTGAAGCAACACCATTCTTCCAACCTCCCATTCAAGCTGACATCCAGGAAATATAAATTGCTTGGCTTTGCTCAAATATGAATAGATTGTCTGAAATATATGCCACTCAAATTACTTCTCAAGATGTACACAATTCCCAAAGCTCTAATGTTTGCAGAGTCTATTTGAATCCTCCTGTCGATATCCAGACAGTGTTCAAAAGAGCACACAGTTCTGAACTTACCCTTGCAAGATGTCTTAGAAGGGTCTGTTCTCAGCTGCAGCATACCTTCCTCCTTTGATCTCCAGAATTTCTAAACCGGTTTTGGCATGAAATGTGTCCTCGTGTGGCATGGACACCTGAATATTGTCACGGGAATTTTTGAAAACAAAATTAAAGGGGTAAAGACATTGAATAGTTGGCTAGTATGTATTTCATACGGAAGCTGGGTTCTGAAACATCCATAACATCAGTTGATATTCTGAGAATTATGCCTGCATTTTCCTATTTTTAACCACCTCATCTCTCAGAGTTGTCTATAGATCACCTTACTGGCAAACGAGAGTATTCCTGGGCATGTTTATTTGGGTAAGGTTTTCTTTTTTTGAAAAATTTGTTTTTTCCAACTCTGGGATTTCCCCAGTTTGGATTTTCTGGTGGATTTCTGCCATCCGGGTGACGGGTGAGACCTTTCCACAACACTGGAAAAACAAAATAGAAACTGCAAATGAAGTTTGCTAAAAGGTCAGCCAGCAATAATAAAGAAACTAGGACAAGCAGGCAAGTTAAGAAACCAGTAAAGATAAAATATACCATCATCTTACATTAGTTCTATGCATTTTCTCTCTTAACAAAATAAGACAAATTCCTAAAATAAGACCACGTAGAATAAACACAATATCATGACCTTTTATAAATTAAGAAGTGAAACAGCACGGAATAGCCTGGTCACAAAGAAGGAAAAATAAGGAACTAGGGTTGCCCTTTTTGGTCTTTGAGATTCCTCCTACTGTGTGAGAGAACATGGTGGGCAAAGTGAGGTAGGAAAAGACAAATCCTCAGCTAGAGTCTAGAATCTTTCTGTTAGAAATTCAAGATGATTTACAGCTAATTTTATCTGCCTTAAAACCTTTCCCCAGAGGAACAACAGAGATCTCTGGGCAATTTCATGCTCGCTACCGAGATGGGGAAGCTAAAACACTAATAAAAAACACAATCAATCCGAGGCAGAAGTGGTCACAGGGCTCTGTTCTCCACAGTTCTCTGATAACTTGGAGGCTGGTTTTTCTTCTTTACTGGGAAGAATAAGATAGGAATATTTGCACCCACCTGAGTCTTCCATTTAAATGAAACCATAACTTTAGAGGATGTGATTCGTAATTTTTCTTTTCTTTGTTTATTAATGAAGTAGAATTGATATATAATATGTTGATTAATATTTTCTTAATCGGAAATATCTTTTCTAGTTTTCTCTTTATTTCGTTTCTGTAAATCCTTACATATTTCCTCTGACTCCTATTTTTTTAATAAATTTAACCTACCTTACGTGTAGAAGCATGCACATATGCGTTGAGATTTCATAGAAAATATGTTTTAAGTATGTTTGGGAGTCATTTTTCATAATCTCCAGAGCCTACCTAAACTGCCCCTAACTGGTTTTCTGGACTCGTCTCCTACCACTCTCCGGCTCCTTAAGATCTTTGATCCTTTGACAATCCAAGCTCACTCCTGCTTCAGGATTTTAAAGGTCCTGTTCTGTCTGCCTGAGGATTCTGTCCTTCTGTTCCCAGTTTAATGACTATCTCCTTCTTTTCCTTTTTTTTTTTTTTTTTTTGCGAGATTGANTTTTTTTTTTTTTTTTTTTTTTTTTGCGAAATTGAGAGAGAGAGAGAGAGAGTGAGAGCGTGTGTGACTGGGGGGTGGAGGAGCAGAGGGAGAAGCAGACTTTCCACTGAGCAGGGAGCCTGATGCGGGACTTGATCCCAGGACCCCAGGATCATGACCTGAGCTGAAGGTAGACCCTTAACTGACTGAGACACCCAGGTGCCCAACTATCTCCTTGTCATTTAGATTTGAGCTCAAATGTTCCTTTTTCAGAAAAGTTTTCCCTTTCATCCTCTGGTCAAATTATAATTTTCAAAAAGTGAAAAATCAAGATTCTCATATCAATGCTGAGTGAATATTACATTTTTAACTCATTAATAAACCGCTGGGTGGCACAGCGGTNAGCGTGTGTGACTGGGGGGTGGAGGAGCAGAGGGAGAAGCAGACTTTCCACTGAGCAGGGAGCCTGATGCGGAACTTGATCCCAGGACCCCAGGATCATGACCTGAGCTGAAGGTAGACCCTTAACTGACAGAGACACCCAGGTGCCCAACTATCTCCTTGTCATTTAGATTTGAGCTCAAATGTTCCTTTTTCAGAAAAGTGTTCCCTTTCATCCTCTGGTCAAATTATAATTTTCAAAAAGTGAAAAATCAAGATTCTCATATCAATGCTTAGTGAATATTACATTTTTAACTCATTAATAAAAGAAAAATCAAGATGATAAATCTTTTTCCAAGGAGAATTTGAGGGATAAATGCTTATATATCATTCAGGAAAGATGTACTGAAACAAATTTGCTATGTTAGAGACAAAACTGGTTATACCCTACAGGGCAATAAAACCATGAAATGTAGGGTTATCTTCTCTGCCAGATGGACTCCATGGGTATTTCCATCGGACAATAATCTTCATGTTAGCATGTGGCTTTACAGAGTCAGGACCCGAATCACTACCAAATACTAAGTCAAACAAAAATCTATCTCATAGAGAATAAAGTCACTCTTGGGTAGCTCTAATAGACAGTGGTCTAGCATAGCATTTAAAGACATGTAATATAACTTGTATCATTTTTTCTCAAGAAAAGGAAGGGAAGGATCTTACTTTCTGGCCACTCTACATCACCCTATTTTATTTATTTTTCATTGCACTCATTACTATATAAAACCATCATCTTTGTTTTTTGTTGGATTTCTTTATTGCCTGTCTCTCTTCTATACATGTGACCTAAGAGCAGAGTATTTGTCTTCTGTCCTGTACTCTGAGCCTTCAAAATAATGTAAGACATATAGTAGGTACTCGATATATATCTGTTGCATGATACAGTACCCAATAATATTTTAGTGAAAGTGACAAATGCTTAGGAATTAGAAAGCAACAAAATGAGTATCTAATTGGAAAGTGAAACATGCACAAATGAACAGAAAAATAAAAGGCAATATATAATATTGCTGAAAAATATACATACTAAGTGTGTTGGAAGGACTATCAAGATGGCCACATCCACAGGAACATATTATAACTTCTAAATGTTGAAAATATGACAAATATACCAGAAATATTTATGGCTGAATTTGATGCTAAAGTTCAGTGACACTTGGGGAGAAGTATATAATTTGTTTTAATGTTTATGTTACAGAATTGTATTATGGTGTATATGTTTATTTTAGAGGCAATCGTTAAGTGTCAATCTAAACGGAAACTTGAAATTTACTTAAAGCGAAAAACATTAAGTACATACTTTGTTTAAGGCAGACTGTATCTCATCATATTTGATGACATCTGGCCTCTGTTTTTCATGAAAACTTCTTTCTCCTAGTCTGATAAACGACAGATAGATTTTAGTCATTTATATATTTGATAAGGCATGGCATTTGAGTATGGCACAACAAAAAGGGAGTTAGCTCTTTTTTCTTTCTTTTCTTTTGTCTGAGTCTTAACTCAGGAGTGTATGGAAATTATGATAGAAATTCCCCAAAAGGTTGATAATTTATACTCTCTCTCTCCCAATTAAATAGGACATTTTTCCTGCTTGTATTTCGCTCTTTATTATATTCTTTGCATTTAGCTCTTATCATCCCAGAAATTGACTCAGAGGTACCTGAAAACAGAGTGGGGAAGAAGGGGAGAATTTGGTGAGATGTGTAATTCTTTAGGAAATTTTTTCAGCCTCTCCCTAAAGCAGAAATAAACAAAGAAGGAAGGAAATGCTAGGTTGATAAAACTGAAGTTGAATGGATAAATTAAAAATTAACACATTTTATCATATTCAAAATTCTTCATTTATAATTTTGTGTGTGCTTGTGTATAAGTATAGCGAGAAGCTTGATAGTGTTATTCATTACTTAAATTCCTGCTTAGTTTTATAATCTTTAAAAACTCATTTAAACATTATTTAACTCAACGAGGATTGTGTTGTTATCATTTGGGTTTGTAGGAAGAAAAATAACAACGTAAAACCGCTGCCACAACAGAAAAATCGGCATTTCTTTTCATGTAATCATGATATATATTTTTTTCTGATTTGGGGGACAGTGAGTAATATTAAGCTTTTCAACTAAACTTTCATTTTCAATAACAGTAAAACACAGAAGTTTCCAGCCCTTTTAGTAATCATTTGCTTTCTGGTGCTTATTCATTGATATGACAATTCTGTGAATAATGGTTAGTTTATCTTTGAGGAACTAAAAAGCTTTTTATAGAATCTCACAATCTTCAACAAATAATAATAATAAAAAGAAAAACGAGTTACAGATAAATTTCACCAGTATGATTTTTATATAAAGTTTGAAGACATGCAAAAGTAAACATTGTTTTTGAAGGGATATTTACATAAGTAGTAAAATTATTGAGAAAGTCAGGAAAATGTATCATAAAATTCAGGATAATTTACATCTCTATTAGGGAGGAAGGGCTATGTGATCGTGGAAGGCAAACAGGAAACTTCAAATGTTTGAGAACATTCTAGTTCTTGAGCTGGTTGGTAGGAGCAAGGACGTTATCTACATTAGGCTTTACATTATCTACGTTATATATGTATGAAAAGATAATTCATAGCTTTTTAAAATGCCTCGTATTTCTGTTTTCAGTATTCTGTTTTCATTGTTATGGTACACTGACCGCCCTAAAATTCCTCTTCTATAAACAGTTAAAAATGCCATGCAGAATATTTTTAAATGAATAGAGTAATACCTAAAAGAGTTTGGGCTATTCTCTGCAGCCAGGAGCAAAATAGAAGCAGGAAACCCCAGCAGGTGTGAGAAACGGAGTGTGCAGCATACCCCGAGGGCATCTGCGGGATTCACGCAGGTAGCCTGGAGCCTGAGCGCGGCGCAGAGCAGGAGAGAAGATCTGCACTCATCCCACAGAATACGGGGACTCTGGCGGTACTGTGCTTATAAAAGCAGGATGATCCATCAGAAAGTCCTTTTAGTAATGATAGACTAAAAAGAAAACGTCTAATCTCCATTTTAGTTCGTGGGGAGAAAAACGAACAGATTTATGGGATTTAGCCAGGATAAACCACCCCATGCAAACCTGGAATCACACATCTTTGTGGTCCCAGGGTACTCCAATAGAATCTTATTGAAGAGGAGCGGATGATGTCATGCCCTCAATACTCTAGCCGGAAATAAGGGTTCTCCCTTAGTCCTCACAGAATTCCTACCCAGAATTTTAAAAATTGAGGACTTATAATTATTAATATGTGCATGCGCACACACACACTCAGAAATAGGTGTCACCAGCAACAACAAACAACAAAACCAAAGACTTCAGATCCTGGAATTATTAGATACTGGATATAAGGTAAAATATATTTACTATATTTCAAGATATAAAAGAATATTGAAAAAAATAAAACTTCTAGAAATAAATATATAATTGAAATAAATAAATAAAATGGTGTAAACAGCAGATTAGATCAAACTGAAAAGAGAATTAATGAAATGGAAAAGAGACTTAATGACATAATATGATGTGTGTTATGAAAAAAACAGCGCAGGATGAGGGGATCAGCAGTACAAGTGGAGAGACTGATGAAGCTGGGTGCAATTTAAAGAGAGCAGACTGAATAGGAAGAAATAAGAGAAGGAGAAAAACCATGAGAGACTCTTGCCTCCGGGAAACAAACTGAGGGTTGCTGGAGGGGAGAGGGGTGGGGGCAGGAGAGGTAACCGGATGAGGGGCATTAGAGAGGGCACCTGTTGTGATGAACACTGGGTGTTATATGCAACTAATGAATCATTGAACACTGTATCAAAAACTAATGATGTACTATATGTTGGCTAACTGAATTTAAATTAAATAAATTAATTAAAGAGAGCAGTCAGAGTAGGTGTCACAGAGAAAGAGGTGAGAGAGGTAGCCAAATGGATATTGGAGGTATCAGTGTTCCAGATAGAAGGAACAGCAATTAGTAGGAAGTACAACTAAATCAGTGTACATCATAGTGAAATTACTGAATTTTGGGGATAACGAAAAGATCCCATAGGCTTCCAAAGAGAGGGAAAAAAGGGGCTCCTGGGTGGCGCAGTCGTTAAGCGTCTGCCTTCAGTTCAGGGCGTGATCTNTCAGTGTACATCATAGTGAAATTACTGAATTTTGGGGATAACGAAAAGATCCCATAGGCTTCCAAAGAGAGGGAAAAAAGGGGCTCCTGGGTGGCGCAGTCGTTAAGCGTCTGCCTTCAGTTCAGGGCGTGATCCAGGCCATCCGGGATCGAGTCCCACATCAGGCTCCTCGGTTGGGAGCCTGCTTCTTCCTCTCCCTCCCCTGCTGTGTTCCCTCTCTCACTGGCTGTCTCTATCTCTGTCTAATAAATAAATAAAATCTTAAAAAAAAAAAGAGAGGAAAAAAAAATACTGTCACAGACAAAATATATGGACTCATAATGACTTCAGACTTCCCGATGGTGGCACTGAACATAAGAAAATTCTAAGCAAGCTTTTCAAAATTAAAAGGGAAAATTCTATGTAATTCTACACAGCCAAACTCTCCCAATCAGTTGAAAACATTTTCGGACATACAAGTCTCAAAACTTTACCTTCCCCACTCCCTTTCCTTAAAAACCTTTGAAAAACGTAATCCAGCAGAATGAAAAAATAAACCATGAGGAGTAGAAAAGGGTTGATCCAACAGAGGAGCATACGAAGGGAAATCCCGAGGATGACAAAGAAGAGGGATTCCAGAGGCTGGCCGCGCACCTGATAAAAAGAATACCCAGTGTGGATTGGGGTGGGTTTGATGGCTCTCAAAGGGACTTTTGCAGAAAGATGAAACTGAAAGAATACCAGACACATCTGACATCTTAAGAAGAGATCTGGAAAACCGGCCAGTGGCTTGGGGCTGTATTATTTATAAGTGCAAGGAAAATGCAGCAAATGAAAAGGAGGAAGGCACTTACTAGAGAAACAAAAAGTTGTACAGAAAAGGTGGTCCGTCATGGTTGTCCACCTGCCTCAATTGTGAATGGAGCTCTCATCAGTCACAGTGATGCAAATACTGCTATGGGATGGGAAGTAATCCTTGGGGACTTGAGGGAGGACAGAGAAGGGACTGACCATGATAATGCCGAGGCTGAAAATAAAAAAGTAACAACAACATATGTTATTTAGAGATGAAGTTATCATTACCAAATCACCTAAATCAGTCACCTAATTGAGAGAGGTGAAAATGCCTGCACGCAGTGGAGGGGTGGAGGCAATGGAGAAGATGGGGACGCACTGCTGTTTTGTCTTAAGACTCCGTATGGTAGCGCTTTTCATGAAATAAAATATGTAAGTTTTCTAATAGCCACATTTAAGAAAAAGCAAAAGAAACACATGAAATTAATTCTAGTAACATATTTTATTTAGCCCAATATATCCAAAATATTTCTACTGGTAATCATTATAAAAAAAAATATTGGATTTTTCTTTTTTCTCATACCAAGTATGAAACTCAGGGTGTACTTTATACTTGCAGCACATCTCAATTAAGACTGGCTCAGTAGGCACATGAGGCCAGGACTGCCTCATTTGACAGTGAAACGTTAAGCTATACGCATGTATAACTTTGGTAAATTATAAAAAATTGTAAAGGAGCTCTAGCATGGACAATTTGCCCACTTTGGGAATGCAGAAGTGCACTAATACTATCAAAAGAGGGGACAAAATAATGGAAAAGACCAGGAAAAATGGAACTTCCTTAGAAAACTCCTTGAAGAAGTGAAATTATGGATTATTCATTCACTCTCAGAGCATGGAATCTCATCACCCATGTGAACTACTCTTTATATGTTATTCATATAGTTTTGCAACCTGCTCCCTTTCCCTTGTGAGTGGAGAAACTAATGCAGATAAGTGACTTGCCCAAATTTATTAAACCAAAAATCAGCAAGCGGGACTCAAATCCAGGCATTCTGACACCACTGACCACAAGCTTACAGGTGAAGTGTTCTGCATGGGGGCTCCATCCGAAGGTGTGGGTGAAGTTTGTTGAAGATGATAAATGTCTAAAGTATATTACTCACCTTTTTCTTAATGTAATGCCTACCCACATACTCGTGAAAAGAGCATCAAGATGTTTCTGCTGCTGCTTCTTGATGCAGTAGTTCAGAATAAATATCCCTATTTTAACTTTTTGAAGTAATTTGTGCCTTTGAGTAAAGTAATTTGGTTTTAGATTATGTCGCCATTGAAATAAGTTTGAAATAGAAGGATCGTATTTCTCAACAACCTATCAGTGTCTTTCAGGGGTTATGCAGTTAGATGGAGTCTTTACAGCTAGTGAGTTCAATTCAACAAATTAATTAAATTGTATTGACTTTCTGTTGCTGTCTAACAAATTACCCCAAAACATAATGGCTTAACACGACAAACATGATCTCGTAATTTTTTGTGAGTCAGGAATCAAAATGCAGCTTAATAGGGTGTCTCTGACCCAGGGTCTCTTATGGGGCTACAGTCAAGGTGTTGGCCAGAGCTGCAGTCATCTGTAGGCTCAATGGGACACGATCTGCTTCCAAGGTCACTAATGTGGCTATTGGAGGGCTTAGGGCTCTTGGATGTTGGCCAAGGGCAACACCTCTTAGCTGCATGGGCGTCTCTGTTGGGCTACTCATGACATGGCAACTTGCCTCCCCCAGAATGAGGGCTCTGAGGGGTACGGCTGGGCAAACAAGACACAAGACAGAGGCTTTTTGTCAACTAATCTCAGAAGTGATATCCCATCACATTTCCTATATTCTACTCATTAAAAGCAAGTCACTGGATCCAGCCCACAATCAAATAGAAAAGATTACAAAAGGCATGAATACAAGGAGGCAGAGGCCATTAGAGCCAGTCTAGAGACTGCCTGCACGACAAAAAACATTCAACATTTTACTCTTGAAAAATGCAGTTTCTTTTTTCATTCATTCATCCATCAGTATTCACTGAATATCTACTTTTTGCCAAATCCTGGAAATCTGGGGAGCAACACAGATATTTTCATGGTCTTCCTAAAACCTACAATCCAGTGTCCTCAAAATTAAAGCCTACATTTTGATCAAAAAGAATAAAATGTTTTAAACAACGAGGAGCTCTCACTAACTGCTTTTTCTTAAGTATTGTGCTTATAAGTCAAATACTGATGACCTTTTGGTGAAATATGAGGAATTACCCTGGTTTTCCTAGATCATAATTGTGTTATAACCCTTTACTTGTATCTCCAGACTTCCTAGCTTAGTGAGAGCCAGAGTGATTTACTTTCTGGACTGACAATACAGTGTAAGGCCTGCAGATAAGCTCATCCAGCTGTGGAAAGAAAAGCTGCTTAAGAATTTAGCTCTTTGGGGGGTGCCTGGGTGGCACAGCGGTTAAGCGTCTGCCTTCGGCTCAGGGCGTGATCCCAGCGTTATGGGATCGAGCCCCACATCAGGCTCCTCTGCTGTGAGCCTGCTTCTTCCTCTCCCACTCCCCCTGCTGTGTTCCCTCTCTTGCTGGCTGTCTCTATCTCTGTCGAATAAATAAATAAAATCTTAAAAAACAAAAAAAAGAATTTAGCTCTTTGGGGCACTTGGGTGGCACAGTCGGTTAAGTGTCTGCCTTCAGCTGAGGTCATGATCCCAGGGCCCTGGAATCGAGTCCTGCCTCGGGGGGGAGTCCTTGCTCAGCAGGGAGTTTGCTTCTCCCTCTGCCTCTTTCTGCAGCTCCCCCTGCTTGTGCTCTCTCTCTTTCAAATAAATAAATAAATAAAATCTGTAAAAAAAAAGTTCAGCTCTTTGTCCCTCTAAACTATAAACTGACAGAAATTCTAGGATGTCAGTAAGGCTCTATTCATATCCCATGACCAGTCTTTGTCGTCTAACAAGAAACAAGTTTTTCACTAACTGAAACCAGGATGATTTCAGTGATTGCAAAATAAACACATTATCAGTGAGTAAAGGAGCCTGTGAATTTTATTTCTAGAATTCTTGACGTTCTTTCTATTCTCCTTATCAATCAGTCTTTCCCCTCAGTGGAGAGTTCATCCAGTCCTGAGTACCCATTTCTCATACTTTGGTCTGTTTTTCCAGGGAGTACAATTAATGGGTTTTATTTATTTGCATTTTAGAGATCATAACGTCTTCAGATTTCTTAAGTCACCAGTTTGAGTAGATACACAATAACTTCATACACACACTTACACACGTGCACACCCCGCTCCTTGCTCACCCAATAGAGGTCACATCAGAACAATCTCAACCTGATTTATTTTCTACTTAGTTGGGTTCAAATAATCTGAGTATTTCAAAATGACACAAAAGGATGCCTCATAAAAAATTAAAATAGATAATTAAGCTTTGAATAACACCACTGAATATATGTGAAACAAGTTTATGTTGTAAATCATTTAGCTTAATTGCAAATAAGAATGCTGACATATCTAATAAAAAGAACTATGCCATATATTTATGATGTATGTGTTTTATAGGCACAAACTGACCAGATATCCATGCATTTTGATCTTATGAAATTCAGTAAGACTCAAGGTTCCCCTGTCCCAGGGGCACCTGGGTGGCTCAGTCGGTTAAGTGTCTGACTCTTGATTTTGGCTCAGGTCATGATCTCAGGGTCATGGGATCAGCCCCCAAGTCAGGCACCACACCTAGTGGGGAGTCTGCTTAAGATTCTCACTCTCTTCCTCTCCCTCTCCTTCTGTTCTCTCTCTCTTTTTCTCTCTCTCAAATAAATAAAGCTTAAAAAAAAAAAAAAAAAAGATTCCTCCCATCCCAGACTAGCAGTAGCTTCAATTCTGAATGGCTTACTCTCTTCCTATTACTCTCCAGCTCTGAAAGTCACCACCAGAATAATATACGTACACCTAGTCACAGCTCAGGAGTTTACTTTTACAGATTCTAGTTCATGAACAATAATTTCTACTACTGGAGCCATTTTAAATGTTTTTCCCCACTTCAATTAAAAGTATACCTTAAAGACACACATTCTTTTCCCCAAATTAGGGGAACACTGTCAATCCCATCTCAAGACATGCTAATGGACCCTGAAATATGAGAATTCAATTTACTCTGATTTATTAACAATAAATGTGATTTCTAAAATCATTTCACTTGTTTCTTGAAATTAATGGTCAGATAATTCATTAATGAAAGCACTTGTAGCAAATGTGGGTTCCACACCAACCACAGAATGTTCAAAAGCCAAATAATACAGACCTCCATGAATTTGAAAGGTCGGGTGCCCTGGGAGTTTATTTGGTAACTAGCTGGGAATGGTGGGTTGGCAAATATTTGTATACAGAACTAGGATTGAAGCCAGGAAGATTTCAGTAATAAATACATGATCAATGGTTGAAGAATCCTGCAAATTGTATTTTTAGTGTTCTGTCTCTTCTAGAAATTCACATACTGCACAAAGATATATGTGCAAAGATACTTACTGCTGTATTTTTTGCAAAACCAAAAGGCATATAAAAAAGTGAAAAACTTGAGAAAACTTAAACTTCTATTAGTAGGAGAACGCTTATGATCGCTAAACTTCTATTTGTAGGAGAATGATTTTATCTATAGAATAGTTTGCAGGTCTTAAACAGAATACGAAGTAGACCCATATATACTGACCAAGGAGAACATAATACGAACAGGGTGAAAAAAAACACACGTTGCCTAACAATACATATAAATGTGTCACTTCAAAGTTAAAAGACATACAGCATCTTATTAAAAATAAGTATGCTATAATACAATCTTATTAAAATATGTGTGGGCAGAAAAATATTGCAGACATGTTGATATATAACAACCTATAAATTTCAGTGATATTAAATGGCAGTGCAATAGCTATAATGCACCTTAAAATACTTTTACACATACAGTGTGACATTATGTATATATAGTGTTCGGCTTATGTGATAATCCTGAGGCTACAAACTGTTCAAAAACAAGTGGTCTCTAGGTTTGGTCCACTAGCCTTTTTTTTTTTTTTTTAAGATTTATTCATTTATTCTTAGAGTGGGGGATGGGAGCCAGAGGGAGAGAAAGAATCTCAAGCAGGCTCTATGCTGAATGCAGAGCCCCACATGGAGCCCGAGCCCCAGTGGGACTCCATCCCATGAACCTGAGATCATGACCTGAGCGGAAATCAAGAGTCCGACGTTTAACAGACTGAGCCACCCAGGCGCCCTGGTCCACTAGCCTTCTAATCAGGAAGACTCTTTCTCAAAGATGCTCACTATAAGTGTTTCTTTTATCCATATCTCTGTCAATAACTTCCTACAAATCTGGTTTATTGTCTTGAGAAAGTAGTGGAGAACATGTTAAACTTAGATTAAACTTAAATGTTACATCTATAGCAATTACAGTACTAATAGTTCAAAAAATTGAACTATTCTTGCAGTATTTAAAAACTCATCTGATTCAGCAAGGTCACATAGGTCATTGGTGGTCAAATGAAGTTCCAAGTCTTCCACTTCTGTCTCACTCATTAACAAAAGCAAAAATAGTAACTGATATTCATGTTGGACCTACTCATTCATCAGTTACAACCAGAACTTGAGATATGAGTTTGGCCAAAATCAGTGAGGCATCCCATGTGAGTCAATTGGCTACATGGAACATACAATAATGAATATTACGTAGTTTATTGTTTACAAATAGTGTGCTTCACATCTTTGATACCACACACACACACACACACACTCTCTTTTCAGAGCTGGTTATTTAACATTTATCACCACACTGCTGAGTTATAGTACGTAGTAATGCTTACCCTTCATTAGTGGGTACTGTTGACATATCTGTTCAAAAGAACTCAGGCATTGTGTGTGACCAAGTTGTCATAGGCAAATTCAAATCCAAGAGTTGATGGGAAAGGCTACATTTTAAGCCCAGCTTCGACTTTTCCATTGGCTGCAGGCTTTTTAGGACTATCTCCTTACAGTTAAATTCTTTTACAAATGCCAGGAATAGGCATCCATGTACAGTAAGTAATGAAAATTTCATGCACACCTACAAAAAGCTGTTTGGAAAATAAGCCTGAGGAAAATGGATTGGGTTTTTTAGATAATCACAAATAATTGCTCCATGTTGAAAGATGTGAACTTTATTTTTAATTGACTTAGGTTTGAACTCCAGAAAATGAAAATTCAACACACACACACTTCTGCAAGTAAAACACCGTTGTCCTGGGAGAGCTGGGGGAGAAAATGTTGGGATTTAGCTGCACAAATTTGAAGAAAGGAAATCGTTGAGGGCCACAGTAAGACATCTTGATTTAAAATTAGGAGGAATAGATAGAGCACAATTGATTTATTAGATTATCTTTCATTATTTTGGTTGGTTGAACTGTCAGAGGCTTCTAGGAATTCTCTTCTTGTCTATTTCAAACATAGTATTCTTATGAACACACATGAAAAAATGGTTAAAAAACTGGAGACCTGTACATTCACTACAAATAATAATAAAATAGAGTACAATGACCTTATCACATTTAGTACTTAGCCCTGTTTTTGCACAGTATTTGGTCCAAAATATATTCAAGACCAAGCAGTGTCTTGCTAAACTCTCATGAAGAAACTCCAAAGACTCAGTGTGAGCATCACGCCCAATCAGCTTTGTTCACAAGCTGAGCCTCCCAGTCCTCCTTCCTTCAGCTACTGTTTCCTACCAGCGGTTTGTTCTTTCTGGTCCTCCCCCTTCTCTACCTCCTCCAGGTCTCATTTTAAAAACCTACCCCATAGATCTCCAATTCAATCCTTCTGAGTTGCTTTGGCAACTCTCAAAGATAGGACAGCTCACAGCTTCCCAATTTAATTCTATCCCATCCCTCAATTAGTTTAGTTTAGTTAAGCCTTTATGAGCAGTCAGGTATTTCTTAGAACTATAATCAGGAATGGCTCACTCTAAATTGTGTTTGTATTTCTCATGGGGTGATTTCCTACGCACATCCTCTGGGCTCCCTTCCTGCAGGGTCCCTTTTCCTAATACCAGAAAACCTGAGCAGATCATGACAGAGCCCACTTTCGTGCTTCCCTCCGCTGTCTGTTGACTTTTCCTTGAAGATTTACTTTCTTAGTCTTTTGGCTGCCCTGCCCTTTGGCATCTTCGAAAGCTTGGCGGGGTTCCTTAGTTGGCAATAATTATCAAGGTTGTGATGTTTTCAACTTCAAGTCCTCAAGTGAAAATCAAAATGTTCATGTTTTAAGCCAAATATTCCATTGCATATGATGTTTGCAAAGCACACAGAGATAGGTCATTCTTCTCTTATATTTTGAGAAGAGAAGATCACCTCTGACCCACCTTTTCACCCAAGGAGTATTTCCACACAACACTACCTGCCAAACAAGGTCCACCTAAATTATTTTGAACCTTGTTGAAGCAGCCCGGATGGAATTGCCTGGCTCTTCAGATCTCTGGGGAGTTGTGCTAACTTTGAAAAAAATCATGTGGGAACAAATTTTTGTCATGAGGATTTGACAGCACTCCTTTGAAGATCTAGTTCTGGTCATTAAATGCATTTAACATAATAAGGCACAGAAATAACTAAGAAGGTTCTTTAATTGATTGCATAAAATGTATGAATTAATTAAGCATATAACACCACACTAAAAAGGGTAGAATATAAAGAAACAGAATCTTGAGCTGGCTTACTCTGTTATATAAGCAAACTGAATTAGATTTTTATCCAGTAATTTATGCTGAATTAAACCAAGATTTTGCTATGATACAATGAATATAAAAGCAAGGCAACAAACACGAAATTGTTATAAACTAATAAATCACACCTATATGGAGATGAATGGCAACATTTTATGGAATATTAATTCAACTTAGATTGGCTATTTTGGGGATCACACCCTGTGGAAGTAGAGTTGAGATTGCCTCTTGTAGTCTAATCGGAGTTGTGAATTCACACATCATAGGAAATAAATATGTTTCCAAACTGACTTGGCCAGTGGGCATTGAAGAAAATTGAAATCACAATTTGTGGCTGTATCTCCTGTTGCTGGGAACATTCCCCAATGAAGAACTACTTCTCGCTTCGTTATATTTCTCTCCCTTCAAAATATGTGTACACTACACATTTTTGACCAAAGCTCAGCAAAGGTGATCTGATCAATGTTTACTGCCTGCAATAAATTTAGAGAAAAGCAGCAGACCTTCTCTCTTCAGTCCCTGAGGTAGTCATTCTGGAAGGTTTTGCAATTCTGCTTTCCAATGCTGTCTTAACCTTCAAAGAGTTGAGTACTTCATAATTCAGCTACACTTGCAAAGACATCTTGAAAACAACTCACATACCATGAATTCAGGATTTATTCACTTGTTTTTAAAGCCGTAAGTCCATGAAAAGTTATTTTTATTGTATGATGGCCCATATATCAAAACATCATGAAACTAAAAAAAAAATTAATATTTATGTTGACCTGGAAAAGCTACAGAAGATTGTCTAGTCCATCTCTTAAGTCAAAACATTTCAATTTATTGATATACTCATGGGAGGGGCATTCAGAGCATATAATGGAAAAGAGTTGCTAAAATTTGTTTACATGCTAAGCAATCTCTGAATAATACCTTAGAAATTGTTTCAACAAATATAATGGCCCTCAAATATAATGGCCTTCATTGTCATGAGCTATCAGCATTACTGAAGAAAGTTCGGTGGTTCTTTCAGATAAAAAGAATTATTCCCCATTCTTTTCTCATGTAATAGTGATTGCAGGAGCTGAGTCCGTAGGAGATAAAATCAAGTTTATTGTTTATCAGCCTCCCATATAAAAATGTTTCATTATAATCCAGTTTAGGTAGTTCTTGCTAGCATCTACTTGTTTGTGAGACTGATTTACTGCCAAAAACGATTTCTCTGTGCCTAACTCCAGTCAGTGTTTTTATACTTTGTTCTTGTTATGTTTTCAGTGAAAAGAGAGGTTAGCAAGTTATTCTTCCTCTTATATACTCAGTGTGAATAAGGCTACTTTTATTTTTAAAGGAAAGGAACACTCCCTAGCTGCTGACTTATTTTTTTCCATTGTGTATCCATGGAGGAAAATAGACTTTTTTTAAAAAAAGTATAAGTAAACTCTTTTGTATTTATTGAAAAACCCTATCTAATTTAGCTTGTTGAGAAGAATATACACAAAAGACCTTGAAGTCTTTCTGGTGTTAAGAAATAAATCAATATCTTGTTATGAGCTATTTAGTCTTTCTTGCTTATATTCCCAAAGTAATAAAAATCTTTGCAGAGAGCAACTTCTAACCTGAATGTGCATTTTTGCCACCTCTTACTCCACTGAAGACATTTATCATAATTAAAGATTGAAATTCTAGTGGGACTTCTGGATCAAAATGAATTAACTTTACAAAAGCATTCTTAAGGAATTTTTAGGGACTCCCTCGTTGCATTGATAAGATCATTTTTCTTTTAACATTTGGCATCAACCTTTTATCTTTGTCTTCCCCATTTCTGCTTCATTGACCAAGTTGTACAGACCCAAACAGACCCAGAATCCTTGTTTGCTCTTCTTCCCCGGGCCTCATATCAGAATCCACCAGGTAGGCCTGTTCCCCATTGCCTCCAAAACAGACCCCAAATCTGATCACTTCTCACCACCATCACCCTTACCGTGTTGGGCCATGCCAACATTGCCTCTCTCTGCGCTCTCCTGTGCTCCAGTTTCCACTCAGCGCTCTAAGAGTTTTTTTTTAAAAAACATCAATCAGATCTTGCCTTTTCCTCTGCTTAAGACTGACTAAGGGCTTCCTATCAAGCTTGGAACAAACTCCCAATTCTTAGCCCTGGCTATCATGACCTGGCCCCGCCTACCTCCCCAGCTCCACCCCTGCCACACCCCTGCAAGCTCACTTAAGCTCAGCTGGGGGGGGGGGGGNGGGGGGGGGGGGGGGGTTCTTATTATTCTTCACATACTAGAAGATAATGGTCTCTGGGTCTTTTCCCCTGCTCTTCTTTCTACCAGGAAGACTCTTTCCTGACAACTTCTTACTGCTGTACCTTGTCATTCAGGTTTCTGCACAAATATTACCTCCTCAGAGAGGATGTCCCTGAAGACTTTCTCTCCCTTTCTCACCTTCTGCTTAACTTTTTGCACAGATAACTATGGAAATCACATTTTTCCCCTCCTTGTCTGCTTCCAAGGACGGCTCATGAGCACGTGGATTTTGTATATGTTATTGCTATGTCTTCCAGGTCTCAAACAGTGTCAATTACATAGTAAGCATTCAGTGTTTGTTGATTGAATAAACAAATGAGGAGAGCAGACTTTCAAAAAAGGGTTCCACTTTTAAAATCCCACTCACTTGTAATGTTTGTCGCATCTTCTTTATTTACCTTATGTCTTAGAAACACAAAAAATTACACTGATTTTCCTTGAAATATTTCTTTAAGATTGCTAAGAGAAAAGAGAAAATAGGATCAGAAAATCCTGCCTAATCTGTAGTGTGCAACAAAGTAATGTACAGTCATAAAACAATCAATCACAAATTTTCTCATGGTAATAGGTTAATTTCCATTGTTCAAATAAGTCTTAATCTCAAAATTACTCACTTAAGCGTTAGTGTTGAAAAACATCTCCCTTTGATGTTGGCTCCAAGGCCATTTCTCTCTTTGGCAGTTTAAATTCAATAATTATATCATCTGTCATTATCGGGAATGTCGTTAACTAAATATCCTATTAGTAATATGCCAATCTAAAAATTGATGAATGTGAGTCACAAATAATTCTGATGTCATTTTCTCTTTACTGTACTCAACAGGGACTACCTATAAATCCCAGAGAAAGTCTCAGACAGCCACCAGATGACTAATATATCCCCCCTTATGGCAAAAGAGCTGAGAGAAATTCTAGGCAGGTTGAGGCTTATTTGTCTTTTATCTGAATCCCTCAGTCTGTTATTGTGAACTTAAATCAAGGCACGTTTAATGAGTTTTCCAACACAATTATTATTGTAAACTTAATATACAGAAAATGATTTGAGGTGACAATAACTAAAGCATATATAATCTTATTGACCCAAAGCTCTGGTTTATTAAGAATTTAAGTTGTGATAATAATAATGAAGATAAATGAAAGTAATAATTGGTCTAGTTCTTGGTAATAATTAGGAAGAAAAAATACTACCTGTAGTGATTGATCTAGTACCTCTGTGCCCCTTAGTTATATTTTTCACCCCCTAATAACTTCGTGATCCAACTTGAAGTATTTTCTTTTCACCAGAGCATTCTGGCTTACTACTATAAATCAGTATTTCCACAAGTGTGTTCTAAGAACACTAATCTTAGAATGTGAAAAGGTACTTTGCAAACAACGATGATGATTGTAATAAAAGGTTCTTTGATCAATAAGTTTGGGGGGGGAGGTTAAGATGGCGGAGGAGTAGGGGACACCTTTTTCAGCCGGTCCCCTGAGTTGAGCTGGATAGGTACCAGACCAGCAGGAATATCCACGGAATCAGCCTGAGACGCAGGAAGATACATCTGGATCTCTACAAATGAACATCTCCAGCGCTGAGTATCGAGGTACGAAGCGGGGAGCCGTGAAACCGCGCACAGATATCGGAAGCTAAACAGAAGGGGGAGGGAGCCGCCGTGTCAGGGCGCCGGGAAGCGGTAGCCACCTGCAAGGGGGAGCGGACAGACCGCGGACCCGCACGCTTGAGACAGCAGGCTGAGAAGGGAGCTCCGGGAGCGCACGCGGGACGGCTGGCGGTTGGCGGGCCACCTGCACGGGGGAGCAGGCGGACTCGCGGACGGCACCCGCGAGACAACAGACTTAGAACGCGAGCTCCAGGAGCGCGCGCGCAGGGCGGCTGGCGGGCCACCTGCACCGGGGAGCGGGCGGACCGCGGACCCGCACTCTGGAAACGGCAGACTGAGTCCGTGAGCCGGGAGCGTGCACCACCAAGCATCTCACGGAGCTCCGGAGCTCCGGTGTGCTCACTGGATCGAGGCTGAGACCGGGAGCTCCGGGAGCGTCCGCGGGGCGGCTGGCGGCTGGAGGGCCACCTGCACGGGGGAGCAGGCGGACTCGCGGTCAGCACCCGTGAGACACCAGACTGAGACGGGGAGCTCCGGGAGCCCGCGCGGGGCGGCTGGCGGCGGGCGGGGTTGGAAACACAAAGGACAGAGACGTGCCGGCCCTGGAAGTGAGGGCTGGGACGCCGGGTGTGGGGCGCACAGCCCGGGATGCTGCAGGGTTGAGCAGCACCAACAGAAACAGAGTTAAAGTGGCCAGAACATCAGTGGAGAACGATCCGCGATCCCTCTGTTCTGAGACAGAGGCTGAATTTCAGCCGCTGCTGCTCTCTCAGAAGAGGCATAGCAAACCGCCAGGGAAAGCCGCCAGAGAACAAAAGCCCGGAAATACCGGCTCACAGGGTGCCCATCCCCATCCCCCCTCGCAAGGGACACAGAGACTCTACCCAAACAGGGTTTTCTGAGTACCTGCAGGCAGGCCCCTCCCCCAGAAGGCAGGCTGAAAAATCAAGAAGCCCACAACCCGGAGCGCCTGAGTGGCGCAGTCACCAAGCACCTGTCTTCGGATTAGGGTGTGATCACAACGCTCCGTAAGGAGTCCTTCATCGGGCTTCTCCACCGGGAACCTGCTTCTTCCTCTCCCACTCCTCTGCTTGGGTTCCCTTTCTTGCTGACTGTCTCTCTCTCTCTCAAATAAATAAATAAACTCTTTAAGGAAGAAGCCCACATCCCTAAGATCTCTATAAAACAAGGGCGCACGGCCTGGGTCCCAGTCAACACTTGGGCTCTGGACAACCCTGCAATCTCTCTTCATCAGAATGACGAGAAGGAGAAGTCCCCCCCAGCAAAGAAAAGATAATGAGTCTGTGGCCTCTGCCACAGAATTGGCCTCGGCCACAGAATTAATACATATGGATGTATCCCAATTATCAGAAATGGAATTCAGAGCAACAATGGTCAAGATGATGAGTAAACTTGAAAAAAGCATCAGAGAAAGCGTTGCTGAGAATATAGAATCCCTAAGGGCAGAAATGAGAGCGAATCTGACAGAAATTAAAAATTCTATGAGCCAAATGCAGTCAAAACTAGAGGCTCTGACGGCCAGGGTCACCGAGGCAGAGGAACGCGTTAGCGAATTGGAGGATGGGTTAGTAGAAGAAAAAACGAAAATAGAAGCTGGTCTTAAAAAAATCCACGCCCACGAATGTAGATTACGGGAGATTACTGACTCTATGAAACGATCCAATGTCAGAATCATCGGCATCCCTGAAGGGGTGGAGAAAAACAGAGGTCTAGAAGAGATATTTGAACAAATTGTAGCTGAAAACTTCCCTAATCTAGCAAGGGAAACAAGCATTCGTGTCCAAGAGGCAGAGAGGACCCCATCCAAGCTCAACCAGGACAAACCTACGCCACGGCATGTCATAGTGCAATTCGCAAATATTAGATCCAAGGATACAGTATTGAAAGCGGCCAGGGCAAAGAAATTTCTCACGTACCAAGGCAAAGGTATCAGGATTACGTCAGACCTGTCTACAGAGACCTGGAATGAGAGAAAGGCTTGGGGGGGCATTTTTAAAGCTCTTTCAGAGAAAAACATGCAGCCAAGGATCCTTTATCCAGCAAAGCTGTCATTCAGAATTGATGGAGAAATAAAGACGTTCCAAAATCGCCAATCATTAACCAATTTCGTAACCACGAAACCAGCCCTACAGGAGATATTAAGGGGGGCTCTATAAAGGTAAAAAGGCCCCAAGAGTGATACAGAGCAGCAAGTCACAACCGATACAAAGACTTTAAAGAGAAATGGCATCATTAAAATCATATCTGTCAATAATCTCTATCAATCTAAATGGCTTAAACTCTCCCATAAAACGCCACAGGGTTGCAGATTGGATAAAAAGACATGACCCATCCATTTGCTGTCTACAAGAGACTCATTTTGAACCCAAAGATGCATTCAGACTTAGAGTAAGGGGATGGAGTACCATCTTCCACGCAAATGGACCTCAAAAGAAAGCTGGAGTAGCAATTCTCATATCAGATAGACTGGATTTTAAACTAGAGGCCATAGAGAGAGATACAGAAGGGCACTATATTATTCTTAAAGGAAGTATTCAACAAGTGGATATGACAATTATTAATATATATGCCCCCAACAGGGGAGCAGCAAGATACACAAGCCAACTCTTAACCAAAATAAAGAGACATATAGATAAGAACACAGTAATAGTAGGGGACCTCAACACCCCACTATCAGAAATAGACAGAACACCCTGGCAAAAACTAAGCAAAGAATCAAAGGCTTTGAATGCCATACTCGACGAGTTGGACCTCATAGATATATATAGAACACTACACCCCAGAACCAAAGAATACTCATTCTATTCAAATGCCCATGGAACATTCTCAAGAATAGATCATGCTCTGGGACACAAAACAGGTCTCAGCCAATACCAAAAGATTGAAATTATCCCCTGCATATTCTCAGACCACAACGCTCTGAAATTGGAACTCAACCACAAGGAAAAACCTGGAAGAAACTCAAACACTTGGAGGCTAAGAACCATCCTGCTCAAGAATGACTCGATAAACCAGGAAATCAAAAAACAAATTAAACAATTTATGGAGACCAACGAGAATGAATACACAACGGTCCAAAACCTATGGGATACTGCAAAGGCAGTCCTAAGGGGGAAATACATAGCCATCCAAGCCTCACTCAAAAGAATAGAAAAATCTAAAATGCAGTTTCTATATTCTCACCTCAAGAAACTGGAACAGCAACAGAGGGACAGGCCTAACCCACTGACAAGGAAGGAGTTGACCAAGATTAGAGCAGAAATCAATGAATTAGAAACCAGGAGCACAGTACAGCAGATCAACAGGACTAGAAGCTGGTTCTTTGAGAGAATCCATAAAATTGACAGACCACTGGCAAAACTTGTCCAAAAACAAAGAGAAAGGACTGAGATTATTAAAATTATGACTGAAAAGGGAGAGGTCACGACCAGCACCATTGAAATTGCAAGGATTATTAGAAACTTTTATCAACAGCTATATGCCAAAAAACTAAACAATCTGGAAGAGATGGAGGCCTTCCTGGAAACCTATAAACTACCAAGACTGAAACAGGAAGAAATAGATTTCTTAAATAGGCCAATTAACTATGAAGAAATTGAGTCAGTGATAAACAACCTTCCAAATAATAAAACTCCAGGCCCAGACGGTTTTCCTGGGGAATTCTACCAAACATTCAAAGAAGAAATAATACCTATTCTCCTAAAGCTATTTCAAAAAATAGAAACAGAAGGAAAGCTACCAAACTCATTCTATGAGGCTAATATTACCTTGATCCCCAAACCAGGCAAAGACCCCCTCAAAAAGGAGAATTACAGACCGATTTCTCTAATGAATATGGATGCCAAAATCCTCAACAAGATCCTTGCTAATAGAATCCAACAGTACATTAAAAGGATTATCCATCATGACCAAGTGGGATTCATACCTGGGATGCAAGCATGGTTCAACACTCGCAAATCAATCAATGTGATACATCATATCAACAAGAAAAGACTCAAGAACCATATGATCCTCTCAATTGATGCAGAAAAAGCATTTGACAAAATACAGCATCCTTTCCTGATTAAAACCCTTCAGAGTGTAGGAATAGAGGGTACATTTCTCAATCTCATAAAAGCCATCTATGAAAAGCCTACTGCAAGCATTATTCTCAATGGGGAAAAGCTGGAAGCCTTTCCCTTAAGATCAGGAACACGACAAGGATGCCCACTCTCGCCACTATTATTCAACATAGTACTAGAAGTCCTTGCAACAGCAATCAGAAGACAAAAAGGGATCAAAGGTATCCAAATCGGCAAAGAAGAAGTCAAACTGTCTCTCTTTGCAGATGACATGATACTCTATATGGAAAACCCAAAGGAATCCACTCCCAAACTATTAGAAGTTATAGAACAATTCAGTAAGGTGGCAGGATACAAAATCAATGCCCAGAAATCAGTTGCATTTCTATACACGAATAACGAGACTGAAGAAAGAGAAATTAGGGAATCCATCCCATTTACAATAACACCAAAAACCATACGTTACCTTGGAATTAACTTAACCAGAGACGTAAAGGACCTATATCCTAGAAACTATAGATCACTTTTGAAAGATATTGAGGAAGACATAAAAAGATGGAAAAATATTCCATGCTCATGGATTGGAAGAATTAACATAGTTAAAATGTCCATACTACCCAGAGCAATCTACACTTTCAATGCTATCCCGATCAAAATACCGAGGACATTTTTCAAAGAACTGGAACAAATAGTCCTTAAATTTGTATGGAACCAGAAAAGGCCCCGAATCTCCAAGGAACTGTTGAAAAGGAAAAACAAAGCTGGGGGCATCACAATGCCGGATTTCGAGCTGTACTACAAAGCTGTGATCACAAAGACAGCATGGTACTGGCACAAAAACAGACACATCGACCAATGGAACAGAATAGAGAACCCAGAAATGGACCCTCGGCTCTTTGGGCAACTAATCTTTGATAAAGCAGGAAAAAACATCCGGTGGAAAAAAGACAGTCTCTTCAATAAATGGTGCTGGGAAAATTGGACAGCTACATGCAAAAGAATGAAACTTGACCACTCTCTCACACCATACACAAAAATAAACTCCAAATGGATGAAAGACCTCAATGTGAGACAGGAATCCATCAAAATTCTAGAGGAGAACATAGGCAACAACTTCTATGACATCGGCCAGAGCAACCTTTTTCACGACACATCGCCAAAGGCAAGAGAAATAAAAGATAAAATGAACTTATGGGACTTTATCAGGATAAAGAGCTTCTGCACAGCCAAGGAAACAGTCAAAAAAACTAAGAGACAGCCCACGGAATGGGAGAATATATTTGCAAAGGACACCACAGATAAAGGACTGGTATCCAAGATCTACAAAGAACTTCTCAAACTCAATACACGAGAAACAAATAAACAAATCATAAAATGGGCAGAAGATATGAACAGACACTTTTCCAATGAAGACATACAAATGGCTAACAGACACATGAAAAAATGTTCAAAATCATTAGCCATCAGGGAAATTCAAATCAAAACCACACTGAGATACCACCTTACGCCAGTTAGAATGGCAAAGATAGACAAGGCAAGAAACAACAATTGTTGGAGAGGATGTGGAGAAAGGGGATCCCTCCTACATTGTTGGTGGGAATGCAAGTTGGTACAGCCACTCTGGAAAACAGTGTGGAGGTCCCTTAAAAAGTTAAAAATTGAACTACCCTATGACCCAGCCATTGCACTACTGGGTGTTTACCCCAAAGATACAGACGTAGTAAAGAGAAGGGCCATATGCACCCCAATGTTCATAGCTGCATTGTCCACAATAGCCAAATCATGGAAGGAGCCGAGATGCCCTTCAACAGATGACTGGATTAAGAAGCTGTGGTCCATATATACAATGGAATATTACTCAGCTATCAGAAAGAACGAATTCTCAACATTTGCTGCAACATGGACGGCACTGGAGGAGATAATGCTAAGTGAAATAAGTCAAGCAGAGAAAGACAATTATCATATGATTTCTCTCATCTATGGAACATAAGAACTAGGATGATCGGTAGGGGAAGAAAGGGATAAAGAAAAGGGGGGTAATCAGAAGGGGGAATGAAACATGAGAGACTATGGACTATGAGAAACAAACTGAAGACTTCAGAGGGGAGGGGGTGGGGGAATGGGATAGACTGGTGATGGGTAGTAAGGAGGGCACGTATTGCATGGTGCACTGGGTGTTATACGCAACTAATGAAGCATCAAACTTTACATCGGAATCTGGGGATGTACTGTATGGTGATTAACACAATATAATAAAATAAAATTAAAAAAAAATAAGTTTGGGAAAGATTGAGCTAATCAAAATTTAGTGTCTTCACAGCAGGACTTCTCAGAGCCTTGATTATGCTAAAATGAACTTTAAATTTCCAAAGAAATAAAATAATCAGTTTTCTAAATTATCTGACCACTGAACCATTATTTTAAGGAATATCTTTTGGGCACATATTCTGGAAAATTCTTCTGTAATTCATTATCAGCAAACATTTGACACTTTCTTGTGACCCTTCTCTGATGGTAAGACTTGTAGAGCTTTCCTGTTGATTTAGTGGCCAGTGATTTCAGCAGAACTGTGGTAATCATAACTGGTCTCTTCTCCCTTCTGCTTGATCCTTGAAATTCCAATGCTGAATGTTTATTATTAATTATTAAATATTTTTTACTATTGAACAATTACTCAACTCTGTAGTCTCTTGGCCTTCTTAATGAGAAATCCAAAGGACTCTTCATTTCCTATCTCATTTAATATATTTGGGACAATTGATGCAATAATGACTCATTATTACTTGAAATTCTTGAATTCTTGGTTCTTCTATCTCTTTGACTCTCCTCTCTCAGTTTTCTGTATGATTCCATTGTCTCTATTTACTCCTTATGTGTGTTCCCAGGTTTTTGCTAGCTTTCTTTTCTCTCTTTACACTCTCTTTTTATTGTATCTCATTCATATTTATTGCTCCAAATGCCATCATAGTCTAATGGCTCACAAAGCTATATGTCAAAGATCTTGTAGATCTCTGATTGTCACAAAACCTCTCCACTTGAATGTGTGACCTCCAGGGGGTTAATAGCCCTCTTCACTGTGGTGTCCACAAGTACTGCAAACTCAGGTTGCAAAACATTGAACTCGTCATCTCCCTACCCACCACTCAACAAACTTCCTGGCGTTTTTTTTTTCTTCATTCAGTGTTCAATTCACAGAACTGATCGTGGATGATAGTGTGATGCTGTGGGGAAAACCTTTAGCTTGGAGACAGGACAGATGGAAGGTTATGGGTACATACAATGCTTGTCATGTTACTTGAGTTTGAGTTGCATGGCTGAGTTACTAACTTATAGTTATATAACCCTGTACAGGTCAGTTCACAATTCTGGACTTCAGTTCCCTCATGTATAAAATATTAGATAAGCTTATACTTCTTTGTTGCCTTCTTTCACAGACTATAGTATTTCCCTTCATTCTTGGAAGATTTTAGGTCCTAGCTCAATGGCACTCCATCCAACACTATCCCTTCGTGCTTTACTCTGTTTGTTTTACCTTTCCAACATCTTTATCACTTAATTCTCAGAATTCCTCTGCTCCAGTGATCATGTCCTCTATAATACCTCAGCCACTTGCTCCCATTGTTGAATTGTAGATCTTGTCACTACAGATAAAACAATCCCACTAAAATCATAATTCCAAGCACCCATTCAAGCATCTTACTCCCTCAGTCCTTCAACTGCACTGGGATCTACAACGCATTGATCCAAATATTTTTCCCCTGGCATTCTTCCACCCTAAAATTATTTACTTCTTGCTTGAGAAAATTCAATTCTATGGTCAAGTCTTATGATACTGCCTTGCATATACCCTGAACTCTCTTACCTTCGTCTTCTTTGTACTCACATTGCAGAACTCCCACTGTGGTTACATTCAGTTCGTTGCCTGATTCACAGCTGCTTCAATGCAGTTAATGATAGCTAGAGGAAAACGTACAATTATCTAATATATTAATCACTGATCTTCCCTTATCGGAATGTAAGCCCCATGTGTACAGGGGGTTTTTTTGTTTGTTTTTATTTTGTTTTGCTTTTCTGTTTGGTTCACTAATATATCCCTAGGGCCTAGAGAAGTGCTTTGCATACAGTAAGTACTTAATATTTGTTGAATGAATAAATAAAACATATGTGCTCATAATTTATGCAACATTTCATTGACTCAACCTGTGAATGTGTAATGCATTTCTTCCACCATAAAGAGCTGATATATTTGGGGAGAGGCTTGTTAAACTTTCAGGAAGATAGATTAGTAAATTCTTTGTGTTTATCTTCAAAGCAGCTATAAGCATATTTGCAAATTATTGAATCCAAAGTTAATATTTTCGCTTTGACTATGGAGCTTTTGTATCAAATACGTGGTGATTTGCAGAAACCGTGACATTTTCCTGCCTCAAAGCTTTAAAACAATTATATCTTTAACTAATTTGTTATTGTAGCAGGGGAAGTTTAGACTAGAATGTTATAATATTGGTGTTTAAGGATGAGAGAAAGCCAGCAAGACTTTGGTATCCATAGTAACATGAAGTTCTTCTTTCCATCTTTTAAGTTACCAAAGGTGATTATCATTTCTCTATATTATTATATCAGTTTAACACAGAAGTGAAGAGCATGTACTAGCATTTAAGTAAAGTGAAGATATTTAAGGCAGAAGTAGATACAACTGCTATTGGACTCCCCACAGGATTCTTCCCCTCCCTCAAATGAAGGAATTTATAGCTCTATTAGAAGAAACGGGTTACAAACAAGACTTAAACTATCACTTGCCAATTAAAACTTTCATCTAGGTTGGGAAGAAAAACAATTATTATATGCGATCTAGCCATCAAAATGATGCCATAAAGCCTTAGGGAAGTGGAAAGAGTACCAATGAGATCCATACAAGTTCTAAGAAGTTCAGCCAATTAAAATAAGACCAAAGTTCTTTAGGTGGCAGAATTATGAGAGAGAGAGAGAGAATGCCAGAGATAGAGACCTAAAGACAATATGACAAAAGTTAATATGAGAATTTTAGATTTTATTTATTTTTTTAAGAAGATTTTATTTATGGGAAAGAGCATGACTGGGGCAGGGGAGGGGTAGAAACAGAGGGAGAAGCAGACTCCCCACTAAGTAGGGAGCCTGACATGAGGCTTGATCCCGGGACCCATGAGATCATGACCTGAGCCAAAGGCAGATGCTTAACCAACTAAGCCACCCAGGAACCCCAAGAATGACAGATTTTTAAAAGAGGGGAGTTATATTATTTTCATTATTTTATGTACATTTAAAATATTTCATAATTAAAATAATTTTTAAGGTTAAAAGAGAAATCATGAGGTGGATTTAAGGAGACAGTAAATTGTAATATTAAAGGGCTTGAAAACTAAGTTCCAGTTGAAACTGTCTTGGTCATATATGACTTGTTAGTTGTTAATTAATAGATGACTGGGGAGAAGTTTATCACATAACCTACAAAACTATTTTCACCCATTTATAAAGCCTTTTTACTTATCTATGACCAAACCAATTCTTCGATGTTATTGAATGCCATGTGCTTATGGCCACCTGTTTCTTCTTTTTTAGGAAGGAGTAATATATTAATCTTTATTTTACGTCCATGATAAGACTCACCAAATTTGCAGTTTCCATTTCCCCTTCCATTCTGACAAAATAATAATAAGAGCAACAACGTTAACATAAGACGAGCAGCATCAGCACATATCATGCCAAGTACTATCCTAAAGACATCATATTTAATTTATTTAGTCCTCACATCAGATTTAAGAAGTGGATACAGTTTAGTATCCCACTTTTACAGATCAGGAAATTGACTTACAGAGAGATAATAAATTTGCCCAGGATCATACCTATGTTCTTAAACATTGGTCTATACTGACTCTTGATCATGGTTCTAGGAAGTTAAGGCGTTTTTATTAGCCATACGCTATAATTTATTCATGCCATAAATGGTTATTCTATTTCACTGTCCTAGGTGTTAGGGATTTTAGTGGACAAGGAAGGTCCCATCCCTATCCCCAGGAAGAGAGAATTAAGTAAGCAGTACTTAATATGAGATCAGAATTATGGTACTGGAAGTATCAGGAGCTGTCAGTAATAGCAAGAACCACTAGACCCATGTAAGGAAAATGTGACTTCTTGCCCAAGAATCCATACAAATTAGAAAAGGCAACCAGGGCCTTGTTCCGTGCTGGTGGCAGTGAGCTCTGAATGAGTGAAGCAAGTGGCCAGAGGGTGATTATTCAACAAGCTATACCCAAAGATAAATCACAAAGTTCAAAAGGTCAGCTAAGAACCTGCTACTTTGCCAGGGTCCTTGCTAGAAGACAGAGGCAGGTTCAGATTTCTTATTGTGGTAGACACAGAGATGCGCTGCCCAGAATTCCCTCGGTGGAAGGACTTGCTACCCAACTGTGTCAGGTGAGCAACAGACTCCAGACATTAACTCCTTCAGGTCTGCCCCAGCTGTAAAGTGTGTTTAACTCCCCTAAATCACCTCCTTCCTGGGGTACCCTACCAATTAACTTCAAGATGAATAAAGGAGCTCAGATAATTATTTCAAGGTAAAAAAATGTGTCATTTTTATTTTATATTAAAAACATGTCCACTCAGATAAATTCCTTCACTTTTTAGGTTTTGATTTACACAAATTATTTGGGAAAGATTACATTATGTAGTGCCCATCCAAAAGTAGCCAAATAGCAAGTGTATGTGAAATACTTCAAGTCTGATAGCCAATGATTATTTTGACATTTTTGTAAAAATAAAATCTCGATGTTGAGATTTTTGTTTCTGTGCTTGCAAAGTTGGAATTGGTTTGTGAACATTCACATACGATTCACCTGAGCGCAAATCTCCAGGACTCCCATTGAAAACAATTCAGAGTTGTTTGTCACACTTATCTTTTCTTCTGCCTTTGTGTGGAAGATCAAGGCCACCTGCTTCCTTTGTGCCTCATTTTCAATAGCTTTCCCCAACCCATCTTATCCTCATTCTAAATTGTTCCCCTTGAATTCACTATTATAAAATCAGCACTATATCTAAACTTACTATAGAATGGTAAAAAATGAGAAAGACAGAAAATAAATGAATAGCAAACCAGGAAATTGCTATCCAAAGAACAAGTAGAAGGGACTAGTAAAAGTGAAAAGCAGACAGATGCTAAGTATAGCTAGTTCTTTTTGGAGCAGTTCAAGAATAAGTTAAAACTCAAAAACAAAATCTTTAGGCTATATTATAGTTTACCACAATTATTTTCTGAATGCAAACAAAAAGCAATCACTTATGTTTACAGCCAGACTTCTGGTTTCAATAAATTTGGATTTTTCCCATTTCTCTCTCAGAAATCACCCAATACTCACAAGGAGAGCAAGAAACAAAACACAAAGTCGTGCTTGATGATTCTAGAAAATAAACTCCAAATCAGGACATAAACAAAAGTGCTACTAAAAAAGTGAAGGTCAAATAGGCAAGCATGTAGGAAGATGTGAAAGAACATTCCTGCAGCTACACATTCTCAGAAAATGAGGACAGAGCTCACTCTTCCAAAAAGAGGGAAAGGAGGGGAAAAGGAAGTGTAAGGAGGGGAGGAGAAGGGAACAGGAAGGCTAAGGGAAGGGGCAGGGGGAGGAGAGAGGGAAGGGAAAGGAAGATTTCAAAACAAGCAACCTCCTGATCATGACATCAGGTGAGAACTCTGGGGGTGGGAGCATGTCTTCACTCAATGTAGCTCTGAGGAGTGGAGGAGGCAGAGCTGAATGATAAGCCACTTAACATCAGATGTACAGGAAGGATGCCATCAGTGAGGCAAGGGTAGCAGAGATCTTCTGCCTTATATCAGCCCTGCAGTGCTAATCCTGATTGGTCTTGGCGGGGGGATGCTAAAATAATTCGCATGTGCCAATTTTGAGGCATACAGAAAATGCTATAAAATAATGGCCTGGCCCCTGCCTTACATGAACTTCTAGCAAATAGCTGATCTAGAGAGAAAGAACATGCCTAATTTAAAGAAGAATAAAAATAAAAAAGGACCAACAGAGACATTACACAGGATAATGTAAAAACAAAAACAAACAAACGGGGGAGAACAGGAATAGCCAAAAATAGATGGCAAAGGAAACTAGAAGATAGTTGCCAGGAAAGAGATTAAAATACAATCAAACTCATTGGTGCAAATTTTTTAAAAATTAAGAAAATTAGTAAGTGATATATCAGAGCTAGGGATGGTGAGACAGCAAAGTGAGATGAAACATGAACTGGCAGAGCTCAAAAGAGAAAAGATAAAATATTATAGACATGAAGGCCAGACAATAAAGCAGGTAAAAGAAAACACAGCAAGTCATATAAAGAACAGATAACCAAGAAAAGCAAATAACATGAAATGTGAATGAACAAAATCATTTTTAAAAGATTTTTAGAAGAAAAATAATCTGGGAAGTAGGCCAAAGATGGACAATATATACATAATTGGTGCCCACAATAAAGAGAACTAAAATAAGACCACCAATACGTAAGAGTTAACCTCAAGAAAATTTTCTAGAAAGAAAAGAATTGAATCTATTGATTGAAAGAACATATTACATCCCAAACCAAAAGAAAACAAACAAAACACAGAGAATGGTAAACTTTGAGATATAGTCTAGTAAAATTTTGGGATTCTGATATGAAGAATCCTTTGAACGTGCAGACATAATAGTCATGTGATCTATGCTAAGAACACACGCAGGCTGGCCTCAGATATAGACAAAGAAGTAGTCAACTCTAAATAACATCGGAGCAGCACCCTCAAAGTCCACAAAGAAAGTGTGACCCAAACACTGTCTTCTTTTTTTTTTTAATGTTTTTTTTATTATATTATGTTAGTCACCATACAGTACATCCTGGTTTCTGATGTAAAGTTCGATGATTCATTAGTTGCGTATAACACCCAGTGCACCATGCAATACGTGCCCTCCTTACTACCCATCACCAGTCTATCCCATTCCCCCACCCCCTCCCCTCTGAAGTCTTCAGTTTGTTTCTCATAGTCCATAGTCTCTCATGTTTCATTCCCCCTTCTGATTACCCCCCTTTTCTTTATCCCTTTCTTCCCCTACCGATCATCCTAGTTCTTATGTTCCATAGATGAGAGAAATCATATGATAATTGTCTTTCTCTGCTTGACTTATTTCACTTAGCATTATCTCCTCCAGTGCCGTCCATGTTGCAGCAAATGTTGAGAATTCGTTCTTTCTGATAGCTGAGTAATATTCCATTGTATATATGGACCACAGCTTCTTAATCCAGTCATCTGTTGAAGGGCATCTCGGTTCCTTCCACGATTTAGCTATTGTGGACAATGCTGCTATGAACATTGGGGCGCATATGGCCCTTCTCCTCACTACGTCTGTATCTTTGGGGTAAATACCCAGTATTGCAATGGCTGGGTCATAGGGTAGTTCAATTTTTAACTTTTTAAGGGACCTCCACACTGCCAAACACTGTATTCTTAACCAAACCATTGTGCAAGGGTAAAGGTCATTGAAAGAATTCCTGAGTATGTGCAAATCTGTCTGTTCTTCAAAACTGTTAGGTTGCAAAACGTATATTAAATCATCACATTGTACACCTTAAACTTACATAAAGATATATTTATTAGATCTCAATAAAGCTAAAAAAAATAAAATTAAAAAAACTGCTAGAGGACTAATTTCGGTCAATGAAGAGATGACTAGAAACACTGTGGCAAACTGGCTGAAAATAAGTATTAATTCCTTTTATCAGTAGATACCAAAATAAACCCAAAAAGGCAGGGTTTATAGAATATAGTATAGAATTAAATATAGAAATGATCAAATAGCAATAGCTGAAGGTAAAAAGGAAAAGGAGAGAGAGAATAAAAGTATGCTGATTCCCTCATCCAAAATATCACATAAAGTCGATTAAGTTCTATCATATACATTTATCACCAGTTCAAATACAAATATCAAATATTCCACTTAAAAAAATAATTTTATATCTCCTTTAGTAAAATGACCAAGTAGAATGCAAAGCAAAAATTATATTCAATTTGTAGTCGACTGACATTTATGAGACTTCCATAATGATGAGAGACTTTCACATAGAATATTCACCACATTTCTCTGCAATAAGCATTATTATGCCTATTGTTTAGATTGGGAAATTGATATTTTACATAAGTAAATTAACCAGGGCCAAGCAGTCAAATAATTAGTATATGAGCTGGTATATGAAGACAAGTCCTCTGATTACCAAATCCTGTTTATTTTCCAGGTTTTGATATTTTTCAACCTAGTTTTTACAGTACATTGCATGATAGAGAGTATAGGCTTTGGTGGGGATCCCAGCTGTACTATTTACTTGCTGTGTGATCTCGGAAGAGTTACTTAACCTTTCTGTGACTAAGTTTCATCATCAATCCATCTATAAAATGAGTATAAAAAAGTACCAGTGTCATGGATTTGTTGTTACTGCTGCTGCTCCTTTCTAATAACAATTTAGGAAATATTTTTAAATAGATTTCTGTGTTCATATTCACACAAATATTGAATAAAGGCTTTAAACTAAGTCATTGAGCTAACAAAGTATTTTTCGTGGATATTTATTATAAAAGGAATGCAGACATTGTATAATTTAGGGAAATTGTGTAATTATAGTTTATGTAATTATCTAAATTATATCATTTTCTAAGTATGTCTCCCCAAAACAACTTCAAGGTAACTATTTTTAACAGCTTGTATTTTTCTTCCCAAAATCTTTCTATGCTTTATTTTTCATAGCTGTGATCAAACAACATGACATTTACGTTACAATATGTAAATTTTTCCACACTATTTAGTATCTTAAATATGATTTTAATAGCTATATAAAAGCTCATTCTTTATGTCTCATGTCTAACTATCCCCCTTTTGGTATAATATCTTTTTAGAATAAATCTTTTTCTTCATTTGTAATTATTTACTTAGAGCCCCACGAATGCAATTACTTGGTTAAAAATGATTAATGTTTTAAGGCTTTTGGTATATATTTAAAAATTGTTATGTGATAAACCATTTAAAGTATATGAAATAGTGCTGAAGGCATAGATGAATGCTTCATGTAGTAAGGATATTTTTATCTATTTATTTGTTTTAAATATTTCCCTGTTGGTGGTTTCTCTTTTAAATACATATGTGGTCTCTTTTTAAATGTAAAATTTTACATTTTAATCACATCTATTGATCCTTTTGTTTATAATTTCCTTTAATACTTTTCATCTAATGAAATCCTCCCCCAGATAGATATCTAATATTTTCTTCAGTTTCCTCATTTAGTAGCTTAAATCATAGACTTTAGATTATTTATAATCCCACGTGATTTAACTGCATTTTTCTTTAACATTCTACTTATGCGAATGAATCTTATGATCTGGATGAAAATCAAAGTTATTAAAATTAGCTTAAACTTAATCAAAATTTGCTGTGTGTCTAACTCAAAACAAATACTTCAGAAGTAACTTAGCTGCATTTCAAGATTAGTCTGTCTGTGTTCTGGGTTTTTTTTTTCTGATCAGCTAAATTCTTCTAAAACTACAAGAGATATGAAATCCTAGGAAAATAGAAAGAAGTTAGGTTACTTTTAGATTATTAATCTTTAACTCTTGGATAAAGAAATGAGAAGGAGAAGGCTGTTTTATTAAAAAAAAATCTGATAGGCATTAAGGTTTATTTATTCCATTGGTAGGAGAGTCATCCTGATAGGAATCATTGAGCTCAGAATGCCTCTTCAGGATTATCTACTCCAGCCACCTCTTATTATCATGTCATGTCGCGGTGTTAATACAGTTAAATATGTGGGTTTGATGTCTGAATGTGCCAAGAAACTTTACAGAAAGGAAAATTTTCCTTATATCCAAATTAAACAACCAAGTCAGACATCTCATAAACTATCAAATGAAATTGAGTAATCATCACTGCTGCTATAAAGTGAATCCACATAATAACAACACAAAAAAATTGGGCAGATAATAGTGATTAGAATATTGTCCCTGGGAAGAAGGCTTGGTCTGATTCCAATTTTGCTCTGCTAATGAATCCCCTCAAGAAAGGATACTAAGATGATAAGTTAGTTTGCCAGTTCTACCATGACTCACTCTCATCCCACTTTTGTGGTATAGATTTGAAATATGGTTAGCTTATCAATAAAATGATTGTTTTATTTTCAAATATATTACACTAAAATGAAGAGTTTGAAAATCAAGGATATTAAATAATTTTTCTGAGCCCTTGAGCAACAATTTTTAGGATTTATATGAAATCACATTTCCAGCAACCATATCATAATGACCAGCGCTTCAGAAACAAGAGATGAATATGTATGCATTCTAAAAGAATTATATTTATAAATACATTTTAAACAAACAATAACCAAAAAAAAAAAAACCCAACTTGGATACGGCCTTAAATTATTTGGTAACCCAATGCTGATAATATTTTTATCTAAGTTCTGTTACAAAAAATAACGATTTATTAAACAAATATTTATTGAGAACTCACTATGTGCCAGACCACTGGAATATATCAGTGAATTAAGCAAACAAAAATTCTTACCCTGATCCTTCTGAGGGAACTAACTTCAGTATCTTGATTATGCTGATGGCCACATAAATCTAAACAGATGATACAATTGTATGGAACTAAATACACACATATGAATTCATGTAAAATCATGAAATCCAAATAAGGTGGGTGAAGTGTATCAATGTCAATTTTCTGATTGTGATATTGTACTACTGTTCTGGAAGACAGCACCACTGGAGGCAACTGGGTAACTTGTGTACAAGATCTCTTTGTGCCATTTCTTCCAATTGCATGTGAATCCACAATCATCTGAAAATGAAAATTAAAAAAAAAAAATTCTTACCCTCAGAGCTTAAATTCTAGTGGCTGAAGACAGACAAAAATTAACAAACATAGTAAACAAGTAAATTGTATAATAGGTTAGAAAGTTATTAAATGTTACCAAAAAAATAGGGCAGGAGAAGGGAAACCAGCAGTATCCTAGGTGTATTGTGCAGATGATATTTGAGTAAAGACTTAGGAGCTTGGAGTTTGCCTGTGGGAAAGGCATTTAGTGGAGGGAACAGCCACTGCAAAGCCTCTAGGGTAGGAATGAACTTAAGTGTTTAAGGAGCTACAAGGGGCCTGCTGCCTGGTGTGGAGGGAGAGCGGCAGGTGATGAAGACAGAGAATGATGAACCACCAAAGGATGGGGGACTTTGGAGGCCACTGTAAGGATTTCGCCTTTTTCTCTGAGTTGGGAAGTCTTCAGAGGATCTTTGAACAGAGTGACTTCTTTGTAAAGGATCACTCTGGCTCCCCTGTCAAAAACAGAGTAGAGGGGGAGTAAAAGTGAAGGCACAGAGACCTGTTAGAGGCTAATGCAGGCATCCAGAAAAGAGAAAATAGTGGCGGATGGGAAACTTAATGAGAACTGTGACAAAATCTAGCAATTGACTAGTTCCGTATACTAACTCACATGTCAGTGCCTAATACGGCAATTACAGTTTCCACAAACTCACAAGGTATTTCCAAGGAGAACTGTATATAAGTAGATTACATAATGCCTAATTTGCATAAATAACACATTTTGCTTTCTATAATGGGAAATCCCCAAGATCCTATTTGTAAATGGTCTCTTCTTTATGAAACACTGAAGCACTTAATAAAAGTCTTGCCATCTCTGATTCAGAAAACTTCTCCCCTCACGTCACCTATTCTGATTGTTGGGAACACAAAGGAAAGTTGCTGGCTACAGTTTTCTTGCCTGATGGAAGCCTGCTAGGTCAGGACCGCTGGCTGGGTAACTTTGGCTCCCTCTACTGACTCAAAAGGAGGTCCAACAAGAAACTAGATTCATCAGCCCCATATAATTAGAAAAAGCAAAAGAAGAAATTGTTTCTGTATGTTATCCAAGTGTGGTGTTATCCAAGATAAACATGTTTAAAGCTTTGGAAGAACACAGATGTCTTATCGCCTATTGTTTAGAAACTGAACAGTCCTGTAAGCTGAATACCATAGATACTGAGCCCATTCTGTACTCGACAGCCTATTGCTTCTCTGTGTCATTTTACTCTGAGTATATTACAGGTGCTTTAGGGACTGTTTATATGGTCCATAAACAATATCTCTTTAAAATCATTAAAATACAGACACTTGCTTGTTATTTAACAGATGACATTTTGAAACCATTTAGTGTCTTCGATATTCAAAAGCAGATGTTCTTTTGAAAACGTGGTTTATCCTGAAGTACCGCCAGCCAGGTGGAAAAGCTTTAATGCAATTAAATGTGCCTAAAGTTGAAGGAAAGAAAAAATGTACAATGCCGTAGAATACAATAGAAAGCCACATTCTACTTAAAGAACTCTTGAAAGTCGCAGAAAAAGCTGCATATTCCTATACTGGAGAGTGCTTCCCTTTTCTTTCTAGCAACACGATATTGACAATGAAAGTGTTTACTCATCTGGTCCTGGAGATAAAAAGAAAGTAATCTCAGCACCATTAAATCTATGAAAACCTCCACATTTTAACATGCTCAACCATAGGCTCCGTTTTCCTGTTCCTAGACATCACAGCAGGGGGAGTTGCCTCCTGCATGAAGGTTTCCTTCCGCTAAAAGGTGTGTCATGTGATAGAATGTTTCTTTATGCTGTGCTAGACGTCAGTAGTCTTTAAGAGGGGAAGCTAAATGAAGATTTTTTAATTTCTATAGTTTCCTATCCTGCTTGCAAATTAATCTGTAAAAGTAGATAGTAAATCTGACTTTAAAAATAACCTTAGGAAAAAAACATTTGTAACTCAAAGGTCCAGATTCCACAAACTCAGTTTTTCACATAGTAACAAATAAGTTGGTTATGCATCATTTGTTTATTTGCACATTAATTTTGTCAAATTTATTAATTCAAAACACCGTCATAGAGTGATACAAGCTGAGGCTTTAAATTTGGATCAATAAAATATTGCCCCATTTGGACACATTCATTGTATTGTCAATATTAACCATAGATCTTCAAAACCTTTTAAACATTCTGGAAATAATGGTTTATTTAAAAATTGTTATAGAAAGTTCTTTCCTTGGCTTATTTAGCACCTGATATTTATAGCATAATTAAGTCTTTTCAATTTTTGAATAATCAAAAAAAAAAAAGAAAATAATCTCTTGTACTACTTTTTCTTTCTATTATGTTTCTCCTCAGAGCAGGAAGCATGCCTTATTATGTGTATATCTGAATAAATCTTTTACAAGGAAGGACCCCAAACTCTGTCAGTTAACACCATTTCCAAAGAAAAAAATGCTTTGATCTCTCTAATTTAAAATGTATTTCCTCTCCTTCTTTGCTCATCTCCCAGCAAGTTAACACATCACAGCAATCTGCTGCTCACTCTTCTCCCACCACCAACTCTATTCAAACTAAAGGAATTCGCTGCACTTCCTGCTGCCAGTCACCCTTCTCCCATGTGGTCGTCATCACATGACATTTTTCAGTAGTCCCTGAAATGAGTCAGTTTTCGACAAGCCAGTGGTGGTGGGAGAAGCGTGAGCAGCAGATCACTCTGCCATCCCCTGCTGCCTGAGGTATTACTGCAAGCATTAGCCTCACACTGCAAATGAAAGCTTGTTTCCCTTCCGTTTCCTAGTAAACCAAATCCGTATGCCTTACTTAAGATCCTCTGTTCTTCCCAGCCACCAATCTGTCCTCTCGCTCTGCTTCTCCAATCCAAGTTCTGCTAATTCACATCTCTCCAATCGGGAGGGGAGGCAGGAAGTCAGGGTTACAGTGTGAGACGGAACCAGGCAAGTGTGCAGAACTAACCAAGGGCTTTAGTGCTGTCTTATCAGCAATATTTCCTCTCCCTGCGTGTATTCTCAGATCACACTGGGAATCAAAGTACCACATGAAGTATCATTCGCTGATATGGTCAACTCATATCGACTACCATAAATAGTGAATACTCTGCTCTAACTGACAGAGGAACAGCTACGGAAACAGCGTTTAACGGCTAGTTGCATGACCCTTCTCAGAAATCAGCAGAGAAGAAGTGACCGACAGTGAAGTTCAAGAGAGCACAAGTGAAAAACTGCCTCATGAGTTGCTAGATAATGAAAGTATGCTCAGATTGTCTTGTCCAATGTTAAATGAAAACACAATTGTAGATCAACAGGCTCGAGCAATGGAAACTTAGTAAGTCAAAAGGGCCCACAGTGACCACGGAGCTGAATGCAAAGGGGCTCATTAAGCGACCCACCTCAAAATGGCCGTAAGCCCTAACTAACCAATGGGCTACTTACAACCAGGCACTGTTACCAAAAAAGGGAAAATGCCATACATTCCCATACTTCGTCACTCCACCCTAGAACTATAACCCCTCACCACCGTCTCCTGGCAGGCAGCCTGTCCTTTGCTGTCCTCCTGCTGCTCCCTAGCTGTGTATTCAAAAACATCTCCTTTGTTCTGCCTTGGGTGAATTCTTTCACCATGTGTGCGCGCGCACACACACACACACACCCTACCCCTGCCCATTAGGGATGCACCACAATAATTTCCTAAAGAATACTAAACTTATGAATGCTTCCATGTTTATATTTTGAAAAAAACATTACATTTTCATATTAATGCTCTTCAAAGAATAAGAAGCGAAAGCTAACCCCTCAGTTTGCTCATACTCAGTTGACTTTTTGACGCATTTATCCTTCCTTGAGAATTGGTAGCACTGACTCTTTTGTCATTTAATCTCAAACTGCTTCTTATTGTCACTTACTTTCTGGAAACACAATACTGACAATGAAAATACTTGCTCATGTGTTTCTCTGTCTTTGTCACTTTACTCTTAGTATATTAAAGATGTCTTAACACTGTATTAAATATACTGATGCTGTTATAATAGAGGTAGTGTTCCATCTGTCAGTACCATGCTAGGAAAGAGCTGTTGTTGATTTTACATCTTCCAAATCCCCCAACACAGTGTTCTGAACATAATAAACTTATGTTGAGTGATAGTGCTGTATGCACCTGCTAATTCATGTGATTTTTGTCCTCTAATCCATCAATCCATGTTTTCATGTGATTATCATTAACTCATTATTTTGCATATAACTCCTCCAATCTGAAGCAATACACACACATGCACACACTTTTTTAGGGGGTAATTTTTCTTATATTCAAGGTTCTCCACAATCAGTTCCTTGTGGATTTCTCTGATCTCAACTCTGTATATCTCTATACAAATGAGCAATCCCAGCAGCAGGCACAAGGAGAGTGCCTTTTCACTCTGCCCAGTCCTGCATTTTGGAATGCTAGGACTTCGATATAAATATCAAAGCCAGAGGAGACTGGACAAGAAAATGTGGATAAAGTACTCCAATTTTCTTTACCCAGCAGTGACACTAACTAAAGTCAGCAATGGAAACAACAGGTCAACAGTGCCTGGAAATTCTCTCTTCTTTGCCCCATGTCTCATTTACTTTATTTGCTTTTAATGCCCCTTGCCATAAGGCAGATATCCTATTGGTGGGGCAAAAAGGAGAATATACAAAGAATTTCTGAGAAAGACTTAACTAGACCTCATCAAAACCTGCTGTCTCTAGGCTATACTTATTCTTACAGTTAAAAGAATGCAAACCAGAACAGAGGTCCGCATGTTTACTCCATTGTTTGGTCTCTCCCTTCCCACAAAATCTGGCTGACCTCTGGGCAGTTTTTTTCCTAAATCTATTAACTTCTCTTTATTTCTACTAGCTAAACTGGACATCTTTCATCTCACCTTATGTAATAGATTCATATTATGATAATATCCCATTAACACACATATTAGTCTGGGTTCTCCACAGAAACAAATATATGTTTGCATATTAATACAAAATGTATTAAATGTAATAAACTATATATATATATATACACACACTTACATGTGACATATATAACATGTTGTTATATCTGTGTTATATGTAACATGTTAGGTGTGTTTTATGACATGTATGTGTTAATATACTTATCTATAGCATCTATAATGTTATATTTTAATATACTTGTATAGAACATATATGCACTTATATATAACATATATAAGATAGAATATATATTTGCATTTATATGTAACATATAATATATACAATGTATACTATAATTTTTATTTATGCATATATTTATGTACATAGAAAAATCTATTACGAGGAATTGGCTCACAAATCAGTTATAGATGCTGCAGTCAGCAAGACAGAGACCCAGGGAGCTGAAAGACCCGAGGACCAAGAGAACCAGTGGTGTGAATTCCAGCCCAACTCCAGGTCTAAAGGCTGAGAGAGATATCCTAGATCAAAGAGCAATTTCTTCCTTCCTCAGGCTTTTTGTTCTATTCAGGTCTTCAGTAAATGAGGCCTACCCACACTGGAGAGGACAATCTACTTTACTCAGTCTACCAATTCGTATGTTAATCTCATCAAGAAACACCCTCACAGACACACCCAGAATAATGTGTAACTAACAATCCGGGCATCCTGTGGCTCACTCAAGTTGACACGTAAAATTACCCATCACAATACATGATGTGTTTTCCTCTGTACACATTCACTCAAATTCATTTACCCATGAAATGGTGTTTCCCATTATTTCTATTTCAGAGTTATGCTTCCTTCGAAGTGAAGCCTGTGACTCCATATTGCTTGAAAGTCCTCCCAACCACACCCAGCCCAACCCCTGCTCATTCTTCTTTCTATTGAATCCGTACAGCATTGATGTGTAGACACATAATATATACATATAAAATGGAAAAAAATATAAGATAGCATATGCTAAATCCCAACCAAATATACATATTAAATTAAATAATTACTGTGTGTGTATTCTTCAGTGTTAACTATCCTGGGGGGCATCAGGTAAGGTCAGAACAAACATATGTTTAACTCACAGCTCTTGCAAAATATACTTGAATGTTACTTCCCAGAATCAGACTTTCTTTCAAAGCTACAGACTTTCAGTGCTGCCTAGCTAACTCAGTATTTCTATACTCTGACTCACTATACCAGGGCTTCTGAATCTGAGGATTAAGGACTCCAAACTCAATGGGCATTGCGACATCTGTAAGCTCCATGTAACTGTACACACAATATTGTGTTTGTAACATACTCGTGAGAGTTCAGGGCTCTGTTCATATTCTCAAGAGTCCCTGACCCCAATAGATTAAGAATCAGTATCAGTGGTCATTTTCTATGACATCTGTGGGCATCAAACCTTTTCATCCTAGCATTTTTAATGAATAATATTTTTTTCCATGGTAGACTGTATGCACTTGTATTGAATTTTTTTCTAGCATAATGAAATCAGTTTGAATTAAAGCCTATTGAAACATGGCTATTAGCTACTATATCACTCAGTCATTGCTATATAATAACCACAAAATCTCAAAGGCTCAGAATAACAGGGAGCATTTATTTTACTCAAGAGCCTGTGAGTCCCCTGGGGCAGCTCTGCTCCGCATGTCTCATATCCTCCTGGGACCAGCAGGGGTGTGTTCTTCTTGGGCAATGGCAGAGTACAAGAGAGCAAACCCTGATGCAAGTCCCATTCAAGCCTCTGCTTGTGTTGAGTCTATTAACAACCCATGGCCGAAATAAGTCATGTGGCCAAGTTCAAAGTCAGAGGAGGTGGGGGGCGGTGCTAGAAAATATCCACTTTAGAGAGAGAAACTGCAAAGCTGTGGACAAAGGAGATGGATACAGGAAAGCATTTAGAATTGAGCCCAAGAATTTAATCTACCACATTTTCTAACTCTAATTGTAAATTAGAGCTACAATTAGAGTAAACAAAGTACGTCACAGATAATAAGAGCAGATACAAGTTAGAGACTCAGAATAATGCATTTTACATATAGCATCTTATTTAACTCACACAACCACTCCATAAATGAATCATTGAATAAATCTTAACCTTATGACACATGACAAACTGAAGTTTAGAGAGTTTAAGTAATTTAGCCAAGGATACATATAGCTAGTAAGAGACAGAACAGGAATTCTAACCTATCTACTTCTGAGTTAGAAATAAAGTATTGTGTGTGGTACTAAAGACACGATTGTTTAATTTGCAAATGAAAAAACCTAAACCCGCTTAAGCAAAAAAAAAAAGAGAGACTGAGAGAGAGAGAGAGAGAAGGGAACTGATTTACTAGCTACATATTCAAAATGTGGGAAAGGAAGGGGGAGAGTTGCAGGGTCAGCAGCTCTGGGGGCTCTTACACTACTGGGCATTTCCCTCTTTAGGTTTCTTTTCCACCTCTCTCTGCAGGTGGGCTGTATTTGCTCAGACAGGCTTTTTTGGGAAGTAGATCTGGCTTCCAGAAGCTCCTGATTTATTCTTTACCTATCTGTGTCCAAAGTGGAAACACTTGTCCATAATCCCAGCTACAGACACTTCCTGGAAGGATTTTCCCAGCTGAATTGAGTCACAGGTCCACCCCTAGACCAATCACTGTGCTGGGGAATGTGGGGGTGCTATGATTGGACCAGCCCGAGGCGAGGACCTTCCCCACCAATCACTGTAGTCAATAAGATCATTAGAATGAGGCTCTGATTACAATTCCATGGGCTTGGGTGGTGGTGGAGGAGGGGATAGTAATACTACTCCCAAAAGAAGAGACAGACAAAATAAGTAATAGTAATGATCACTAAATTGTAATTCTTATTTAGCATATTAATTTCAAACTGTTCTCAAATGGTCAATTTATTTGTCCCCTTCTTCAGTGTTAAAAAATTGTTTTTCTTCTTGTAACAAACATATTCCAAGTACTAATTTGATTAAGAGCAATACTGCTGTTGAGAAATATCATAATCTCAATTTGCACTGTTTCTGAGTGTTCCACTAATCAATTCTGAATTCATAATGGGAATCCAGTCTTCTTATAGTCATCAATAGTAATACAATACAAAACTGTCACTGAAAACAGAAACGGTGGAAATAGAGTCTTTCAGGAATAAGCTTTATCAGTGTGGTGGGAGAAAAATAAGCAACAGGAAAGGTTACAAGTTTTTAAAAAATCAAGTTACTTTATTTTAGCAAATTATATCTCCTATAGATACTTAACAATTATAATTGTAGTCAAAGCTGAAGGAAAAGAATTATATTGAACAAGAAATCCCCCTTAGGCGAGAATTTTTCGGCAGACAGGAAAGGTGTTTATTTGGTTCCACCTTCTGACCTTGGTAATATCACCAGCCCAGCACTGCCAGCTCTGTCATAAGGCATGTGTGTGCATGATGAAAAAAATGTGTGAAGGATCAGCAGCCCCATCAGGTTAAAAATATGGGACACATTCTCATTTTTATCTTTCCTCTTTACCTAGGGGTCTGAAGGTCTGAAAGTTTGATCATGTAGAATATAGACATCTTTGCAGATGGATAATAATGAAAGGATTCATAGAAAAACAGTGTGATTAGTTGAAATGGAACCAGGGTTTTTGGTGATTGATTTGGACCTTACAGTTTCTTTCACCTTTCTGAGCTGTGGTTCCTCTTCTTTAAAATGGAGATAAATCTAACAACCAATTTACAGGATTATTGTAAAGAATAAAATAATCATTTTAAAAGTAGTTTAGGTTGCAAAGTACAAAATACCCCAAAAGTTATAGAATAAATGAATATAACACTGCTGATGATAGGAATTCTTTCCCCGTGAGACTTGAGAAATGCAGGCTTTTTTCCCATTCACAAGAGGTAAGGATGTCCTGACCAAACTAATGCCATCGATGAGACCCTAGAATGTTCTTAAAGGAATAAGTTTTTATCATTTGTTTTTCTTGAATGATGAAACAAATTACCAATTTCAAATGATCCATCCCTTTATGAAAACAAGTCAAATCAAGATCTATTCTAAATGAAAAATTAACTTTGTGGGGTGCCTGGATGGCTCAGAATGTTAAGCGTCTGCCTTCCGCTCAGGTCATGATCTCAGGGTCCTGAGATTGAGCCCTGCGATTGAGCCCTGCATCGGGCTCCCTGCTCAGCTCCCTGCTTGTACTCTATCTCTCTGTCAAATAAAGAAGTAAAATCTTTACAGAAGAAGAAGAAAGAAAGATGAAAAGAAGAAAGAAAAACTAACTTTGTTAGCAAACTCTAGTTACTGAATAAAACTACAAGTCATACAAGCAAATTTCACAAAAGTAGTGATACAAGGATAGTCATATTTTTAAAAAGCCTCTATCTTATACATAAACATTTACAATAAATTATATAAAGTCTAAATTTTCCTTAAAAATGAGAGGAGGGGGCAAGTGAGTGAAGGTAGAAATAAAAGATTAACCATGAGTTGATAATTGTGGGGGTATAAGGGTTCATTTTCTGCACATTTATATATGTTTGCCAATGACTACACTTAAAAAATATAATAAACATCCAGGGATCACATTTTCTTAAATTTAAAATGGCTAATCAGTTTATATGTGTGTGTGTTGTTTTGTATATGTAAATGATTTAAATAAATTTTGATAGAGACTTGCCCAAGTAATTGACATCATAGGTAATTTTACATGGGCTGAAATATCGGGCAATAATTTTACCATTATATTAAAATTTAAAATGCATATAGATAGACAGACACAGGGAGGGAAGGAGAGAGGGAGGGAGAGAGAAGAGAGAGGAAGGTGGGGGGAGAGAAGAGGGGAGAAAGCATTAAATAGGTTATCTTCATGACACCCAGGCCTTAGGCCTTAGGTTTTCCAATATTTTGTAGCTCTATGGAACACATTTGCTTTGGCCTCCAGAAAGACTTATATTAGTTACGACTCCATGGGGGTAGCTAACTCCTCCCTCCAAGCTGGTCTTACAAACAGTATCCGTTGTATCTGGGAGAAAAAGTAGGAAGATGTTTTCAGACAGTCTGGCAGAACTGCCGTCTGTCCTCTCTGCCACCTACCAGGGGCATTTCTTTTTTCCGTAGTTTTATTCTCTCCTACAATCTACCTCAGTGTACAAAAAGATTTCCCACTGCAGATCTGCCATGTGTGATGTTCCTACTTTTAAGACAATTCCATACAGCAAGTGTGTTGAACGCCCACAGCGTGTCAGGCCCTGAGCCATTTGCGTGGGATACGATGAAACACAAGATGGACAGATGCCATCCCTACCCTCAGAGAGTGCATTCTCTCGGGAAATGAGTCATTTTGAGCGTGCTAAATTTTGGGAAGGTGAAGTGCGGGAAACTAGGGGGAGCATGAAACAAAACGTAAGCCCTGCCATGTGTCAGACTACAGGGGATTTGTTTGGGCCCAAAGATTTCCTTGACAAATCACCTTGGTTTTAGACATTTCATAAACATTACTATCTGTGATTCATGAAACTTCAAGTTGCACTATTTCTGATGACGTAAACTTTTCAAATTACTCATTAATCAGTTGTTTTTCATTTCATTTGATGATTAAGTTAATGCAGTTTTTCAGTGTGTAGCAATATGAACTAGTATCTTGGGGGGGGTGTTGGTCCTTCTGGACATTCCACTCTGAGTCTCAGATTCTATCTAAAGAATCCTACTTACTTCTTTCAGAAAAACTTTGCTGATTCCATCCAGCCTAACCTTATCCTTCTAGGTTAGGCCTCTGAATCTGTGATTGCATAATGCCCATCTGTGATCTCTCCCATATTATATTATTGTGTTAGTCTGAACTCCTGGAGGTTCAGGGAAGCAAGAGTAGGAAGGATTGGATATAAGTGATCAAATGATATCATGCTAATCCAGTCTCTTTCCACATGTTATTTATAGTTCTCTTCGTCTGTTGTTCTCATGGTCAGGCTGGCCCTCTCTATATGGGAGGCTGCTGGTTGCCCCATATTTGCAATCCAAAAGGAAGAGAGGTCTCCTTATATTCATATATCAAATTTTACAAAAGGGCCCTGATTGGAATTGGTCAGCCCACATTCTTACTGTTGAATCAGTCTATAAGTTTCATGAAGTAAACGTGGTGTGATGGAGGAGTTGTTTCTCAAAGGCACATTCACTGTTCAAGCAGAAATGTCCCTTCAGGTAGTTTATGAATATTTGATTATATGTCTGTCTCCCCTAATGGACTACATGCTGGAATAAAGATTGTGTCTTATTAATTTTTATATACTCAGTAACTAGTACAGGACCTCATCCATAATAGGCATTCAACAAATGCTGCTTGAATAAATATGTGATAAAAGAATGTAAATAAACATCTAGGAAGAGAAGAGAGAGGGGATAGGCTGTGCCGACAGAAGCCGTGAAGCACCTCAGAGTGTGTGAGTGCAGAGCTTGCCAATACCAGGCAATGTGGAGAGGATCAGAACTATTAAGAATAAGTAGCTCTTAACCTTTAAATCACTTTGGAAATGTTTCTGAGAGGATGCACTGCCTTATTACTCAGCGGACACCAGTTACAGAGAGGCTTCACTTAAATCTTAGCATCTCTCTTTTTAATAACAGTGAGAATGCTGAGGGGATGATTAAAATTGTACCATATCCCTATAGCTTTGTGCCAACTCTGCCACTGTATCACTGAATGTTCTAGTCTGTGAGACATTAGGGACTTGGGGCCCAAGGTACCACCTGCAAAACCAGAAGCCTTGCTGATTTCAACTTAACTTTTGGGAACTATGCAGTAAAAGTGTTCAAAAACAGAAAATCCTATGCCATTTTTATTATACCCTGATGTTCAGTGTTCATATAACTAAATTATTATTTTTCCTAAATGATGAGCTAGCGTCTAGACGAATATAAATAAGTTGGGGGCAGTGATGATGATTCCAAGTGGTACAGTAGTCCTAAAAAGGAGCACAACACAATAGTAAAAAACAAAACAAAACAAAACAAAAACCAACAGAATTTCAGGAAATTCTAGTGCCTTGAAAAACTAGGGGAAAAAAAAAACAGACAAAGAAAAACCTGAACCAAAAGTTAGCAGAAGAAAGGAAATAGTAAAAATTAGAGCAGAAATAAATGAAATAGAGAATAGAAAAACAACTGAAAAGATTAATCAAACTGAGAGTTGGTTCTCTTAAAGAATAAACAAAATTGACAAACCCTTAGTAAACTAACAAAGGAAAAAGGAGATCCTAAAGCAACAAAATTATAAATGAGAAAGGAGACATTACCACTGATAGCACAAAAATTCAAAGGATCCTAAGAGGATACTATGAACAACAATATATCAACAAACTGGACAACCTAGAAGAAATAGGGGAAAAAATCTTAGAAGTGTGTAACTTACCAAGACTGAGACAAGAAGAAATAAAAAAATCTGAACAGACCAATTACTAGTCAGTAGGTTGAATCAGTAATCAAAAATCTTCCAATGACGAAAATCCCAGGACCAGATGACTTCACTGGTGAATTTTACCAAACATTTAGAGAAAAATTAACACTAATCCTTCTCAAACTCTTCCAAAAAATTGAAGAGGAGAGAACACTCCCAAACTCATTTTATTAGGCCAGCATTATCTTGATACCAAAACTAGAAAAGGACACAACTAGCAAAGAAAACTATAGGCCAAATATCCCTAATGAATATAGATGCAAAAATTCTCATTGAATACTAGCAAACTGAATCTGGCAGCACATTAAAAGGATCATTCATCGTGATCAAGTGGAATTTATTCCTGGGATGCAAGAATGTTTCAAAACACTCAAATCTATCAATGTGATATATCACTTTAATAGAATTAAAGAAAAGAATCACATGATCAGCTTAATGGATGCAGAAAAAGAATTTGACAAAATTCAACATTCATTAATGATAAAAACTCTTAAGAAATTAGGTAGAGAAGGAACACAACTCAACATAATAAAGGCCATATATGACAAGCCCACAGCTTGTATCATTCTCAGTGGTGAAAGGTTGAAAACTTTTCTTCTAACACCAGGAATAAGGCAAGGGCATCCACTCTCACCGATCCTATTTAATATAGTACTGGAAGTCCTAGGTAGAACAATCAGGCAAGAAAAAGAAACAAAAGATAGCAGAATTGGAATGGAAGAAGTAAGATTGTCTCTATTTGCAGATGGCATGTTCTTATATATAGAAAACCCTAAAGACTTAACCAAAAAACTGATCCAGTAAAGTTGCAGGTACAAAATTAATATACAGGTATCAGTAGCATTTCTACACATTAACAACAAAATTTCTGGAAAATAAGTCAATCCCATTTACAATAGTATCAAAAACAATAAAGTACTTAGGAGGTGAAAGATCTCTACACTGAAAACCACAAGACATTGATGAAAGAAACTGAAGAAGACACAAATCAATGGAAAAATATCCCATGTTCATGGATTAGAAGAGCTAATATTTCTAAAATGTCAATAATGCCAAAAGCTATCTACATATCCAAAGCAATCCCTATCAAGTTTCCAACAGCATTTTTTACAGAGGTAGAAAAAACACTCTTAAAATTTATTAAAACCACCAAAGACCCTGAGTAGCCAGAGCAGAACAAAGCAGGAGGCAGCACACCTCCTAATTTCAAGCTATACTATGAAGCTATAGTCATTAAAACTATATAGCACTGGCATAAAAACAGACAAATAGACCAATAGAACAGAACCAAGAACGCAAAAATAAATGCAAGCATATATGGTCAACTAATATTTGACATGGGAACTAAGAAGCCTCAACGGGAAAAGACAGTCTCTTGAATAAATGATGCTGGGGTAATTGGATATTAACATGAAAAAAAATGGAACTGGGCTCATATTTTACACCACTCACAGAAATTAATTCAAATTAGAGACTTAAAAATAAAACCTGAAGCCATGAAACTCCCTAGAAGAAAACCTAAGAACAAATCTCTTTGACATTGGTCTTGGTAACGACATTCTGGATATGACACTTAAAGCACAGGAACAAAATAAAATGAATAGATAAATAAACAAATTGAACTACATCAAACGAAAAGCTTCTGCATAGCAAAAGGAACTATCAGTAAGATGAAAAGACAACCTACGGAATGAGAAACATATTTATAAACCATGTATCTGATAAAAGGTTGATATCTAAAACATAAGAATAACTCATACAGCTCAACAACAATAAAAAACAATCCCATTAAAAATGAGCAAAGGACCTTTCTTCAGTAAAGATATATAAAAGGCTAGGGGCACCTGGATGGCTCAGTCAGTTAAGTGACCCACTCTTGATTTCAGCTCAGATCATGAAATCAGGGTCGTGTGATCGAGCCCCACATGTGGCTTCATGCTCAGTGAAGAGTCTGCTTGAAATTCTGTCTCTCCCTCTCCTTCTGCCACGCCCTCCCCCCCAAATAAATAAACAAATCTTTAAAAAATAAAAATAAAGATATATAAAAGGCTAATAGGTACATGGAAAAATGCTCAATATCACTAGTCATTAGGGACATGCAAATTAAAACCACAATGAGCTATCACCTCACACCTGTTAGAATGACTATGGTCAAAAAGACAAAAGATAGCAAATGCTGGTGAGGATGTGGAGAAAAGGGAACACTTGTGCACTATTGGTGGGCTTGTAAATTGATGCATCCACGGAGAAAACAGTATGGAGGATCCTCAAAAACTTAAAACTAGAACTACCATATGATCTAGCAACCCCAGTTCTGGGAATATATCCAAAGAAAACTAAAACACGAACTTGAAATGATATCTTCATTCCCATCACAGAAGCCTCATTTACAATGGTCAAGACAAAGAAACAACCTAAGTGTCCACTGATGGTTAAATGCATAAAGAATTTGTGAGATACATACACACATGCATATATGCATATATATGTATATATAAAATGGAATAGTAATCTATTAAAAATGAGAAAAATCCTACCCTTTGTGACAACATCGTGGACTTTGAAGGCATTATGCTAAGCAAAATAATCTCAGAAAAAGACACAAACTATATGATGTTACTTGTATGTGGAATCCAAAAAGCAGAAACATCATAGAAAAAGAGATCAGACTTGTGCTTAGAAGAGGTGGAGGTCTAGAGAGGAAGGGGATTAGGGGAAGGTGGTCAAAAGGTACAAACTTCCAGGGCTCCTGGCTATCTCAGTTGGTAGAGCATGCAACTCTCAATCTTGGGGTCATAAGTTTGAGCCCCATGTTGGGTGTATGGATTACTTAAAAAATAAAAGCTTTTTTAAAAAGGTACAAATTTCCAGTTATAAGATGAATAAGTACTAGGGATGTATTGTACAGCATTGGACTACAGCTAACATTGCTGGAGGATATATAGGAAAGTTAAGAGTATACTGATTCTGAGAGTTCTCATCACAAGAATTTTTTTTTCTTTTTTCTTCTTTTTTACTTTCTATTGTATTCATATGAGATGGTGGATGTTAGCTGAGTCTGTTGTGGTAATCTTTTCACAATATATGTGCATCAGGGGCGCCTGGGTGGCACAGCGGTTAAGCGTCTGCCTTCAGCTCAGGGCGTGATCCCGGCGTTATGGGTTCGAGCCCCACATCAGGCTCCTCTGCTATGAGCCTGCTTCTTCCTCTCCCACTCCCCCTGCTTGTGTTCCCTCTCTCGCTGGCTGTCTCTATCTCTGTCAAATAAATAAATAAAATCTTTAAAAAACAAACAAACAAAAAAAAAAACAATATATGTGCATCAGACCATCATGCTGTATGCCTTAAACTTACACAGTGATGATTGTCAGTTATTTCTCAATAAAACTGGGAGGTGGGGTGGGGGGATTCAGATTACAATGGAAAATCCAATAATGAAGATAGTTCCTTCCAATTAGGACGTAATGAAATGAAAAGGGTAATATAAAATGCACATATATGGGAAAACTAAAACTATTAAAATATTAGGAAAAAATAAGATTATTCAAAAGTAGAATAATTCAGAATATTCAGAGTCATTGCCCCAGAAACAAAAATGCAATGTAAAACTATAATATATTAGTACAAAAGTCATTCATAGTCACCCGTATTTGTTTGTTGTTGTGCTGTAGGGGAATAAAACATTTAAAATAACTTAGTGTCTTCGTTTAGGAGAGTGAATCCTATGCAAGCACACACAAACATACGCACGCAAATGTAGAAAGGCAAAAAAACGCACTTTCTATTGTTTTATAAAGAAACATCCTATCAAGTCCAATAAAATGTAGACAATGGGTGGGGAGGGATCCATTATTCACCCTGGGGAGATGCATCAGTTCTTTGGAATCAGTTGAGTTTTTCTATAAATTAACTTATTCAGGGCACTCCTGCAAAGGCCCTTTTCAATCCAAATATTAAATCACTTAAACAAAAAATGAAGATAGTAATTTGTCTTTAACCCTTCCGATGAAGCACAAGTAAATTTAAGGCATTTCTCTGAGAACTGGCAAAATGTGAAATCATCCATAGAACAAATAATACATAACTACTTATGGCAGTTCTTTCTATTTTTACTTCTGTGTTGGAAAAGGTTTTGGTTATATAACATAATAAAAATAAATCAGACAGACATGATAATATTAAAGTGAGAGCATGAGCTAATCAGTCAAAAATGCACTCTAGTTATTTCCAAGCTGGCTCCACACCTGGAAGCCAACTGAGTCATCACCCCCATCTTGTCATCACTAGGAGAATTTTTGAGTGACTGCCTAAGACAGGAGCCACAGGATTTCAAAACACCAAGATTCAGACTGATAAACTGCTCAACTCCACTATTTGATAAACGGTTTGGCATTATTTAGATCCATTTAACTTGGGAAACTACTTAAGATTAACTGTGACTGAATCTCACCCATTTCAAGAAGTTGCTGAATCCATTAAACAAATTTTTAGAATTAATATGTGCTCTCATTTTCCACATATAATTACTGCCAACCCATGTATTAAGTTCCTCCTGCCTCACCAACTGGAGACAAAGTGAGGTCACATAACAAAAATTCCCTGCTAACAGAGGTCTCTCCCCAGTATTTCGGGTAGTCCTCAGGGCAACTCTCCATGTGCACCCCTCCCCTCACAAAATCAACTCAAGTTCTTCCACTGCAGCCTCGGTGATGGGTGCCATTCAAGAAGCCATTTGGAGGACACTGAGCATCACTGCCTAGGCCATCTGTGAGGTGCCCAGATGTCTCTGCTTTCCCGCCAGCCCTCTGACCTCAGAGAGGCACAGTGCCTTCCTTGTTCACCCAGGAACAAATCTCTCCTATCTCACTCTATGTTAAGGGTGAATATGTCATTTATTTTAACTTGAACAGCTTTAAGAGTGAAACAGGGCTCTAAGTAATAGTTACCCCAAGACAGGAGACTAAACTCGGCCCGTCCCAGGCAAACCAGGACAGATAGTCGACATATATATAGTTCCTTTTTCATCCAGAGCTTGCAGGCCATGGGCCTGCTTCCTAGTTCCTCACCAGGCCCTGGATTAAACAGCACTTCTGGCTGCTGCTTTTTCTTTACAGGCCTTAGACTTAGTCCCCAGGGCTCCATAAAAAATAGCACCACAGTGTCCTGCTCCAGCGTTCACCAGCCCCCTCCAGATGCCTACATGGTGACCTCTATTTCACAGGTCCTTCCTCCCCCAAGACACACCTAAGCCAAGACACACAAGATAAATTTTATTTTTTTAAAGATTTATTTGTTTATTTGAGAGAGCAAGAGGGGAAAGGGGCAGAGGGAGAAAATATTCAAGCAGACTCCCCACTGAGTGCGGGGACCTTCGTGGGGCTCATCCCACAGCCCATGAGATCATGACCTGGGCCAGAGCCAAGAGTTGGTGCTTAACCTACTGAGACACCCGGCAACCCCTCCCCAAAATAAATTTTAAAAGACACTGTAGGGTGGCAAGTCCAGTCTCAGCTCACTGTTATCAACTTACTACCCTAATGAAAAAAATAAAAAGAGGATAGCCTTTTCTCTGCCAAGGCCAATTAATAAGTTTGTCTATTATGAATGTATAGAAAGAAATCTTGATTATTACTCTTCTCTTTGTCATTAAATATTGATAATTGCATCTGCCCTGTGTCTGGAAAAATTTACAACAAAGCAATATTAGTGAAATAATGTCTATACAGCACTACTGAGCCCTGGGAAAAAGGGAATTGCATTAATAGTAATAATAATGTTGTCTTCAAAAGAGACATTGAGATGGGGAATAGCATATTCCTACCAGAAAGCCATCCATGAAATTGCTTTAATATTGATAATTTAACAACAATATATCAGCCACATTTATTAACATTTATTGACTGTGGGTAATCCATAAAAGACTAATGATTGCATTCTAATAGTTAAGTGTATATGTTTAATAAAAGACTCTCACATCTCTGAAGTGAGTTTTTAATAACGGAATACACAATAAGCTTCTGAAACAGAAAGCTTTTAGGGACAATCAGGGCACAATTATACCCACAACTTAAAGAGAAAATAGATCCGGTGGAAATCTTAACAAAGATCTTACTTTGCTTTCTATTAGCATTCAAAATAATTCCATGACATTTGGTTAAACGTTAAGTAATCAGACTACCAAGTTTAAGTTCATTGCATGAATCTGGACTGCCCCTAAAGGGCAGAGAAAACAATGACATTAGGCAAACATAAAGCCCAGGACCTTGTACATTTTGGTTGCTCAATGGATATTTGTTGATTCGATAACCTTGAAGTGTCCCCAACCAGACAGGCAATGGCACAGCTCTTGAGATAAGATCCTGAATTTAGGCTAAAAACTACGGATATCATTTTTGAGACTGTAGGAGTCATGCAACTTCTTAGACTGCTTTTCTAGGCTCAACAAGAAGTTTCACAGGAAAGCAACTCAGTTCTGAAGCGGGGGAGAGGAGGGACAAGAGATAACATGAAGTCTGTGAATAACAGGACAATTCAGTTTGAATCCAAATCAGAACAGCATGCTGCAGAATTGCCGCTCTTCATGTGAGCTCCCATGAGGTCAGTAGAAGGGTCAGGGTTATTGGGCAGGACACATCAGACTCCTGCCAAAGTAGTCTCTTCTCCTCTTCCTAACTTTCCTGACTTTCTCAATGCCTGAAAATCAACCATTAGAGTGTCACCTGTGTAGGTCATGAAGCCTTTTTGGTCTTCTCGAATTTCCCATCAAAATGAAAATCACCCCTGGGAGGATTAGATATTTCATCCAACATTTCCAAAAATATATATATTTCCATTCCCTCAAGATGCTTCATGATAAAAAACAAAACAAAACAAACAGCAAACCCCCCAACACACACACAAAACCTCTGTGTTCAAAGAAATTTGGTAAATGCTCTTTTTTTTGGTTAACTCTTCAAGATTCATAATGCCAAGGAGAATATTAAATAAAGGCTCTGAAATATATTGCAAAGAAAAAAATCATAATGGCTTAATCTAGTATTTGCGAAAATATTTGGTTGAGAAAATAATTTGGAATGCTCTTTACCATCTAGAATACTCTAATATCAACTCGGTGAAGCATCAGGGTCTGAAAATACGGAGAACATGATCAGCAGCTAGGAAGCCAGAAACAGTTACTGGGTGACTGGACTCACTGTCATTGCAGGTATTTATTGATTTTTAATAATATCATCAGCATCAGTGTGTTTTCTAAATTTTGTTGGCTCCATAGAGTAGTATATATCGCGGCCCATCCATTTAAGAATTTACCATATCCAGGATGCCTGGGTGGCTCAGTTGGTTAATAGTCCAGCTCAGGTCATGGTCCTAGGATCCTGGGATCGAGTGCCGCCTCAGGCTCCTTGCTCAGCAGGGAGCCTGCTTCTCCCTCTGCCAGCCGTTCCCCCAGCTTGTGTGCTCTCTCTGACAAATAAATAAATAAAATCTTAAAAAAAAAAAAAAAGAATTTACCATATCCATTATTAGAAAAATAAGATAGGCCCCACATAAGAAATTAATGAACATATATGCATACATATGCACAGCATTTTGCATATCGTGTCAGGGCTTCTGAGGAGTTAAGATACACCCTTTAAACTTAACTTCAGTTCAAATATCTGTGAGTCCTTTAGGCTGACTTAGGCTGTATGAATCACCCACTCAATATTTTGATAGCACTTAATTTATATCTCATCTTTGTTACTGTAATGATCACCTTTCTCTTCTTTACTAAGTAGTGACCTCTCTCTCTTTTTCTTTCCCTTGAATAACAAGCACAGAGCAAAAAACTGAGCCAGTGTACTTTGTACTTAGGAATTGATTAAATAATTGAATGAATTAGACTGGACTGGAATGTTCCATGGGAATGAGGCTCATTTCTATTTTTATTAGTTGCTGTATGCCCAGCTCTTAACACAATGCCTGCCACAGGTGGATTTTGTGAATATTTGTTGCATAAACATTGTATGAGTTGGTTCTGTTTATTGAAGTGCCTGGTGTTTACAACTCTTATGAGACTTTGTGAACAAATATGGTATATTTTATACCAACTTAATCTTGGATGCCAAAATGTCAATAGATCCTATCTATTCTAACCTACTATCATTGACGTGGCTGCATGTTTCGTGGAACTGTGCTGAAGCCTGAAACTCTTTGTATGCAGCTCTTTTCTTTTTGGTCTCCTTCACAGGAGTCAGACCAGCTTCTGGAGGTCTTCCTTGCCTTCTCCAGATCTTTCTCTTTATCCTTCCCTTTATCTTTCTCGGACCTTTCTCCTGATACATTTTTTGCACATCTAATCCTGACTTGGTGTCTGCTCAGAGGATTCCAACGAACACAGATAGCCAACTATGGTACAGTCCATTGTGAGGCTCCCTTCTGTTGAGCTTTTAGGTGAAGTCTTTCTCACAAGCATCCAAACCCCCCACAGTCACACAAAGAGGGAAAGATTCTCCATCCCCCATCACTACCTCTCTCTTGGTATTGAATGTCACGGGTAAAGCTTCCCTTCCCTCTGAAGGAGATTTGATTTGGAAAGGATCTTGCTTGATAAATGCAAAGGAAAGGAAAATAATTCTGGAAAATTGACTACTCCAACAGAAGGAAAGAGAATTTACATGCAGAATAAAACTTGTCTAAAACTAACTCTTGAAAAGCCTAATAAAAGGTACTACTGATTTTTCAATCAGCAAGTAGTTGCTATCTTTCCATACTTAAGGTATTAGAGTCCTAGGGCTCTGTGAGAAAGCACCACAAATGAGTGGTGTTGAATGACAGAAATGTGTTCTGTCACAGTTCCGGAGGCTTGAAGTCTGGAATCAAGGTGTTGGCAGGGCCGTCCTCTCTCTGAAGTTTCTACGGGAGCATCTGTTTCATGCCTTTCTCCGAGCTTTTGGTGTTGCAGACAACCCTGGGTGTTTCTTGGCTTCTCAGTGTATCAGTACAATCCCTGCCTACTTGCATGTCTCTGGGTCTCTTCTCTCCTTAAGGACACAGGTCATAATGGAGGGCCCACCCTAATGACCTCATTTTTACTTAATTGCATCTGCAAAGCCTTTATTTCCAAATAAGGTCACTGGTACCCTAGGAGTAGGACTTCATTACGTCTTTTTGAGAGAGACAGTGTAATCCAAACATTTGGGTAGGGGCACATTTCTTTGACTAGAAAAATGAAAAACTGCATAATTAAAATTTCTCAGCAGCTTGGTAAATAGGAAACGAAGAATTTTACTTTTAGTTAGTGAATTATGCTGCTGCTTATTCTGTGTCCTTAACGTATGTCTGATGTGTCCATGTTCTCTACACCTTCCGAACCACCTAGCTCTTTGGATTGCTGCTGAATATTGCCGGATGGGAAAGGAAACCAGCTTGAGTCTTCTAAATGTTAGCCTGTGAATGATATGACTTGATAGGCACATTTATTACCTCTGGTAAAAGCACTGCTGGTGTAAGTACTGACCTTTCCAGCTGAAATTAATTGGGTCTTTTCAATGGTCCTACTTGTACATGAGTACACTCTCCTGATTTAGAGAAAACAGAATAAAGAAATCACCAAATCAATCAGCTAGTAAGGATTTCATGGAGTACTTTCTAGATAATAAATCACAGCACACTAAAACTTCACATATATATGAGAAAACATTTTTAGCAGCTTCCAAATTCCTGCCTATACCATCTGTCACTGGAAAGTGGCTGAACTAGGATGGGAAATTTAGCAAATATCCTGAACGGGCTATTCAAAAACCATTCAGGACAACCCTTCTCCCTGCCTTTATTATAGAGGCTGTGCAAGCTAAGAATTTGAACTCTTACCTCCTTTTGTGACTAGAGGCAGCCGTGTAACACACGTCTGGCCTACAATATGTAGGTCCAGTCACTGGGGATGGCATTCCTTCTCAATAAAAAGACCACCTCTTTAAGAGAAATGTTCTGGCATCTCACTGCTTGTCAGTCTCTCATCATCCTGCCAGGAATGTATATGTAATAGCTGGAATGCAGCAGCCACCTTACCACCATGAGTTCAAAAGTTCTTATTGAAATGGTGGAGTAAGACGATTGGAATAAAAAGCACTGAACTTGGATTTTATTTTATTTTATTTTTTTTTAAAGATTTTATTTATTTATTCGACAGAGATAGAGACAGCCAGCGAGGAGAGGGAACACAAGCAGGGGGAGTGGGAGAGGAAGAGGCAGGCTCATAGCAGAGGAGCCTGACGTGGGGCTCGATCCCATAACGCCGGGATCACGCCCTGAGCCGAAGGCAGACNAAGGCAGACGCTTAACTGCTGTGCCACCCAGGCGCCCCTGAACTTGGATTTTAATATTGGATTGTCCAATTATTGAACTTGAACTTAGCTTCTATGGCAGTGATTATCAACGAGGAGCTATTTTGCCTGCCAGGTGACATTTGGCAATGTCTGGAAACATTTTTGGTTGCCACACCTGTATGAGAGGGAAGCTACTAGCATCTAGTTGGATAGAAACCAGGGATGCTGGGGCACCTGGGTGGCACAGCCGTTAAGCGTCTGCCTTCGGCTCAGGGCGTGGTCCCGGCGTTATGGGATCGAGCCCCACATCAGGCTCCTCCGCTGGGAGCCTGCTTCTTCCTCTCCCACTCCCCCTGCTTGTGTTCCCTCTCTCCCTGGCTGTCCCTATCTCTGTCGAATAAATAAATAAAATCTTTAAAAAAAAAAAAAAAGAAACCAGGGATGCTGTTAAATATTCTACAAGGTACAAGACAGCCCCCAACAACAAGGAATTTTCCAGCCCAGAATGTTACTAGTGCTGAGATTCAGAAACCCTAGTCAGTAGGTCTCAATTTCTTTAATGTTAAATAAGGAAGTTTTTAAAAGGTGACATCTGTGGGTTCCTTAAAAAATAGAAGGTAGTCTGTATATTCCTGACAAGACTTGAGTTATAGTGCACCCACTTGACAGTGATTTAAGTTATCTTTTAATATAATAGTTAAAAAGATTAAGTAACAATAGCAAAAGTTGCATATTTATTAAATGAAAAAAATCAATATGCAAAAGTGTAGGTATTGAATGATTACTTCCATTATAAAAAGAAAGTGGATGTGATTATAGCAAAGTAATATAGTAGTTGTAATGAGGATTTTATTTGAGTTTGTTCTTTACTGTTTTGTAAAAGTTATTCAATGTGATTATGCTATTTTTATAATTTGAAAAATAATTTTTTAAGTAATGAATGGGAGGAAAGATTCAAATACCCAAATAGTGCTGATTTCTCTGACATTTGTGAAATTTCTTCCTAGCCTCACAGAAACACTATACAGGGTAATGACATATTTTATGCAATTGAGTACCATTTACACTGATTCAGCATGTCAGCAACATTCTTTTTCTACTTCTTTATATTTCCCTAAATATGGAAGTACCGGAGTTTAATTCATAGGACTGTTCCCCTCCAGGGTTTTGTCACAGCATCAGAATCACCTGCAACATTAAAGTGATTGTGTGAAAATTTGTCACTGCAAAGGCTTACATTAGTTTTAGATTCCTATGGCTGCTGAAACCAATTACCACACGTGGGTAGCTTAAAACAACAGAAATTTATTCTCTTACAGTTGGGGAGGCCAGAAGTCCAAAGCTGACACCACTGAGCTAAAATGAAGCCGTCATCAGGGCAGCACTCTCTCTGGAGGTTCTAGGGAGTGCCTTTTCAGCTTCTAGTGCCTACAGGCTCTCTTTGGCTCATGCCCCCTTCACTCCATCTCTGCCTCTGTCTTCAGATGTTTTTCTCCTCTGTGTGTTTCTCAAGTTTCCTCGAATTTTTTTCCATAAAGATACATGTGATGGCATTTAGGGCCCACATAGACAGTACAGGATAATCTCTCCATCTCAAAATTGCTAACATAATTACATGTTTAAAGGCTCTTTTTCTAAATAGATTTCCAAAGATTAGGATATGTTATCTTTGGAAGCCATTATCCAAGCTACTAGAATATTCTGTTAAGAAAATATAAATCTAATTGCTAATCTCATCTGAAAATCTGAATTTCCGTCTATACCTAGCGAGGACTTAAAATCTGGCACGAACATCCAGGATCTTAATCCTAGGAAGGTAGAGTGGGAGTAAGAAACGTGTTAGTCCTACTAAATGAAAGAAGCATGAGATGATACAGTTTAGGGAAACAAATATTTTAAACGTGTCAATGTACAATTTTTTAAATGTTAATTGACCAATAAAATTTGTTTCTCCTGTATCAACATTTGAATACAAGATGGCCCCTTATATCTAAAAATAGAATGCTTAACATTGCTTCACCCTATTTCAACAACTGTGAAGGTGTTCTGAAAACTAATTTGAGGAAATTACCTTAACATCACAGTTCAGTAAACGTAAGACTGTGAAATTACTAAAAAGGCAGGACGGTACTTAGCTTGAGTTGGCTAAGAAGCTGAAAATATTTTTAACTCTCCAACTAAAAGATATTTTAGCAAAATTATGAGAGTGCACAAATAATTAAAGCCCTAGAGCTTTCGATTGGTTATTTTAATTCTTTAGATTTAATTTCAAAATAACTCTGTCAAAGGCTTAAATTTGGAAGTAATTACATATGATAACTGTTTTTACATTTCTGTTTTCAGCCAGGAATACTTCTAAATCTAAACATTAATTTCCATATTACTTGGAATATTTTTGATATTGGAGTTTAAGAGCCTTTACCACTACTCATTTAAATGCATTGATCAGTAAAACCTACTCCAGTTATTCCCAAAGTCAATATTAAGGAAGCTACCTGATGAACTTTAAATAAATCAATAGAATTGCCACCTAAATTAGGCAAATCATGATCCAACTTCATTACAGTTAAGACTGAGTATGCAGGGGCACCTGGGTGGCTCAGTCAGTTACGCATCTACCTTCAGCTCACCTTAGGTCATGATCCCAGTCTTGGGTTCGAGCCCAATGTCAGGCTCCCTATTCAGTAGGGAGTCTACTTCTCCCTCTGCCCCTCCCCCCCACCCCTGCTCAAGCTTTCTCTCTTAAATAAATAAATAAATAAAATCTTTAAAAAATAAAAAAAGACTGAGTTTGCCAACTAATGGGAGAAAAAATTCCCTTGGAACGAGATAGTGTTTGTGTGAAGCTAGATTCATGTCTTTTCTCACTTTCAGGAAAAGACAAAAGGTTTAAATGGTGTATTTTTTTGAAGATGTATTTAATATTTGCTCTCCATGAAATAAAGTTTCAAGAATTGGAAGTTTCAAAAACAGTCTTTCAGATCCCCTAAGTGGTAAGGGACTATAAAGACCAATATATGTCTATACCCAAACTCCTTCTCCCTGTTTCCACTGTTTTTTCATCTCAGTTCGGTAAATTTTTTTGCTGTAGTAAAGTATATATAACATGAAAGTTTATCATTTTAGGGGGCACTTGGGTGGCTCAGTCGGTTGAGTGACCAACTCTTGGTTTCATTCAGGTCATGATCTCATGGATCGTGATATTGAGCCCTGCATCAGGCTCTGCACTCATCAGGGAGACTGCTTGAGATTCTCTCCTTCTGCCTCTCCTCTCACTCGCTTGCTCTCTCTTTAAAATAAATAAATATTTTTTAAAAAATTTATCATTTTTACGTGTATATTTTTGTGGCGTTAAGTACACTCATATTGCTGTACAACCATCACTACCATCCATCCCCAGAACTTTTTCATCTCCTTCAACTGAAACTCTGTACCCATGAAACAATAATTTCCCATCCCCTCTATTCCCCAGACCCCCTCCACACACCCACCCAGCCCTTGGCAACCACTAACCTACTTTCTGTCTTTATGAATTTGACTAATCTGGGTACTTCATGTAAGTGAAATCATACAATATGTGTCCTTTTCTGTCTGGCTTATTTTTCATTTAGCATAATGTTTTCAAGGTTTATCCATGTTGTATCATGTGTCAGAATGTCCTTGCTTTTTAAGGCTGAATGATATTCATTGTATGTCTATACCATAATTTGTTTATTCATTCATCTGTTTATGGACACTTGGGTGGCTTCTACTCTTTGGCTGTTGTAAACAACACTCCTGTGAACATGGGTGTACAAATATCTGTTCAGGTCCTTGTTTTCACTTCGTTTGGGTATATACCCAAAATTAGAATTGCTGGCTCATATGGTAAATCTATTTTTCATTTTTTGAGCCATCACCATACCGTTGCCTGCAGCAGCTGCCCATTTTACATTCCCACCACCAATATGCAAGGATTCCAATTTCTCCACATCCTTACCAACACATGTAATTTTTCTGTAATAGCCACCCTGGTGGGGATGAAGTGGTATCTCATTGTGGTTTCGATTTACTGATATCAATCATCTTTTTCTGGGCTTATTGGCTGTTCACTTGTCTCCTTTGAAGAAATGTCTATTCAAGTCCTTTGCCCATTTTTTAATCGAGTCCTTTAATCAAGTCATTTAGTCAAGTTGATGTCAAGTTGTAGTAGTTCTTTATATATTCTGTATTGTTTATAAATGTTCTCAGCAAATATATGATTTGTAAAAATTTTTTCCCATTCCATGGGTTGTCTTTCACTCTGTTGATAGTACCCTTTGGTGTATAAAAGTAACATGACACTATTTTAAGCACAACTTATTTAATCTTCACAACTCTATGAGGTAGGTACTATTATTATTATCCATGTTTTGCATATAAGGATACCGAGACATAGAAGATTTAAGTAATGTACCAACATTCCGTGGAAATGACTGAGCTTAGTTGTTTTTTTAAGATTTTATTTATTTGAGAGAGAGAGCACACACAGGGGGAGAGCACACACAGAGGGAGAGAAAGTGGGAGAAGCAGACTCCCCACTAAGCAGAAAGCCCAACGCAGGGCTCGATCCTGAGATCATGACCTGAGCCTAAGGCAGACGTTAACCGACTGAGCTGCCCAGGTGCCCCTGACTGAGCTTAGATTTGAGCCTGTGATGGACTGAATGTTTTTGTCCCCCCAAAATTCCTATGTTTAAAAGTCTACCCTTCACTCTGATGGTTTTAGGAAGGGGGCCTTTAGGAAGCAGTTAGGATTAGATAAAGTCATGAGGGTGGGGCCCTCATGAGTGGCACTAATGCCTTTTAAGAGTTCTGAGAGAGCTTGCATCCCCTCTCTGCTCTCCACAAGGTGAGGATATAATGTGAATTTGACAATCTATAATCTGGAAGAAGGCTCTCACCAGAACCCTATCATGCTGGCACACTGATCTCAAACTTCCAGCTTCCAGAATTTGAGAAATAACTTTCTGTTGTTTCTAAGCCATCCAGTCATGGTGCTTTGTTACAATAGCCTAAAATGACTAAGATAGAGCCCACGGGGCTGTCCCAGAAACACTCTATCATAGACACGTCTGATAATGGACATCAGTGGCCTCCTGATTATCAAACCCAGTTATCTTTTCTCAGTCCTTATTCTATAGCCTTTTTCTCTATCACTTAAATTCATATTCTTTCTCTGAGAAACTCTTCTTTCCTTGGCTACTACACTTCTCTTGGTTCTCCTCCTGTTTCCAAGGGATGGTTGCATCTCTTTCTTCAGTCTTCTGTGCCTTTTTCTTCATGCTCACAACTCCAAAGATCTTACTTTTAGCCTCTGTCTTTGCTTATTCTTTGGACTTCGAAAATCATCCTTCTTCTCTCTTCTGGGCTGAATTTTGCCCTCCCAAAAGATGTTAAAGTCTTAACGCCCTGAACCTGTGAATGTGACTTATTTCAAAACAGGGTCTTTGCAAATAATCAAGTTAAGATGAGGTCATTTGGTCAGGTCCTAATCCAATATAACTATGTCCTTATAAAAAGGAAAAATTTGGACATAGACACAGACATGAATAGAAGGAAGACTGTAAATACAAAAAGAGAATGCAATCTACAGGCCAAAGAACATATCAAGTTACCAGAAGCTAGGCGAGAGGAATGTAATGGATTCTCCCTTAAAGCTCCCAGGAAGGAACCTACCCTGCTGATACGTTGATTTCAGACTTCTAGACTCCACAACTTGTAGACAATAAATTTCTGCTGTTTAAGCCACCCAGTTTGTGGTACTTTGTCATAGCAGTCCCGGGAAACTAAACACTTTCCAAGGGCTTGGAGATGAGGATTCGGTGAACAGTTTCTCAAACTCATACCTTTGATCCTAATTTTCCTTCTGAGTTCTAGGCCTAAAATATCAATAGCATCTCATGACTACCCATCCATGAGCCTGCCTTTTCAGGATATTACTCTTCTCCCATGTCCCTCCTTTCTTACCTTTGGCCCCCACCTCGCAACTTTTGTAAATGAGATAACTGTGGCCCCAGCCACTCTGCCTGAAAACCACAAAGTCACCTTTGAGTCCTCATTTTCCAGCCCCTTGAAGATGTCTCCATTTTTGTAATCCAAGAATCATGTGTGGTCCATTAGTTTAGGAGACAAGTATCAGGTTCCCGGAATTGGCAGCCCTTATATCCTCTGGTCAGAGCCCTGTCTGTAGACTCAACTCAACCTATTAGTCAAAAAGGATTTAAGGCCCAAATATTGGGATGTAGACTCAAGGAATCCTTGCTGTTCTCCCAGATAATATTATGACCCAGTGTCTGGGCTGGCATTGTTTCTCCTTGTTTAAATAACCAAAGTTTTGCCTAGCATCTTAACATTTAAGCCTGAGGCTTCCTGCCTGAACCCCAGCCCTGTGGCTAGAGTTCTCGTTACTGCTCACAGATGTCCTTGAGATCTGAGATTCCAGCTCTTGCTTTGATCTGGTTTACTCATCACGAAGCTTGACCACTGGCTAGTACACTATTATGCCACATCAGGGATTCAGACTCAGCTTGTTTGCCTAATATAGTGCCCACCAGCCTTTTTTTTTAAAATTAGCTCAAATGTATTTAATAATTTATACTTCACAGGGCATATTTACATCTATTTTTGAGGCTCTTATTTAATCCAAAGAGCCTCAAAGAAATCCAGAGATCTGAGACGTTAAATAACTCACATGAGCTCATAGAGTTAGCGTTTGTAGCACCCGCACTTAGACCCAGGCCTCCTGGCTCTGAATCCCATGCTCTCTTCACTTCACAACATTGCATGCTCCTGCATTCCTGGAATCTACTGGTTAGACAAAACTTTTGTCCAGCCTGTATCAGCCCCATGGGGGGCCCTCTAGCTCCAGATCCCTCTCTCGCCTCATCCCCCCTTCCCTGCTGTAGATAACTGATCCATATTCTATCACAGCCTGAGATTTGACAGATGGCTGCTTTTGAAGTGACCTTAAGACTAGTGATCCCCCTCGTCCAAAGGCTGCAAGCGGTCTAAGGAATTGCAAGACTACGTAGTACCATAAACAAGTACGCAAGCTTCCAAGTATAAGATAATCATAATATCTCTAATATGAGGAAGGCATATTTTCAGAGAAATTTTTAAAGATGAGATAATGAGATTCCATGCAGTGTAAGCTGTAATTGCAAGAGGAAAGAACACAAAGACTGACTTTTGAATAAGTAAGTGACCGCATAGGACTAATTTCTCTTCCCAATTTTTGGTCCACTTTTTCATTTCAAGATGATGAATATTAATCTTTCATTAATCCTCTCTCTCTTACTTAATACTGAAAGACAGCATGTTGCATTGTGTATTATCACTTCCTGCCTTGGCCTGGAAGATGCCTGACACGTAGGGAAAAGCAGGATGGTGAAGAACACGGGCTCTGGAGCAAGACTGCCCAAGAGGGCATCCTGGACTCCCTGTTATCAGCAGTGACCTTGACCAAGTTATTTACCCTCTCTGCACCTCATTTTCGTTACTATAAAATGGAGCTATTAATAGGACACTGGCCTCAGTGTTATTGGAAAGATTAAATTATTAATATAAGTAAAGTGCCTACCACAGCACTTTGCCTGCAGGACTTGCTATTTTACTATTTGTTATTCTATATGTACAGGAATGAGGCAGTAGCACGCCCAGATCCCTGGAGGAATCATTACTGCTGGACAGTCAGAGGAGTTTTAAAAATGAAGACTTCAGAAAACTCTATTAGTTGCTAAGGAAAGTCTCTGTACGTCTTCCTCCCATAAAACAAATGTAAATAATTAGGTTTTATATAAGACAACCCTTTCAACCTAATAAATATGTTTGACCCTCATAGTAGTCCTTAGAAGATTCCAGCCACCTGACTTAAATACAGAGCGAGCAAACACTGTTGCAGAATAAGTCATATTTTGATCATTAGGAAAATAAGTTGGCAATGGGTATAGAGTGAGTACATCCCGCCAGACACAGTTTCTTGAAAAAGGTGAGGTGAAGTTCCATCATAATTTGTCTCCAGTAGCCTTCTTATAATTGTTAACAAATTGAAGATCTGAGATGAGTTATACCTTCCTGTGTTTTCTTTGTTTACTCTTAAAATTTACAACCTGAGTTAATTAGCGCAGAAGTGAAGAAAATTAATCAAAACTGCAATAGCGTAATTGCACCATATCTTCTGCTTCTGAGCTACTTCTTTACAAAGAAAAAAAATAATATTTCCTATGATTGTGTCAGGTTATTGACTCCTTGATGATTTAACATACACAGAATTATCCTTATTGTTCTATCTACTTATTTCTGCAATTAGAAACATCTTAACAAACTATATTATAGTATTTCTCTGGATTACAGTGTAATTTTAAACAATTAAAATATGAACACTTTAGATATATGAAATATTGCTCTATAAATAAAAATAAAACTGACGTATCAACTCTCATGGAAAAATTATATAGGAGTTAAATTGTTAAGGAAAAGAAAGAACAAAGGAAATATATTAAATCTCCTATATTTTTAGGTACAGGGAAATCTATAGTTTTTTACAATAGTCCTTGTATATTTACTTTTTAAAAGAAATTATGACTGAAAATGTGCGTGTCATTTTTTCAAAACCCTATGTAGGGTTACATTACAAGAGAACCGATCACCATAAAAATAAAGACCAGGAATAGAATTTATTTAAAGAGAGAAAAAAGAGGAGATATTGATCAAATGAAATTTCATTGTCTTAATTAAGCGATTTCAAAGTTTTCCTTTTGATCTTGACCTACAGAATATTGCAATACCTGATTGCCATCTGCAGTGCTCTAACCAGAGCACGTAGTAATCCCGGGAAAGGCCGATTAAACTGGTTCTTTTTGGATTTTTTAAAAGCTAGATTGATTATCCAATGCTAAGACTCCCACTCCGATAAACTCTTCTCTATCTAAATACCTGCCTTTTCTCCTAATCTCCATTGACTCCACCAGCCCTGACGATAGCAGCTGTGCCTTCTGATAGAAGATAAACCCTTGTGCCTGTTTTTCACTCTCATTGAAGAAAACTTTGAATTTGTAACTTGGGCCGAAGATACTTATCATACAATCTTCAGTTGTCAGGAATTCAAAACTGGGCCATGGCGCTAGTGCTGGAATCTGGCCTCTCCGCTTCTGTTTGTTTTAAACAACAAAAAAAAGGCTCAGCATGGAATACTTAACTGAATTTTAGTGCACTTAACCAGAAAGATCCTGCCATACCTTTGGCAGGAATTTATTTAAACTCTGTGGCAAGTCTGCTGGAGAAAAGCTATTCAAATGTAACTGATAATGCCCCAGATCCCATTACAGTTCTAATTTCATTCAGGCTCTGGGTTCTTTTAAATAGTAGGTGTTAACATACTTTCTAACCCAACATGACACAAAATAGGTTTGGCTTTTGAGAAGTCAACTCAAAGGAGAACCGAGACAGAATCTAAAGTTAAACTGACATTTTACATTTAAATAATCAAAATTTGTTTCAGGATCCCCCCCCACCAAGTTTTTAAAATGTACTGCTTATCACAAGAAGTGTTTTCAAAAATTTTATTAGCTTACTAGCATTTATTTCCATGGAAAAAAGATAGAAAAAAGAAAAGGTTTGTTCCCATGTTCCAAAGACCCCAAATGCTGAAATTTGAGTGTTTTTACCCTCAGTTGGGCAAATCTACCCAATGCAGAATTATTTTCAGCAATTCTTCTTCTCCGTATGTTGCTCTTGCCTGCTATTTATCCTGCTACATCATTGTCCTGTTCTCCGTTCCTTCATCATAGCTAAGCTCCCTTGGCTTGGGACATCAGACTAACCTAATAAATAAATCCACGCTGTTACGTGAAGGGGTCTCAAGAAATAAGAATTCACCTGGGCTTTTTCCAAACTTAATACTTCTCCCCTTGCTATCGAATCCACCTCTTTCCTCGAATAAGAACTTCCCAGATTGGTGGTCAGTGGGAACCAACATATTCACTGGTTTTAGTTTTAGTTCACTGATGACCACCTACGTTTAAGATTTCTCTTTCTCCTCAGCATTTTAAAATGCTTGGTCTCCTTCATCTATTTAATATTCAACCAACATTTATTGAGAACCAAACTTATATCATCTCCCACAAAAATGTGGGATGTGCTAGTGAGCCTCTGGGTCCAGAAAGAAGCAAGAGCTGGTCCGTGGGATCATGGCAGAGCTGACCCTGAGGACACATGGGGGGGGGGGGGAGCAGCCGCCCTGCGGTCATGTTGGCCCCTGTGTTCTAAAATAGCATCTATGTATTTTTTTCTGCTCCAATGCATTCACTTTATTTTACTACAGCCTGAAACTCTGTCAATTAGAAATTCACCTGAGTTAACAAATATACACTTCTAAAAGTGAAACCACCTCTGGGAGGATTCCACTGAATCCCTTTTGTAGGAATATAACTGCAGTGCCAACTCCGTGCTAAGGCCTGAGGGTAGAATGAAGATGTCTATGAAGAAGAAGAAAACATAATCCCTGTCTACCTAAGAAAATCTGTTAGGAAGAAAAGGGGAATGAACAGAGAGTTATACAACACTGTCTAGTGTGCTAGAATAAAAAGTATGTTCGAAGGTTTTTTAAGAGTGATTTCCCAGGGTATCCACAAAGGCATCACTGTGAATGGGACTGTGTGCACGGGGACTCGTAACTTGTAAGGAACAAGATCTGATGGGCAGATGACAGCCAGATTGCCGAGGGCCGAAGGAGCTAAATTAAAAACATGAAATGGTTTCTTTTAGTCAAAGGAAAGAAATGAAAATCGTGGAACTTAGGTGACAGGTCCAGATTTGTATTTTCAAAAGAGAATTGTAGTAGTGGTGCTTCTGCTCTGCTTAATTTTCCTTGAGAACTAGCTGGAAAGCTATACCCAGGAAATGAGAAAGGCAAGAAGGAAAGGTTAGACGTATCCGAGCATGAGATACTTCAGCATATCATTGTCCTACAGGGGATGCAGAGCAAAATAAGAGTACAAGGCCCATGAGGGATGGGGCGCCTGGGTGGCACGGCGGTTAAGCGTCTGCCTTCGGCTCAGGGCGTGATCCCAGCGTTATGGGATCGAGCCCCACATCAGGCTCCTCCGCTATGAGCCTGCTTCTTCCTCTCCCACTCCCCCTGCTTGTGTTCCCTCTCTCGCTGGCTGTCTCTATCTCTGTCGCATAAATAAATAAAATCTTTAAAAAATAAAAAAATAAAAAAAAATAAGAGTACAAGGCCCATGAGGGAGAGGGATTGAGAGGCAGAGACAGACTCAGCGAATTTGAAGTTACTATGGTTTGTTTTACAGGAGGGTCGGCAAACTGTGGTGTGTAGGCCAAATCCAGCCTTCAGTCTGTTTTTATACAGCCCAGCTAAGAATGTTTCTACATTTTTAAATGGTTGAGAAAAAATCAAAAGAAGGATAATATTTTTGACATGTGAAAATTACGTAAAACTCTCATTTCAGTATTTGTTAATAAAGTTTTATTGTCACGCAGTGATGCTCATTTGTTTACATACTGCCTATGGCTGCTTTCACACTATAGCCACAGAGCTGAGTACTTGTGACAGAGACTGTATGGCCTGAAAAGCTGAAAATATTTACACTCTCGCCCTTTATAGAAAAAATTGGCGGGGATGTCCAAAGCAAGCTGTAAGTCTAGAAACAGGAAAACCAACTCTCTTCCTTCATCCTGCCATTGAGTGGACGAAGGTATAGGTGACCTGAAAGTAGTGCAAGTGTTTTGCTCAATATGGTGCTACCCAGAATTTGCAGACTGGAGGCTTTGCTACACTGGTCTCTTCAGGTGCTCAGGGATGTATGTTCTTCTCTGACAACCCTATCACTCCTCCCCAGTTTCCTGCATCAAGGCCCACAACCCACAATCCGTCACTTTGAATGTAACTATTAGCCCCCATGATTCAGCTACTTTTTTTTTAACATCTTTATTTTATTTTATTTTATTTTGAGATTTATTTATTTATTTATTTATTTGATAGAGCACAAGCAGGGGGAGCGGCAGGCAGAGGGAGAGGGAGAAGCAGGCTTCCCGCTGGGCAGGGAGCCCGATGCAGGGCTTGATCCCAGAACCCTGGGATCATGACCTGAGCCAATGGCAGAAGCTTAACTTACTGAGCCACCCAAGTGCCCCTCAGCTACTTTTTAATGAAGTTTTAAAAATGACTTGGTGGGCTGATTTGGGAGTTTATGAAAATGTTCTCCAAATTGCAGACACTGATGTGAAAATAGACTTCTAACTACATACAGCCTCTTTGTAAATTGTGGACCTGTGTATAGCGGCTGAAAGGATTGTGGAATTTTCATTCATGTGGTTGAGCCTAAATTGTTGCGACTTAACAGTGTTAAGGCTCATAAAAGATGACTAGGGCTTGGAAGCATGCCAGCAAAGGTTTCCTGATTACTACACACTGACTACTTCAGATTATTGTTGGAAAGCTAGTGAATGAGGCAGACAGGATGTAACACTAGAGATTAGTTTTATGAATTGGAATTTATCACTGACTTCAGATTATGTCTGGAAGGAAAGATACTGGAGTGGGGATTCAAGAAGGTACAGATTAGTTCATAGGACTTAAACTAAAATGCCTTTATTGATAAAATTCACATATAAGCACTCCACAAAATCATTTCTAGTTTTTCACATTTAAAATCACTATATTAAATGTTTCATGCGAGATTTTTTTTCATCCATTACAGAAACAGAGAGAGCTTATGAGGTGCATGGAGCCATGCCAGCTTTTGATGATACAAAAATAAGATATTGTTCCTTTCCTCAAAAAACTTGGTCTTACAGAGAGAAAACCAGAAGAGTAAATAAAATCTAATAATAATAAGGCAATAAAGAATTCATACATGAAAGTATTGTTTAGCTCAGTTCTGACACAAAGCGCGTAGTCATTTCAAGATAAAAATATGTTAACATCTAGAAAGCATCTGGAGTTTCTTGCCAAAAAAATTCTAAACAAATACAAAATTATCAAAGATCAAGTCAATTTCTATTTTCAGTTCCAAATATAGTGGAAGGGAAAAGACTTGGATGGTACATGTTGGTCCATCCTAAAGTTGCAAAGGCAGTTGTTATTCAAGATATGATGCCAGTGATTGGAATCCTGACTTCGTTAAATCTGTATTCCCAAAAGTTAACACCATGCGGTATAGACAGAAGGGCTCAATATGGGTTTGTTCAATAAATCAGTTTCACTACTTTTTGTGAACCCAAATTTTGAATGTGTTCAAAAAATGTAACTGAAACAGATTTTAGGAAATTCTAGCCCATAGTCCAAATAAGAGTATTTTGGCTACATTGTTACAAAACAGTGTGAGGCAAGAAGCTTGCCCCTAGCAATTATTTTTTTTTTAAAGATTTTATTTATTTATTTGACAGAGATAGACAGCCAGCGAGAGGGAACACAAGCAGGGGGAGTGGGAGAGGAAGAAGCAGGCTCATAGCAGAAGAGCCTGATGTGGGGCTCGATCCCATAACACCAGGATCACGCTCTGAGCTGAAGGCAGATGCTTAACAGCTGTGCCACCCAGGCGCCCGGCCCCTAGCAATTATTACCTCTCTGTATTGAGCAGGGCAAGACGAGGAAAGTACCCAACCCAACCCATCAGTTGACTTTAGTCTGCACCTCCTCGATAAGCATAATGGAACCTTCTGAGACTCTTGGGCTTGTGAAAAGAAACTGCTTTCAAATATCCACCATGAGCATTATTTACTCTCTGTAAAATGAAAATAACAATAATGAAAGTCGTAATAATAATAATAAACTCTACCTAATATAATAATAGGCATAACGTAATACAATATAGCATCCATCATATACAATGGGAAGATTAAATGTATAATCTTTTTTTAAGATTATTGTGTTTACACAATGTCAGAGACATAACAATTGTTCCGTATGTATTTTATTGTCATTGTTATCCACACTTCCTGGAAGAGCAATAGTATAAATAAGCCAAACTATTTGGGATTAATTACATACATTTTCATTCAGCAATAGATTTTCATTCCTTGAATTAAATCTTCCCTGGTTGGTTTTTTACTTGTACATTCATTCATAAATTTGTTCAGTAGAATCCATTCATTCATACAAACATTTAGTGAGCTTAATCAATGCTGTCTTCCCTTATATTTTGAGGGCTGGACTGAACATTTAAATATATCCCGTTCTCTACCCTCAAGGAGATCACAGTCTACTAAGAGAGTCAGACAAACAAATCGAGGATTAAGGCTGTGACGTAGGTGTGCTTCAGTACCGTGAGGAAGAAGTTCCAGCCCACAAGTCTTCCCTTAAAGAGGCAGTGCTTGGGCATAAATTTAAGAAATCAGTAAAATTTAGCGAGGTAAGGGAGCTGGGAGCCAGAATCATCCCATGCAGAGGAAACATGGGAAAACAAAACACCTTAAAAAACAAACAAACAAACACACAAACAAACAAATTCTGTCAAAGTTCTTGGCTGAAGCAAAGCATATTGTTGGGTGTCTTATTTAGTTTCCTCGAATCAGAAACAGGGCCAAAGGTTCAGTGCATGGGTGAGGTGACCCCAGGAAACACTGGGGGGAGGGCTGCTGTGGGAAAGTAGGCTAGGAAAGGAAAGACAGCCACCGAATCTGCTTTATCAAGACTGTTACCACTGTGGGGAAATGGAAATCAGCTACACTGGGGAACTCTGGGAGTTATGCAAGAGCCAGGCCTCCGAGTTATCTAGAGGGAGGATAAGAAAGATGGAGTATTCATTTATGCATCAACTTTTGATACTTGTTGGTGGGGGACTGCTAGAGAAAGACCTCAGGCAGCAGGAAGTCAGTCTCACTGGCATGGTAAGGCTCCAGGGGGAGATAAGGTATAGAGGCATCAGCAGTACCTACTGTATGGGGATTACCTGGAAGCTAGACTCTGATAAGCAGGAGTGAATAATGCAGAGATTTTATGTTATGTGAATGTACTTGAACTTTATCCTTAATATTATAGGTACTTCTGAAATATGTTTTTTTAACGAGGTAAGAGAAATAGGTTGTTTTATAAAGTCAACTCCCGCTATCTCTCTGGAAGATGGATCTGAAGGGGCTACACTAGGGCTAAGAGGCTCTGGTCTAGAAGCTTCCACAGTCCTCCTGACAAAAGTCATGCTGGCCTGAGCTAAGACAATGGCAGGGGGAATGTAGACATGTAGACAGGCAGGCAGGCAGAGGAGAAAGAAATAAGGCAGAAAGAAGTGCAGAGCTTGAATTCTGAATTTGCACGGAAGGAGGAAGGGAAGGGGGACTCAAGGAGGTCCCAGGTTTCTGTCTTGGAAAACTAGGTAGAGGGCAGGAACTTTCACTTAGATTGAGAATTCCAAGAGGAGGAAAGGGACAAAGGAACAATCAGTGAGATCAGACTTGGAAATTCCTTGTGTGCAGCAGGCTGTATAAATCCAGAAATTGGAGCATCTGGGTGGCTCAGTTGATTAAGCGTCTGCCTCCAGCTCAGGTCATGATCCCGGGGTCCTGGGATCAAGCCCTGCATCAGGCTCCCTGCTCAGCAGGAGCCTGCTTCTCCCTCTCCTCTCCACTTGTGCTCTCTCTCATTATCTCTATCACTGTCTGTCTGTCTCTCTCAGATAAATAAATAAAACCTTTAATCAATCAATCAATCAATCCAGAAATCAGTAAACATTTCTGAGATGGAGACATAGGTTTGAGCATTCTCAGAATACAAATGGTGGTTGAAGCCACATGCCTAAGAAGGTTCTAGGTTCTTGGAAGATAAAGAAAGGTAGTGAAAGTCAAATGGGGAGCAAGGCAGGTAAGCAATTATAGGATGTAAGTATTGTCATAAAATGTAACAAGGGAGTTTTAAGTTTCGAGGGGAGGCCGGAGAGAACTCAGTCTTTTGATCTCAAACATGAAGAATGAGTTGATGTTCATTAGGTGGATAAATGGGGGATGGAGCATTCCTGGCAGGGCAGCCTGTGCAAAGACAAGTAGAAAAGGGCAAATCATGGAATTTGTGGTAAGCTAATATAAAACCAAGCTCAAGTTTGCCTCTCCATTATCTGTGAAGAAAGGAACTCCCTGAAAATGAATGTGAGCTCTCCACATGCAGGGAATAAAAAAAACTTCTTATCCTCAGCCAGCACATGTTAGGTGCTCAGTGAAAGTGGGTTGAAATGATAGGGTCTGTGCAAATAAATAATCTGATGTAAAATTATTTAACATAATGTCAGAGAGACTACTTGCCTACTTAAGAGGGAGAAAACCTTCTAATTAGGTAAGCTTATTTACTCAATAGCTCCAATCACTATATAAATTAAAAGTCTCCATATCTATTCCTCAAGACAGGCCCCATAAAAACATCCCACAAGCAAAGCAATGTTTACCAGACTGTCCTTAGTTAATGGAAATAATAGTCCATTTATACAGTCTCTTCCTTACTTAGGGAAGGAAGTAAGAGGGATTAGAGAAGTTCTGTTATAAACATATTCTGTCTCAACTAGCCTTAATTTGTTGCCCTTGACCTCTAATGACTTTTCGTTAATTCTCTAAAACCCAACATAGCACCAGACACAGAACACCAGGTGTATAAGTATTTGTTTGTTAACTCTCAGGGATGAGCTGACTTCAGAAGAAAATGAGGATCTTGCATTCAGCATTCTAAAGTTTTTTGCTTTATGGTAAACCTGTTCTTTTTGACTACACAGAAATCTTCCTCTACTCTTCTTGCAATGGTAAATCTTACTGCTATTTTGCTGTGGAGAGCTACCCCTTGGTCACTGGACGTAGTTCTGGAAGTTGCCCCTAAGTCACACACTCACCTCTGGCCAAATTACGAGCTGATGGCCATTCTGGGCAAAGCTTCTGCTTTTCCACTGTAATTTGAAATTTGAATAAAGTAACATAGGAACTGAATATACCCAGTCCTTCCTACTCTACAGATCTGGGGCTACTCTAGTCTTCCCTGTTCCTAACAGTGGACTTCAGATAGAGGAACTACCCCGTAAAACGCAGTAAATTTTGTTTTAGCCTAACTCCTTCAGCATTAGATTCCATTGTTTATAACCAAAAAATTCTAATTACTCATAATCGAAAATTCTATGGGACTTTGCAAGAGGAAAGAGAAGAGAAAGAAAGTGGGTAATGACATAGAAGAATACTGAGCGGAGAGGCCTATTGAAATATACATTTTTTTTTTTTAAATGAGTCGTATGTGTTTAAATTATTAAGTGTGAGCCTAAGTGGTGTTCAATTTGGTGAGCATGATAATCACTTGGGATACTTGTTGGAATGTGGACGTCTGTTGGTCTGTGTAGGGCCTGGGAATCTGCATAGTTGACGCCTTTCCTAGATGACTCTTAGGCCGTGCTTCGGGGAACACTGCTGTAGGTTCCATGGTATATGAAAAATGGCAGTTAATGCAATCTGCAAAATGGGCTTGCTCCATGCTCAGCTTTACTATACAGTCCCAAGCTTTTAGTCACAACTGTCTTCTAAAATATTCTACCTTTGCCAATGACAATGGTGGCCTTTAAAATAAAGAATAGAAATTCATTATTATAGAGTATCCCTTAATATGAAGGTGGGGTGGTGCCAAGAACATGAATGTGTTACTAGACCAACTCTACAGGTAAGATCACACAACAGACCGTCTATGTTGATAACAGGTAAGGTGATCTCTGGGGCCAGCATACAGCACATACCCCATAATTCCCATAAACTTATTTAAAGAGTTGAGTTTACTTTTCCAAAAACCAAGGTAACAGAAATAAAGGATCCCATAGGGTGCTACCTAAGCATGTTTACGCAACAAATAATTCCAAATACTTTTCTTTTAAATGTGGTTAATGCTTTCACAGATACACCTTCATATAAAAAGTATAAGACAAATATGTTAGAAGAAAGAGCAAGGCCTGACTGTGTCTGTATGCAGTGACCACTGTGGGTTCAACTGCTATTTTGCTTAACAATTTTTATGATATTTTATAATATTTAATTTATAATAATTATTTGGTTATAGTATTGTTCCATAGATACCATGCAAAACCTTGATCCTAGAAAAAAAGTACAGCGATTTAAAATTTCTTTTAAATTTTAAATTTAATTTGACATGATTTGGCAATTCTATGATTGAAAATCCACAATCTGCTCATTTTTCCACTATACCCTGAAAGGGATGGGAAAACAATGTATAAAGTGAAAGATTTTATAATAGAGATATAAAAAACAAGAAATTCAAAAGTAGCTTTTAAAAACCAGCAGCTGGGGCGCCTGGGTGGCTCAGTCGGTTAAGCATCTGCCTTCGGCTCAGGTCATGATCTCAGGGTTTTGGGATCGAGTCCCACATCGGGTTCCCTGCTCAGCCGGGAGCCTACTTCTCCCTCTGCCTGCCGCTCTCTCACTTTCTTTCTCTCTCTCTCTGTGACAAATAAATAAATAAAATCTTAAAAAACAAAACAAAAAACCCGAGCATCTAGTCAAAGCATCACAAGGAGGAAGCTGAGGTCAGGGTTGTAACATCTGGAGCAAGCACGCAGTACTCTAGGAAGCCCATGTGAGAGGACTCAGGTGCACAGAAAACCTCTGTGTGCTGCCTTCTGTCTTACTTCCTGCACATGACACTCAGGGTTTACAATAGGGGAAGATTATGCATGAAAACTAGTGTGTGAGTTAATATTAGGAAGTAGTCACGGGCTTGGAGAAATACTTTCATTATTTAGACACAGGCTTACTAATCCAAAAGTCAAAGAAAGAATATGAAATAAACACAGAACTTTTTATTATAACTTCAAGAGTAACCCACCCCCCCAAAAAAATCTGTTTTGTTTCGTTCTGTTGGTACGTGTGGCAATCACATCACGCCCTGTGTGTTGTAACTTTTACCAGACATCTACCACGCATCCCCTGTCTGCAGTAGAGACGGGATGAGATTAAAGGGGAATTATTTTTCTTCTAACCCTTCTTTGTACTATTTTGTGTTGGTCTTTGGCTTTTTCTTCCCAGTAATCTTTGTTTATCTTACTTTATTGAGGATGGTTCTCAGTCTGTGGCGAGCAGGGTAAGTTCAGCTGATTCCTTGATGAGCACCAGAAATATGCAGGAATTTAATTCAATTCCACATGACACAGCAGTTGTTTACTGAATATCCACATGATGCTCAGGACTCCATTAGCCACTAGGAAGGATGCAAAAGATGAATGACGGGATCTCTGCCCTCCAGGAGCCAGAGATCCTGTTGACAGGTGTGGATAGGTAAGAAGTGGATGGAATACAGGGACACTACAGGTGAGGCTTTGGGGGTGACGGTGCTGATGGTGGCACTGTCCCTTAGCAAAGAGCGGTCTTGTGTGCATTACACTTGTTTTTAATACTCAAGAGAGTCACAGTAGGAATACTCAAGAAAACCAGTATCCGCAGAGTAGAAACTTACAAATTATGAGTTGTTGGCTGTCTCTCTCAGTGCTAGGAGAAGTCCGGCTTACATAAAGCAGATGTGGATGATAAAGGAAAGGAATTCCATATCTGTTGGAAAGTGCATCTGGAAGATTTGCCTATCAAAGAATAGTGATCTCTTTTGAGCCTGAAGGAACCATAAATGAGAATAATTCAAGGTTGGCCATTTCAAAGTCTTGCCCAACCAGTGACAAGCATAGAATTAACAGCAATGAGTAATAAACTGAGAAATGAAATTTGAAGGAGTATAAAATGGAACTGAGTTCCAGGGAAGCAATTTTTTCCTCTTCCAGTTCAGAGCTAAAGCAGCCTTCAGTCCCTTCTGGATTTTGTCTACTNAGTCTTGCCCAACCAGTGACAAGCATAGAATTAACAGCAATGAGTAATAAACTGAGAAATGAAATTTGAAGGGAAGTATAAAATGGAACTGAGTTCCAGGGAAGCAATTTTTTCCTCTTCCAGTTCAGGGCTCAAGCAGCCTTCAGTCCCTTCTGGATTTTGTCTACTTTTTTTTTTCTGTAAGGACTAAGGACAAGCACAATGTTGTCACCTACTTTTCCTCTGCTAAGTGATCGATTGACTAACTAGAGGTGAAAATCAGTTTGGGACTACCAGCAAAATAGTAAGTTTTTATGAATTAATTTTATTCATGGCCTGTGAGAGCCATTTTGGCTGCCGGGTGAAATATTAGAGAGCTTTGACATAGTTTTCGTGATGGAGGAGGCAGTTGGTGAAGGAGAACAGCTCTTTGAGGAGCNTATTAGAGAGCTTTGACATAGTTTTCATGATGGAGGAGGCAGTTGGTGAAGGAGAACAGCTCTCTGAGGAGATCATGGGTCAGCTTAAACTATTTTGTAAACAATAAATTAGACAATACTTTAGCAAGCAGAAAGGCTGTGGAAACTTACTTTAGAAAAGGAGGGTGACAAACATTTGAAGACTAATTAGCAACCAAGATAAGGGAATAGTATTTCTCGAAAAACAACCAGGAATTAAACCACCTAGAAAACGAGTTGTAACAAATTGATGAGGTAAGAGAACTGCTTAGAATAATAAGTTGGCTCAGTTTATAGAGTAAAATACTTCCTTCCGCTCCATGCTACTTACCATTTTAGGGCTCTTTCTATATGCTACACAAATAACAAGTTTCCAGATAGTCGAGCTTCCTTGTCAAGCCTTTACCAAGCCATTCAAAGCCGCGTTCTGGGGGCGCCTGGGTGGCACAGANATATGCTACACAAATAACAAGTTTCCAGATAGTCGAGCTTCCTTGTCAAGCCTTTACCAAGCCATTCAAAGCCGCGTTCTGGGGGCGCCTGGGTGGCACAGAGGTTAAGCGTCTGCCTTCGGCTCAGGGCATGATCCCAGCATTATGGGATCGAGCCCCACATCAGGCTCCTCTGCTGGGAGCCTGCTTCTTCCTCTCCCACTCCCCCTGCTTGTGTTCCCTCACTCTCTGGCTGTCTGTATCTCTATCAAATACATAAATAAAAATCTTAAAAAAAAAAAAACACACACAAAGCCGCGTTCTGAACACCCATCTTGCTCCAAGCACCACTCTTATCTCTGAGGATGCGGTGGGAGAGCTCTAGCTTCCATCCGGAGTTCTATGACAGTTCCTTCCAGGGAGGGTGCACGTCCAGGTGGTAGATTTGCCTACACTTTCAGGAAATTTGAAAGACCTACCCAAGGACTTTATCATTCTTCTCTACTCTCCATCTTTTTTTTTTTTTTTAAGATTTTATCCATTTATTTTGAGAAAGAGAGAGGGCACGAACAGGGGGAGCAGCAGGCAGAGGCAGAAGGGAAGCAGACTCCCCACTGAGCAGGGAGCCCGATGCAGGACTTCATCCCAGGACCCTGGAATCATGACCTGAGCCAAAGGCAGACATTTAACTGAGCCACCCAGGCGCCCCCCGAACTCTCCATCCTTAAACTACAGCCTCTGCACGTGCACACACTGGTACAGGAGCCCTGCTTCTTGTGAATCACTGTGCTTTGATTTTTTTGTTATGCACGCATGCAAAGCCCAGTGCGCAGTTCAGGGGGTACAACAAAACAGGTGCAGCCAGCACTGGCCTGGAGAGCTCTAGCCCAGGTGGCTTCAGGGAAATCAGCTCATCACTTCCATACCCTATCAACTTTCTGTGTCAAAGTAAAGTGCATCAAGAACAATGGCAAGTGTTTCAGCTAACATTTTTTTTTAAAAATCAGCATACCCCGATCAGACCTTCTCATATAGCTGTCCTTATTCCTACGTTAATTCGGTATGAGGAATGTCAAATCTGCAGAACAGATGAAGGAACAAAGTCATTTACTTACCCTAACAATGCTTCCCAAACTCTGTCATATCACGGTACCCAGAAAACCACAATATCTGAATGGCACACTAGGGTAAAGGAACACATTTGAAGATGGACCCTCTGGGGGGTTCTGATGCCTCAAAGGGAACCAGTATCTCAGTACACCTGTAACCCTTTATGCATATTATTTGGAAAGCTCTGATCTAAAAATTTAATTGTGAAGTATTTTATTTCATATTCAGAAATAACTGAGGTGCTTGTCCTAGCCTCTCCCTCCACCCAACACTTTTGATGAAACTAGGATGTGTTGTCAGGCGAGAGGTTCACAACTTGAAATGGCTGTTGGAATGAGTCTTTTTTACCAATGGGACTGTGCAATCAATTTCCAGGTGAGATGGACAGAAAATCTGAGAAATACTGAGGAAGAATGGACCAGCTCAACACTTTTTGTTTTACAAAGGAGGAAACAAGGCACAGAGGCCACACCTTAGTGTTTTAGTGGAGGGAAGTTATGAAATGAGATGAAGGCCAGACTTTGTAGCTTTCAGTCACAGGCTTTTTGCTCCACAGCAGTGGTTCTTGAGGGCACTCCCCAGACTGGCAGCCCCGGCACCACCTGAGATCTCCTTAGAGGTGCCACTTGTCAGGCACCACCCCAGACCTAGACTCCAGGGCTGAGGCCCAGGCTGTTTCAACAAGCTGACTAGGTGTTTCTGATGCACATTGACGTTGTGAGAACACCTGCACGGCGCTGTGGCTCTGTCATAGGTGGCGGAGTTGGACCAAGACCATACCTGTGTGGTCAGAAAGCCAAGCACCAAGCTGGAGCATTTGCAAGTGGAGTGCAGGCTCACTCTGACAGCGGACAGGGGCTTTTCAATTAAATGGTAGAAGCAGAAGGTAAACAGTAGAAGAAAAATCCCAGGGTCAGGGTCAAAGTCGGATCTCCAGCTCTCTTAATGCTACCAGGTCTGCGATGGGCCAGGCCCTGCTGCCATCGGAGCTCCTTCAATAAAAGGGTCAACTCTGCATATTTGGAAACTTAAAGGGAAAACCAGCAGAAGAAAACGATTTTGCCTCCCATAATTACCCTTTGTGGGCTTCTTGTGTTAAACATATTTCAAAAATGACGGAACTCTCTAGATTTAGTTTTTATAACACAGGGAAGATTAAGAAGAGAGGGAAAAGAGTATTTCTGAGAGGGGTGGCAAGGTTGAGTTTGCTCATTTTACATCATCACTGTTAAATTCCTTTGCCCTTAAAAAAAACTCAAGTTTTTTGGGTTTTTTTGTGTTTTTCCCATGTGAGTCACTCCCAAATTTCTGTTCCTTAGATGTGGGTTCTACGTTGTGTGGATCAGGGATATCAAATAACCAAAATATATTTTTAAAAAATGCACAGCTTGTTTTTTTGTCTAAGAATAATTCTGTTACAAGGAACTAAACAAGTAGAAAATCCCCTTTTCATATTGAAAACTCATGTTAAGCTCAGCAATATTAGTAGCATTAAAATACTTTTGTGTTATATCCTCAGGACATCCATGAATAACAAAAGCTACAACCAACTCCGTTGTCATTAGTTAAGATCTTATAAGCTGTTCCTTAAAGAGGAAGACACTACATTTCACTCATTTTCTCTAACCCTCCTCTCTCTTTTCGAAAGATGTGGACTCATACTCCTGGATAGTGCCTTTTAAACTCTTTATCAAATACTTTTTCAATAAATATCAACTACCAAAAGGAAATACAACTCTCTCAACCCCTGAAACCATAACTTACAAGATAATTATCAGGACTATGTCGTCAATTTGTTGGTCTTCTATTTAGCACCCATAATTGGAGCAATTTCAGGGGTAGAGGTTGTGGGTACATAGAGTGAGTATTTTGTTAGGAGATGCAGCGGAAATAAAAGACCTTACAGTAAAAAAGTTTATTACTATTTAAGAATGTTTACTCTGGTCTTCATGTCTTTCCTTTGCAAAGTATATGTTATTTTTAGTTGTGCAGACAGAATTCAAACCAGATAGTTTAAGCTTCCAAAATGGTGGAAAAGAATGCTGTTTATTTAGTGGGGCCTGTAGGCCTACCACAACGACCAGTGCTCCAGTCTATACAAAACTCACCTGAATGCTTCAGCGTCTCCCACATAGTGCCCAGTGCCTTTGCTGAGATAGTTCGCAAGACTTTTGCTCAGCACAAGCAGTCTTTTAGATGCATTAACAAACTCGACGTTCATAAAACTTCCCACGAAAAGTAGAGAACGTCTTGAAGTGTAATGGCAGTAACCAGCACTGGTAACCAAAAATGCACTTCTATCATTTCCTGCTCTCACGTGCAAAGTTAGGGAGGGATTGAGAAAGGGGGCTGTTTGTTTAACAAAATAATTATCACTTTGAGAGCTGACCCAGCGTTCATGGATAAAAGAAAAGCTTTAATTGTGTGAGCAAAGTAAAATTTTGCAAGTATCTAATTCTCTAATGCACTGCAGTGACCGCTCTACAATCTCTCTCCTCTAATGAATACGCTAAATACCGGTAGGAGAGGCCAGGTTTCTGGTTTTCCAAGGCGCCCACTTACTTAATGACTTGCAATTCAGATCCACTCTTATCACCACTGAATTCATTGCAACCTCCCTACCCAAGCCCTAGCAATCAAGTTATGTTGTTCTGATCAGACGGTGTATAGGAAAAGAAACTGCATTTGTAATGATTGCTCTTCCAACTGTATGTTCTGTGACTCCTCGTTCTTCTCCCTGCATTTCTTCCTCCTCGGCATTTCTGCAGGTGCTTGGAAAAATGCTCAAATACCTAACTAATGATTCTAAGGATCTTTGTCTTGGTTCTGTTGTCTCTGGGAAAAATGGACAAGAAAGGGGAGTCTGTATTGGTGGTGGACCTACTATGTGTCAAACACAGAGGTGTGGAATTGTTAAACATAACCCTTGTGAGCGCTGTAGTCCGAAGAGGTAGCTGTAATGCACTTATTACACAAGGGAGGAAACCGAGGCTCAGAGAGACTTAGCAGTAGTCCCACAGACTATTGGGCAAAAATGGTATTTGAACCATGTTGTGTGTAACCCCAAACTCTTGCTTTTTGTAAACTAAGTAATTATTCCTGAAATGTTTATGAATGTTAATTACAGTTATGCTTTTATATAAAAGTAACTTTATTTAATGACTAATATTTTCAAAGCACTGTCACATGCATCATCCTATTTCAAGACAGCTGGTAGAATGGAGGGAGTTAGGGGGATTGTTATGAGGATTAGCAATAAGGTTTAATATCAGTGTAAAACAAGTGTTCAGTAGCTATTATTTATTATTGCTATTACTATTATTATTGTTAATCCTCCCAGCAAACTTAGAAGTTGTGTAGCATGGCTGTTATCACTCCCTCTTGACAGACTTTGTCTACAAAGATTAATCCCTTTCACATGCTTCACAAGCAAAAATTATTTTTAAATTTTTATTTACAAGGCATTTACTTGTAGGAATTTCAAAACCCCATGTTCAACTTCAGTTTGTTTGCAATGCTGGCAGGCAGGGGATGGAAGGGAAGTAGGTGTGAGACAGGCTTACAACCTTTGCCAGCCTAGTGAGAATTGGAAATTATGCCTTGGGTCTCCACAGTGAGTGCCCTTTTGCATTGCGCCTATGTGATACCCAAGGATGTTCTTTCTCACAAGCTTCATTATCTTCTCCTACAAGGGGTAATGAAGAGCCCTTCCATCGGTTTCTCGCCTCGTCCGTGGGGGGAGTGAGCCCTGAAGCCGTGCAGACCTTGCCTGGTTTATGGCAGGGAAGGCAGTTATCATCAGGACGAGGAGAGATGGGGCTTGATTTTTGGGCGCATTCCCGCTCTCCGGATAGTAGGCAGTGAAATGCAAGAAGTGCTCCGTATCGGTGACTCACAGCGAGACAGGAAATCTCGAGCGGGTCCACCCTTCCTTCCTGCCCTCCCGACCAGCTGGGGTGCAGAACCACAGGCCACAGCCAGCCTGGAGTCTTGATGAGAAGGGCCGGAGAGGGCAGAGACGGAGCCACTGCGGTGGGCTGCCTTCATGGATCCAGAAGGCAGGGGATCCCCACCAGGGTTGCAGAGAAGGCGTGCTCTCTTTGTCTGTTGAGAGACCCTGCCTCCTTGGTGTATTCTTACCTTTGTATTGTTTTTTAACATACAAACAAAAAGTTGGGCACAATTCAACTGAGTGCTTTTCATTTACACCATGTTTTAAAAAGCATGCAGGGGGCGGCGCCTGGGTGGCTCAGTGGGTTAAGCCTCGGATTCTTGATTTCCGCTCAGGTCCTGATCTCAGGGTCACAAGAAGGAGCCCCAGGGCAGACTCCTCACTCAGTGGGGAGTCTGTTTGAGATTCTTTCTTGCCCTTGCCTTCTGTCCCTCCCTCACCAAAGTAAATAAATAAATCTTTAAAATAAGTGAATAAAAGCATGCAAGAAAGGACATTAATCATCACTGAGCAGTCTCCACAATGACAAAATGGCAGAATGTGTCTCTCCAGCAAAATGTAAACGATTTACAGGCGATTTTTGAACCCAGTGTAAAATTCTTTCAATAAAGTTGCACCATATTTCTCTTCATGAGAGCAGTGAATAATCATAATCGTGATATAGGCTAACAGTTATGCCCAGGACTGCTCTGAGCACCTTATAACTTTTGAGTCCTTTTAGTCTCACAACTACCCTTTGAGTCTAATAACTACTGTTATTCCCAATTCACAGATGAGGAGACAATCACAGTCAATGAAAACCTCTTCCCTGTCTCCCAAAATTGTTTTTATTTATTTTTTTTTAAAGATTTTATTTATTTATTCGACAGAGATAGAGACAGCCAGCGAGAGAGGGAACACAAGCAAGGGGAGCAGGAGAGGAAGAAGCAAGCTCATAGCAGAGGAGCCTGATGTGGGGCTCGATCCCACAACGCTGGGATCACGCCCTGAGCCGGGATCACGCCCTGAGCCAAAGGCAGACGCTTAACCGCTGTGCCACCCAGGCGCCCCCCAAAATTGTTTTTAAACCACACAAATAATAAATAAATAAAGCTTAAGCATACAATATCATAAATGTGTAAAAATATCATAATATCATAAATGAAACTGCCGCTTGCAGTAATTTGTTGTAAGAGGCAAAGGAATGACACAAAATGATGCTGTACGTGCTTCCCATTTTTGGCCACAATTAGAAATAGATTTCCAACTCATTCATTAAACTGTAAAAAAAATTATCCTACAAACAGTCCAAAGTCAAAATTCTGAAATTTCGTTACAGCAGACCAAATTTGTCAGTGATCTTTTTCAAGACCACGTCCCTCTCTTCCTGCAGGGCGATGTCAGGTGTCAGAAGCGTGCACCGCCGTGTGTCCGTAAAGAAACTGGGTATCGGGTTGAAAAACCATTTGTTGGGATGTGTGTGTGTGTGTGTGTGTGTGTGTGTGTGTGTCCTTTCAGTTCACCTCTTCTTATTTTCCTGCTCTCTCCAAGTTCAGCTCACGCCCTGTGCTCCAGCCATGCCAAAATACTTCTAATGAACTGTCTTTGTTTTGTGTCTTTGAATCAGGTGCTGCTTTCTCTGTCTGAAAAGCTGTTTCTCCCCCATGCCACCGGTGAATCCTCCAGCATTCAGAATTCTGTCCATCTGTTGGTACATTTAAGAAGTATTTACTGCACACCTATTATGAGGCAGATACCGGGTGGGGTGGGAAGGAGGCTCTGATTGAGGTTTTTTTATTCTAGTGCAGAGAGACAGAGTCAAGAAGAGAAAGAAGGAAAGAAAGAAAAGGAAGGAAAGCAGGAAAGGATCAAGCAAAGAGAGGAAAAGAGGGAGGGGAGAGGGAGGGCGGGAGGCATCGCTTACCATGGTTAGTGTTAAGCAGGGCCCTGTTGACGTCAGGTGACTGGGTGGTTACTTATATCAGGTGTCAGGGAGCCAGCCACCTAAGCTGAGCTCTGAATGACAAGAAGGAGCCAGTCAGGCAGAGCCAGACACCACTAGCTCCAAGGTGCTAAGCTCAACAGCAAGCCTGGGTTCCCAATGAACTGAAAGGAGCCAGCGTGACTGAGGTGTGATCAGAGAGAAAGGCAGCCACCAGAGCCATTGGCTTTGTATGACCAGTCAGTGGTTTAAAGCGAAAACTTGAAGCAGAGAATTTATATAATCCAATGTATTTTAATAAATCCTTCTGGCTCTTGAGAGCACATTGGATTTTAGGGGCTTAATTGTAGAAGCAGGAAGACAAGGGAGGATACAGGTGCGTGAGTCAAAGCAGTTCTTTCTTTGGGCTCACACAACATTTTGTAAATACTCAGTATTAATGGGACACGTACTTTAAAAACTGATGTATGTTTTTTCTCTTCTACTTAGACAATAAGATCCTTGAAAGCAGGGATGAGCCGTCACTACACAAAAATAGTAAATTAAAGGATGAATTAATGAAGCAAGGTCCTTGAAACTTACAGTTTCCAAAGACAACAGACGTCCATTCAAATGACCAGATTGCAAAGTAGATTATTTGCATTGCAGAAGAGATAGAGTGCATTCTATTGAAGGGTTAGAGGAGGGGAAAAACTATTATCCAACTGGGAGTGTAATGCTGAATCAGAACGTTAGGGTCTGGTGTTCTTTAACGTAGGAGGAGGTTAAAACAAGGAGGCAGAAGTTTGACGGAGAACAAATTGTGTCGGTTTCCCCTTCTGATGTTTTGCAGTTTCAGATAATGGCTGTATTTAGACTAAGAATTCTGGGTCAAGATGAAACTCAATGAATCTATTGAGAAATTATTTATCTCTGCTGGACTATTAAATAAGAAGTAAACAAAAGTGTCCGATTACTTCTGGATTGTTCAAATTACAGCAAAACCCTAACACTGACGACACTTGCTGACATTCTAAATGTCTCTTCTTGGAGCTGCGAAAAGATCAATGGTGAGAAGAGTGGAGTTTGTTTTTCATGTACTCCCTTCTTCCCTTTTTGCGCTTCACTCTTCTCGAGGGCTTCTCCGCCCCTACCCATTCAGAGCCCTCAGGCTGCACAGAAATAATCAAGGCATTTTTCCTTCCGTCTTTCCCCTGCTGTTTTCCCCCTCTTCCCCAACCACCTCAACTATGGGTGTGTGTGTCACTGTACATACATCACTATAATATAATACATGACTACGTATGTAGTATAACATATGACTATACATTATATATAACTATACGTCTATACAAATAGTTAGCTGTTGCCTCATAGAGAAACAGCACAAAACTCAGTGACTTGAAATAACAGCCATATGTGTCTCCCAGTTCTGCAAATGATCTGGCTAGTTCTTCTGCGCTCAGCCGATTTATCTAGGGCTCAGGGATGAGAACTGGCCTCCGTCCCATGTGTGAGGCTCTGAGGCTACAGCAAGAACAGCTGGGATGCAAAAGGCCTTTCCTCACATGGGGTCTCATCCTCAAGAAGGTTCGTTGGCATGGCAGCAGAAGGGTTCCCTGCAGCAGTAGGCAGACCCTATCTGCAGCGATTTTCAGCCCTCTGAACCATTTCCCTTTTTTTAAAAAAAGATTTTATTTACTTATTTATTTGAGAGAGGGAGAGAGAGAGAAAACACAATCTGGGGAAGGGGCAGAGTGAGAGGGGGAAGCAGACTCCTCACTGAGCAGAGAGCCTGATGCAGGATTCGATCCTAGGACCCTGAGATCATGACCTGAGCCAAAGGCAGATGCGTAACGGACTGAGCCACCACCCGGGCACCCCTGCACCAGGTTTTCTAATGTCCTCTTGGCCAAAGGAGATTACCTGGCCACGTCCAGTTTCAAAGTGTAGAGAAATAAACTCAACCTTTTGATGGGAGGCATGGCAAAAGTCCCCTTGTAAAGGGACATGCCTATGGATATAAGTAATTTGTGAGTTTTGTGATCCATCACATTATCATTTTGAAGAAATCCCATAATTTAACTCACACTAAGGTGATAAGGACTCCAACAAGGTGGTATGCTTTTTTAATTTATTTTATTTTTTATTTATTTTTTTTTAAAGATTTTTATTTATTTTATTCAACAGAGATAGAGACAGCCAGCGAGAGAGGGAACACAAGCAGGGGGAGTGGGAGAGGAAGAAGCAGGCTCATAGCAGAGGAGCCCGATGTGGGGCTCGATCCCACAACGCCGGGATCACGCCCTGAGCCGAAGGCAGACGCTTAACCGCTGTGCCACCCAGGTGCCCCGGTATGCTTTTTTTAAAAAAATTTTTTAGATTATTTATTTATTTATTTGACAGAGAGACAGCCAGCGAGAGAGGGAACACAAGCAGGGGGAGTGGGAGAGGAAGACGCAGGCACCCAGTGGGGCAGGGAGTCCGATGTGGGGCTCGATCCCAGGACCCTGGGATCATGACCTGAGCCGAAGGCAGACGCCTAAGGGCTGAGCCACCCAGTCGCCCCAGGGGGTGTGCTTCTTAATTTGGCAAAATGTCTCACCTTGAGGGAATTAAGCCTGAGTCAGAGTCGCAGACCCAGCAGCAGAGGAGAAGGAGCTCTTCTGCCAAGGACTCTTCTCCAGCACTTCCAGGCCTGATCTATAGATAGCCACCCACCTGAGCCTAGATCCCACACCTGGTCCCCATATCCCTTGGACAGTTGCATCATGGTATGCTTCAGAGGCATGATGTGACTCATGGAAGGGAGCATATCAATCACGTGACTCTACCAAATACCTGGTACATACCTGCTCAGTCAGTATTGGTTGAATTAGTTAATTCGTGTGTGTGTGTGTGTGTGTGTGTGTGTACTGAGAGGGAAGGAGGGAGGAGGGAGCATGCACAAACACCAGTCCCATTCCCAATACTCGGGAGTCAAGAGAAAGCATGGCAGACTGGAATTGCTAAGGGCTTTAAAGCCAGATGAGCATCCTACCTGTGTAACCTTGCACCAGTTTTTTAATCTCTCTAAGCCTTAGTGTTCTAATCTATAAAACGGGCATAGTCCTACCTTTGCTGCAGGGTCATTATAAAGATCAGATAGACTGATAGACACAGAATACCTAGAGCAGCACAGGACACAGTATGGACATTCAAGTAAATAGCAGGGATCAGGAGCCGAGCCTGGTGTCCCGCACGAATTCCATCCCTCACTCCGACCTTCCTTTAGCCCCAGTGCCACTTCCCCTTGGTGGCCAGCCGCCTTCCACCTGCCAGCCCTACCCCAGCCCAATCAGAGAAATGAGCGGGGCCAGGACTGAGCAAATGCACCCGCATCTTTAGGTTCTGCCAGCAAGAGGGTGTGGCAGCGGCGGCCGTAGAGGACAGTTAAAGCAACGGGACAGGGTGACCACAGCAGCGTTACCTCTAGAAGTAAGCGTCTGGCCACTCATTGCCTGCCGTTGTGGTGCTACGTCATCTCGCAGCAGAGGCAACTGCGTAGACCCAGATTGGCCCGCAGCGTTTGTGCATTTAGAATTCAGAAGGTATGGATAGATTGCAGTTAAAGGTTGCAGACAGAACACATGCTTTTCCTTCTAGTCCTTCGCATCTCACATTCCACTGAAATACCTATTTTTTAAAAAAAATATGTGAAAGGAAAGAGGTTCCTAATAAATCCCAGGATCAGGGAATCAAGGATTTCTGTATATTTCTCCAAGATGTGTGGGAGATGAGATCACAGGTAGTCTGGATTCAGATGTCAGCTCTGTATAACTAATAATCTGTATGACTTTGAACAAGTCTGTTTCCTCGTTATAAAATGGAGATAATTATAGGACTTCCCTCGTAGGGTTGTTGTGTGGATGGGCCATGTTATGTGAAGCACCTACAACACTTCCAGAAACACAGCTCGGTTATAACAGTTATAAACCGAAGCCAAGGAATTTACAACTAAGAAATTACATGGAAGAAAGTAGGAAGTTCAAGCTGGGAATTGGCAAGAATTCCAGAAGAAAGGGAAGCGGAAATCAAGGGTATTGGTTTAATATCTACGGAAAATCTATCAAGTCATCTGCACACCATTCTCTACTCCCATATCCACTCTCAGGGGTGATGTATCCCTAAGTAACCCAAACCAGAGCTGTTCTCTCTAAGGAAATTGAATAACGTGCCTGTGAGGGGGTAGGGCTGCTGTTGTGGGTGCCTGGAATATAATAGATAGTCTCTCTCTTTCTGCTGACTAGATGAACGATTTCTCTTAAAAGGATTGCCAAATGATACATGAAAAATCAGGATCCACACCTTTTCTGAAACTTAGCCATGTCAAAAAATAAGAGCCAAAACTTCCTGAGAGAAAGAACAGGTTATCTATAAAGACATGAGAATCCGACTGGTGTCAGTCTCCTCCCCAGCAAAATCAGTTGCTAGACGATAATGGAAAATGCTTTAAAAGTTCTGAGGAAAAATTCTTTTGAAACTAGAATTATATACCTACCTAAATTATTTTTCCAGTCCAAAAGACTGTTTCTGACACGCAAGAGCTTAGAAAATTTTATCTCCCACGCATACTTTCTGGGGGAAAAAAATATTGGGAGTTGCATACTAGAGCAAAAGAAAAAGGAATCCAAGAAAAATAAGGTCATGGCAGCCAAGAAAAAAGTGAACTTAACTTAGAAATTTATGAAAAATAATTATTAGATGAAAGCTGTTCAGCAAGCTTAGGAAATCAACAGTCCAGATAATAACAGGAAATCAGGGGGTACTGAAGAGTGAGTCCTCAAGTAGAAAATATTCCTGTAGGAAATATTCTTGCTAATAAACTGGATGATCGTTAACAAGATGAAACATATTAGAATTCTGCCCACAAGGGGCGCCTGGGTGGCACAGCGGTTAAGCGTCTGCCTTGGGCTCAGGGCGTGATCCCAGCGTTGTGGGATCGAGCCCCACATCAGGCTCCTCCGCTATGAGCCTGCTTCTTCCTCTCCCACTCCCCCTGCTTGTGTTCCCTCTCTCGCTGGCTGTCTCTATCTCTGTCGAATAAATAAATAAAATCTTTAAAAAAAAAGAATTCTGTCCACAAGAAAAGGAAAGTTAATTAGAAATTTCAGACAACTAACAAAATGTATGAAGAAATTATGGATTAAATATAAAACAAACTATAATATTATATGCTATTTAATAAATTGAAAAAGAAGAATCAATTTGACCTTAACACTTGGAATATTCTTCTTCAAGGAATACAGGTTTATTAGCACAGGGTTAGATCTCCTTCCATTTTTTAATTTTGAAATGTAAATTTATTGAAAAACAAAAATAGAATACATTTGAAAGACAAATTGCAGATTTAATAAATATTGAGTATTCTCTATATGCCAGATATATCCACTATGCTTATGATTGTTTTAAAACATTTTTTTATTCCAAATGTTCATTGCTGGTATTTAGAAATGTGATTTATCTTGTATATTGGCCTTGTCCACCCCCCCAAGTATGTTAGACAGGAATGTTTATTTGACAGTATATAAACTACTAACCTGAGCTACTCAAAAGAGGGAAACAAACCAAATGTTCCAGAAACAAATGAGATAAATTGTTCCCTGACATATTAGAGGAACTCAGAATTCCTATATTGAAAACACCTATTTAAATGTTTCTAATCCAATGCTTACCAAATATAAGCATAAAGCCCCATCCCCCCCCCAAACTACCTGTTAATATTAATTCTGTGGAATATATTTTTGGAATTGGAGATTTATGCTAAAGAATTTTACAAAGCATAAATAATCAAAAACACTGGATACTTTAGGGTCGTTTTTTTTCAAAGTGGCACTTGCAGATATTTGGGGGCCATGAATATATTCTCAGGAGTCCCTAATTTCTCTGGAGAATTTTGAAATAATGTGATTTTAATTACATAACCCTCAAATATTAATACAAACATGTTCTTGATCGTGTTGAGGTACACATTCTAACAGAGGAATGCTACGTGCTTTCTCTTAAGATTGGCTTGTAATTGTCTTACATTGTTTGTTTAAATAATTCAATTTATTTAAACTAAAAAAAAAAAGAAATCACCCATTTCTCCAGATCTCCTTCTTTATAGGCCTCATTGTGCTACTGTCTGCCTTAGGTAATAATATTCACGTTATTATAAAAGTGCAAAAGCTTTTTACTTAAAAAAAAATTGTTTTTTACTCAACCTGTTGGCAAAGCAGGGAATAATCAACCACTTGGAAGAACTCGGTGATACAAACATTGGCAATGTGAAACGATGGGGCGTGTAAAGGGAGCAGAGAAGGAAGCATATGGGGGCATTAATTTTCTCACTTTATGTGGTTGTGAATCCAAATTTCTGAAGTTGATAGACCAAGAAAGAAATATTAATATTATTTACAGATATAAAGGTCACCTCTGAGGGCCTGTTTTGTTTCCTGAAAAATTGGATCGATGAAATATGCCCTGTGTATCTCACAACAGCTTTGCCATGAATGTCGTATAAAATTAAAGGTACAGGAGCCCCTGGGGAAATAAAATGTTTTTATCATCAAAGCGTGTAGCTTCTATAGAAGTCTGACCATTTGCTTATGCATTCTAACTGCAAACTATCAAAGGATATTCAGTATATCCAGGTACTTTCATCAGCTCTCTGCTCTCTGCAGCTCTCATAGTTTCCATCCTGTGTAGAATCATCAGCCGTTAAAGGTGAAAGGGCTTCAGAGATCATGTAGATCACCTTCCGCTTTCACAGGTGAGGAAACTGAGCCTACACACGGCTGACTTGATAAAGTCAAGCAGCTCTTAAATGACAGCACTGGTCCAAAAATTAAGTGTCCTGAGTCCTAGGGCAATGCTTTTCTGCTACATAGATAGATAAATGGCCTAACACCAATATAAGTCCAGATATTAAGTTTGATTCTGCATGAGTTCAGGAATAATGTAGAACCCTGTAGTTTCATATGATCAGAGAATGTCCATGGTATAAATAAATGTGCCTTTCTAACTTCTGAAGATTTATTCCATAACTTGTGTACAATCATAACTATTTTATTAGATAAGATTCCTTTGTTTAAGAGTTTCTGTGCTAATTCAAGGAACTTTTCTCACATAGATTTAAAAATTCTGATGGGGAGTTTGAGGTTTCTTAGTTCCTCTGTTTTTCAGAGTAATGGGGCCATAGTAAGCATTCTATAAAAATGAGTTGGCTTATTCTTTCTCTTCTGTGTTTTTTCCTTTTAAGTTCATGTTTGAAATCATTTCAAACCTATAGAAGAGTTGCAAAAACGGTACAAAGAAACACCTGGTTACTCATTACCGAGGTTTACAAACTTTTAACATTTTCTTTATCTCTCTCATCTATCTACATTATATATATTTACACATTTTAAGAATATACATATCTTTTCTGACCCATGCGAGAGTAGGTCACACACGTCATGCCCCTTTGTCTCTCAATACTTGAGTTTATATTTCCTATATATTTTTTTACATAAGCACAATACAAACATCGTATTTAAGACTCTTGACATTGATATGGCATTTTAAAATCCACATTTCAATTTTATCAATTGTTTCAATAATATCCTTTATACGTGTTTTTCTCTGACTCGGAAGATTGTCTAGGATGACATATTGAGTTTAGTTGTCATGCCTCTGTATTCTCATAGAATTTGAAAATGTTCCTCAGCCTGCCTTTGTCTTTCATGCCATTGGCTTTTCTGATAAATACGGGCCAGTTATTTCATTGAATATATGACTAAGATTTGGTTTCCTCATGATTGAATTCAAATGAGCCATTTCTGGTTGGATTGCTAATGCGTGATGTGTCTTTCTCATGGTTTCCCTTGAAGCACTGGATATAACTTTGCCTCTTCTTGGTGATGTAAATGCCAATCTACTCGATTAAGATGTTATCCTGCTTCTCCACTGTATGCTGTATTTTCTTTCATAATTAGTAAGTAACTTGTGAAGAGATATTTTGAGACTATGTAAATATCTTCTTCCTCATCAAACTTCCTTCCCCTAGATATAACCCATGGGTCATCCTAGATTGAATCAATTTTACTGGGATGGTTGCAAAATGGTAATTTTTAAACTCCGTTTTATCTATTAGTCTTCTCTGTTTACCAGGCAGCAAGGAACAGCTTTTTTCTCTTCCTTATTTATTTGTTATCAATTTGGACCCATGAATTCTTACTTTATTCAATTATATTCCATTAACGTACCCCTTCCTTTCTTTCTTTTTCATGCCCAAATTGTCCTAGATGTGGCCTGTGGGAATTCATCCAAACTGCCTGTGTGTACTTTTGACATTTTCTCATCATTTTTTGAGAATGACCCTATTTCTGGAATTAAAAAAAAAAAATCTCTTACTCATCATATACCTCTTACTGATGCTATCCAGAAATCAATCATTCTCAAAAAGCCCTTGCTCCTTTGAGTGGGGAATAGTGTTTGGCCTGATTGATTTTTGAAGTTGACATCATGGAGGTCAACCATGTCCTTTTACAGCTCATCTCCTGGTTTAAGTAGGAAAAAGAGGGGCGCCTGGGTGGCTTAGTCGTTAGGCATCTGCCTTGGGCTGAGGGTGTGATCCTGGCATTCTGGGATCGAGCCCCGCGTCGGGCTCCTCCTCTGGGAGCCTGCTTCTTCTTCTCCCACTCCCCCTGCTTGTGTTCCCTCTCTCACTGGTTATCTCTCTCTCTGTCAAATAAATAAATAAAATCTTTTAAAAAAAATAAGTAGGAAAAAGAATCAGAACTGAAAAGGCATTAGGTTTCATCTAGACTGGAAATACTCTGGGCTTGGTATTTAATTTTTTTTTTTTTTAGGCTTAGGAAGTAAATGTGAGAAATGAATCCATACCAACAACATGTACTGAAGTTTGTATCAAAGAAACATTTTAATTACCACGTAACATTCTGCAAAACAAATCAATTTGATTAGAAACCTAGTATTTTAAGTGAGCTGAAGATCATTTTGATTCCATTGAACACTGCAGATAAAGATGTAAGTTACATTTTGGAATTCTTCAAGTAAGTCAAAATTGCTCAGCTTGAAAAGAGTGTATAAACACAAACTCAAAGTATGATTTGAAATACACAATATGAAATACACGATATGAAAAAAACAATTATAAGATATGAAATTTAAAAGTTGAGCATCTGGCATATTATAGGTGCCAACACTTTTATTGAATGAATTAGAGAGATTTAAGAAACAGATACCCACTCATAGAAATTCAAATAAAAACATGCGTATGAAAGGTAAAATTACATGGGTAGATGTAGTAGCATGCCACATATGCCCTCCTTCCCTGGATACTGTGTGGTCAGTTTCCAATTTAAATACCATTTCCTGGGGCACCTGGGTGGCTCGGTTGGTTAAGCATCTGCCTTCGTCTCATGTCATGATCACAGGATCCTGGGATCAAGCCCCACGTCAGGCTCTCTGCTCAGTGGGAACCTGCATCTCCCTCTCCCTCTGCTGCTCCCCCTGCTTGTGCTCACTCGCGCTCTATCTCTCTGTGTCAAATAAATAAATAAAATCTTAAAAAATAAATAAATACCATTTCTTTTAAAATTTGAGTTGTTTTTCCTTTTGTTTTAAGAGCCAGTGGGGAAAGCAAGAAATACAGATGAAAGAGCTGTCTATCAAACCTGGTATCACAAAGGCAGGCGGGACTTCGTGTTGTCTTTGCCCAAGAAAAGCAAGCTAGCCTAAACCAGAGCGTCCCAGCAGCGGCCTTTCAGTGTGAAACCAGCTTGTGGCAATACCTATTCTCCAGCCATGAGGCAATTAAATATCTAAGAATGGACAGTCCTTCAGTTGCTTTGCAAGTGTGAAATCAGCGCTGAGCATGTTGTAACTCACCATATGTGGTCATTAAATGTAGGAACTCACACTTCTGTGTGGCCATAAAACCTCTCTTTGGGGAGGGAGGCTGCAACATTGCAGTTGTGGCCCACCTGAGATCAGACAGTGATCCGGGAGATGGACCTGGTTTCACGAGCTTACAAACACGTCCCCACACAATCCCTGGGTTTCTTTCAGAGTCCCCGAGCTTCTCAAGCTACCACATTTGTAATAGTGAGAAAGAAATTTAGATCAAAAGAGACCGCAGGGCAAGACAGGAGTCCAAGAGCATGACTGGACTGGAGTTTCCAGGTCCTGCTATTTTCTTTCAAGTCATGAAATAATGAACATAAAAGAGGAGACCAGGTTGAAAAAACAGAAAGGAGGCTGGGCAGGAAGCAGCAATAAGACACCGGCTAGGAAGGATCAAGGTTGGCTGTGCGAGACCTGCTGAGTCTTGCTCATTTAGGAGGAGGCTTCCTCCTCTTGGTAAAACTACAGAGCTTAAAAAAAAATTTTTTTTTGTATAGTGCTCAAGGAGATTGCAGCATAGTCAGGAAAATATTTCAGGAGCCAATTGTAGCGGATGGAAATGTCCCTTGGACAAATGGTCTCAGCTGGAGGAGCTATTCATTAACTGGACTCACCGTGAGCAGCCCCTTTCGTCAGGCATTCAGCAGGAAACGAAGCCTTCCAGGAGGACGCAACTCGGCGGGGAGCTGCAGCTCCTGAGGAGAATTACCTGATTTACCTGCTCAAAAAAGTGGTAACTCGGGGAACACAGTGGGTAAACCCAACTCCGTTTTGAAACAGAATGGGGAGGAATTAACCCACAGGAAAGTAGGCCCAGCAGCTGCAGGGTCGGCTCTCCCCTCTGTACCTGGTGATCTGGAGAAGGGAAACCTCGCCACGCTGGCTCACCGCCAGCCACAATCCCAAGAGGAGAACCAGCAGGCCTGAGGGAAGCCGGGCTGACTCCAGAGGACACGAGGCCCTGCCCCATAGCCCTGCAATGTGTCTCTCTTTCCAAGTCCAAGGGATGCAGGGAATCCCTGTGGGGTGGAAGGAAGTGACAAGAGAGATCAAATTGACCCTCCCGGCATGACCTGGTGACAGCTTGAGCATCTCCCCCTTGCTGTTGGACTTGAGCTCCCTAGCAGAGAAGAGAACAAGTTGGGATGGTCTCATCTCTGAGACCACATAACATGAGTCGGTCGGTAGGTGTCCTGCTCTCTGTCCCTGCTTTTGATTACATTTGTGGGCGAGACTTGTGGAGGCTGGCTCATGTCACTGTTTCTTTTATACTTGTAATACGTTTACAAAATAAAAAGCCACACCCCACACACCCATCACTCTCTCTCGTCTCACTGTCTCCCAACTCCCCACTTCCTTACTGCCTTCCCCTATATAAGAGACAAGTAAACAAGTGATAGAAGCTTCCTTTTTTCCAAGGACTTGCAGAGTATTAAAGGATGAAGGCTGTTTCAGTCCATTTCCTGTATTTTTTATAGCTACGACATAATTATCATTGATGTTCATAATGGAGGTCTGCACAACTGCAAACCCTGCATCGTGAAGGACTAAATTATATCCACTGTAGATGTATTGCTATTCATTTTATTGCATTCAGATTTTTGACAGTCCATGTGTAACATATTCGGCAGTAGTGATAATAAAGTGGAAAACCCCATTCTTCAAGAAAGCTTCCTGAATCAATTACTGGCGAAACAGGGGAGAACAATAATGGTCTGGAGTTCCTTTGGGAGGGCTGTTTTACACACAGGATGAATGCAGAGCAGCTCTTCTTAACGTCTTTGTGTAGATGAGCCAAAGAGCAAGGCCAGAATTCTCATTCTTTACTTGAATCTTTAATTTTAAAAGAAAACTAAAGAATGATCATTTAGAAAATGCTATTCCCAGGGTCAATATTCTCTATAATTATAAACTTCAATTCCTTCCGCCATTAATCACTTTTGTATACATTCTCGTGAGATAGAGACTGGCTGAGAGTCGATCGTGGCATTTGAACTTAGATGGAGTAAACTGAAGGTTCACCATAGATACTTTCCAAAATGGGGGAAGAGAAGGCTAATGTCGCCTGGCTTGATTGCCTGGTTTAGATGGTAACCGAAAACTGGATTTAAGTGTAAAGATAATAAATATTGGTGTCAGAAAGTAACAAAAATTTAAGGGGAAGCGTAGTGCACAGAGTTAGAGACCTGTGCTTTCTCTAGAGAGGCTGAGCTACCAATTTTATGAAAAATGTTTAGAGAACCTCCAAGAAAATTTTAAATCACAAAATTGGTGCAACAAGGGCCAACTCGGCTTCTGCCTCTTTGAATCATGTGTATCTATAGGCATTAACACCAACAAGCACTCAACCTGTTCTAGAAGTCCTATGTGAAGAGGGGCAAGGTTTTAGCTGATTCAACCAAGCGGACCTTCCCACCGTGGAACCACATTTAGAATTTTAAAGGTACATAGTTGTTGTTCAAAAGTCAAAGGCAAGATTTTCCTTCCCATAATTTACTATCGTTAGAAAAACTCTATGTGATATTTCAAATTTGGCAATGAGATTTAAAAGAATGGTTACAAGTGCTAGCTGAGTGGACTAGATTCAAAGCTCAAAACCTCGTTGCCCTGGGAAATCTTCATAAACTTTCAAAGCGGTGCTCTCACATTCAACCTATTATTGGCCAGAGTTCCTTAGTCAAGCAAAGTTTTCACACATCCCTGAGACAGTTGGTGAGTCCCAATCACCTTTGAAGTGAGATGCCTGAAGTCAATACCGGTTGACCTATTGTGGTCCTGCCTGTGTGCGCATTTGCAAGCAGGTGACACCACTGGTGTAGACAGCAGTTTTGTGCAAAGCTGGGAGTCGAGCAAGTGAAAGCTTGCTGTCCCCTCCGTTGCCTGTTGTTTCCTTTCTAGGGTGGAGGAATTCTAGACTGTAATTCAAGCTAAGAAATGATTGAACGCTGAAACCAGTCTTCAAGATAAATAGGCTTGAAATATTAGCAGCTTCATAATTCATAAAAATACTTCAATGGATAGTATTAATATAGATTGAAGAAATTATAAATAAGATACTATTAAATGTTACTGTTTATTAACAACAATAGTCAATCCTTTGAAAATGTAGGACTCGTCAGAATTCTGTATGCCTTAAAACTGCCCAAATTTTCATTTTGAATTTTCTGTTAGACTTCATTTTGCCTCACGAATGCTAAAACCTGATTTTCAAAGTGTGGATTTAATGTAGCCAGCTCTCATATATTTGTCCTAAAAGTGGTCAGGCAGGGATATGATGTTGACCTTCGGGTCCTATGGGAAATGTGACTGTAGATTATTTTTTAACCTCGTATTTGTTCTTACTTGTGCTTTCTAATCATTATACAATGTTTACAGTTTTTATAGTCACATAAAATACGTTAATAAAAAAATGTCCAGTGCTGAGCCAGACCCTGAAAGGGGACTTTCACCTGCCCGTGAGCACACCCAGAGGGGCCTGTGCAATGAAGGGCAGAGACAGAGCACACACATTGCTCCGCAAGTATTTCCTAAGAGCTCTGCTCTATGTCAGACGCTGTGTTAAGTCCTAGATGGTGATGGGGCCTCCTTAACTCCATCTCCTCTTTCGAAAACACTCTTTATCCACAGCTTTTCCCCTTCAAAAGAACAATGTCAATAATTATTACCTAGACTCGAACTTCAAATCTATGAAAGCCTATACCAAAATTTAAAATAAGACCTCAAAAGGAATTGAACCCTGAATCAGAACTAGGGTGAAGCAAAGGAAAAATAATCTAAAATAAGTCCATATCTGTCAGTGTAGTATTTGTTTATTAGTTTTATATTTTAAGGAAGAACTAAAGAAAGGAGAACAATTTTTATTAAGTGTCAACTTTCTGCCAGGCATGAAGCATTGCAATTTACAAGTTGAAAATAATTTAATATTCACATTGATTGTATAATATATGTCATTCCTTATTTTTCAAATAAAAAAACAAAAACAAAAACAGAGTCCCAGAGAGCTTAAGATACTTGCCCATGTCACCCAGCTGGTGGAAGCAGAGTTAGGATTATAATCTCTACTTGTTCTGATTTCAAAACCAAACTGAATATTTATCAGTTTCTCATAACTAATAAAACAAGGAGTAAGAGGGGCGTGATCTAAAGTACCAAATACGAGAGAAGTAGAAATGATAATTAGGCAAAAGTTTCTTGTTTAAAACTCTTTTTCTCAATCCCTTATTTTACTAAGGCAACCAAAGAAATAGAAATTAAGTGGGTAATTAGTATAGGCCTTTCTCTGTCCATTGGTAGATAATGTCTTAGGAGTCTCAAAATACAAAATATTGGAGCAGAAAAGAGGCAGGAGTTTAAGTTTCCAGCTAACTCATGAAAGAAAAAAGAAAGAGAGGGAGGGAGGGAGGAAGGAAGGAAGAAAGGAAGAGAGAGAAAGAGAGAGAGGAAGGAAGAGAGAGAAAGAGAGAGGAAGGAAAGAAGAAAGAGAATCTAAGTGTTGTATGATAAAATTGCATAAAACAAAACACGTCTTGTTTTAATTAATAATTCCTTCTGATAGTCACTTCAACTTAAAAAGCTGGACTTTATAAGACATTAAAACTAAAAAAATAACAGCAACAAAACTTGACCTTCTCTCATACAAGTTTACAATAATTGAAAAGTATTATGTGACTCAAATTTTAAAATACAAATAAATTCCAAATACCTGGTCCAGCCATACTCAAACTCCAATTATCTCCTTTCATTGGGCCACTAAGTATGTGATTTTGACTAAATCTATTCCCTTTTTGGAGTATAAGTTTCCTATTTTAAAACAATGAATATCAGGAAGCTAAAACTTCAGTGAATCTGAAAACAGTAAATGTCTCTCTTCTGATTTTCTATGTCAGTGTATGAAAAAACAAGAACTTTGTTTCAGAACCTTGTTTACACTGCATTCTATCGTATGATAAAGAAATATAAGTGCAATACCTTTTGGAATATTTAATCTACTTATAATATCACATTACAAATAAAAATTTAAAACTGGATTTTGTCATAATGATATACTAACCAGAACATGGGGTATGAGCTAGAGATGATAAGTGACAAGGAAGACCTGGTGTTCTCACATATGCTCTCAATCCCTCCTCCCTCCATTCTCAACTCTTCTGAAGTCCAGGACGGATAGCTCAGGCCCTCTAGCCCATAGCCCTTTAGCAGTATGTTGTCATTTCCCTTCTCCTTTGACACAGCACTTACTGTTTCTTGAAATGTATTCCTTCTGGAGGAATACGGCATTTGTCATCCAACTATAGAAAGCTACAGTGTTTCTCTCAAAGATGGTATTATTGTTATTGGCATTTGGGGTAGGACTTACTGGCGGGGAAGTCATTTAGCAACCTGACCCTGGCGCACTGAATGCCAGTGAACCCCCTTCCCAACTGCAACAACAAATTCAGCAAAACGAAACACCAGGATACATATTTCCACAACCCCCAGGGAGGCAGTATTTCCCTGACTGCCAGTCACTAATTCAAGCCACCTGCCTCACCAAACCACAGAGCGATGAGCAGCTTGCTCAAGATCATACAGATAATGAATATTTTCAAAAATTTACTCTTCTTCATATTGAGAAAAGACTTCTGATGCATAACTGGATAGATATTTGAAGTACTTTTTCCAGAGATGCATATGATTTTGAACGTAGATATTAACCCCTATGACAATGAGCAAAAGTAGGCGCTGTTGTAATGTTTCCTTAAAATAATTAATATCAAATATCTGTGATAGGTACTATATAAACAATATTCCCTTAGATCAGTGATTCTCAAAATGAGATCTGCAAAGACGTGGAGGTCTCTGAGACCTCTTCAGGACCTACATGAAGCCCAAACTATTTTTTTTTTAAGATGTATTTACTTATTTGAGGGACATCTGGGTGGTTCAGTCTGTTAAGCACCTTCTGCCTTCAGCTCAGGTGATGATCTCAGAGTCCTGGGATAGAGCCCAGCATGGGGCTCCCTGCTTGACTGGGGGTCAGCTTCTCCCTCTCTCTCTGGCTCTCACCCCGCCCCCTCACCCCTGTCCCTGCTGTGTTCTCTCGCTCGCTGTCTCTCTCTCTCTCAAATAAATAAGATTTATTAACTTATTTGAGAGAGAGAGAGAGGAAGCGTGAGTGCGGGGGAGGGACAGAGGGCCAGAGGGGGAGAGAAGCAGATTCCCCTCTGAGCACACAGAGCCCAACGTGGGGCTCAATCTCACCACCGCGATACCAGGACCTGAGCCGAAACAGTTGTTCGCTGCTTAACCAACTGGGCCACTCAGGCACAGCCCAAAACTATTTTTAATAATAATACTAAAACATTATTTACCTTTTCATTATGTCAGCAATTAAGCTGAAGGTGTAAAAAAAAAAGTTGGGAAAAATTTTGTGCCTTAGCACAAATCAAGGCAACGACACCAAATTGGGCTTACTAGTAGTCGTATTCATACCACCAGAGAGAGAGAGAGAGTATCATTTTTAATTTGATAACATCCATGTGATTCTTCCACAGAGCAAGAGCCATGGTAGGAGAAATTTTTGAAGCCTTTTGTAATATTTACTGAGTCAATAAAAATAATTAAAATTAATTTTAATATTGGCTTTTTGAAAGGCACAGTCATTGATGAATCTCTAAATCTCTAAGGTTGGTCATGTTTTATGGGAAAATTTAGCCGAAATTTCACTGCTTCCTGGCATCTCCTTCAAAGTTCATTGATCGGTGTCCTAGAAAAAAGCTTCAGGTACCTCTGTAGCCTTTTACCGCTCTTCAGGTTACGTAAAACATGGTGAGAAGTCACATAGTGTTGCCCCCCGCCCCACATAGTGTTGCCCCCCAGCCAGAATGCCTTCATTTACTGCCTATGTGTTTGTAGGCAAGCCATTTAACTTCCCTTGACTCGGCTTCCTTATTTGTAATATAGTACCAACATCCAGGTAAATTGTTTAGAAGAATAGTGACATATAGAAATAGTCAAGTATTAGCTCTTATTCTAAAAATAAATTAAGGAAAACTCAACTTGCAACAATGAGTCCATATTAGAAACAGAAATGTAGAGGTGGGGCGCCGGGGTGGTGTAGCCAGTTGAGCGTCTGCCTTGGCTCAGGTCATAATCTTGGGGTCCTAGGATTGAGCCCTGCATCAGGCTCCCTGCTCATCGGAGAATCTGCTTCTCTCTCTCTCTCTTCCCCTCTCCCCCACTTGTGTGCGCATGCTCTCTGTCTCTCTCACTCACTCTCAAATAAATAAAAATCTTAAAAAAAAAAAAAAAAAAAAAAAAAAAAAAAAGAAATGTAGGGGCACCTGTCTGACTCAGTCTTGATCTCAGGGTTGTCAATTTGAGCTCCACACTGGGTGTAGAGGCTACTTAAAAATAAAATCTTAAAAAAAAAAAAGGAATTATAGAAATGTAGAGATCATCTATAAATATAATGTCCACTATTGGGACATTTGCAAGGATGGATTGTGTAAAAGAGCCTAATGATTTGAAGTTCTAGAAATTGACATGTAATGAGAAGTTTGTATCTAATCAATAATTGCAAAACATTTTTACACATTCTAAGTGTGAAGAATGTCTTCATTCTTAAGTAAATTAATACCAATATTACTTCTATACCTTTTCGTCTCTGGACTATTAATATACAATAAATCAAAGGTAAACTTTATGAGTTAAAATAAAATTAAAAGCCAAATTACTGGGGCGCCTGGGTGGCACAGCAGTTAAGCGTCTGCCTTCGACTCAGGGCGTGATCCCGGCGTTATGGGATCAAGCCCCACATCAGGCTCCTCCGCTGGAAGCCTGCTTCTTCCTCTCCCACTCCCCCTGCTTGTGTTCCCTCTCTCGCTAGCTGTCTCTATCTCTGTCAAATAAATTTTAAAAATCTTTAAAAAAAAAAAAAGCCAAATCACTAGGAACATCAATTTTTAAGAGTATCAATCTAGCCATTTTGTTTTGTTGTATGTTTATCTGTAGCAGATGCATTTTATCAGTTACTTTTAGACTATATAAAAAATTAATATGTATTCATTATCTCAAAATATTATACATTGTCATAATTATAAATGTTTTCTACCTTGCTATGTTTCTGCTGTTTCTCTTACCAAATGACTTCAATTTATCAGCACTAAAGAAAAACATTAAAAAAAAATTTTCCTAGGCAATATTCTTGTTAATATAGCACATTAAAAAGCACCTTATGTATCATAGGAATGTGACATGCTGCTATTAGAGATCACATTAATTTTAATAGATGAAAACAAAAGGAAGCAAATATAAAACAATAAACAATATTTTTAATGTAACCAAATGTTTCTGTATCACTATAGATAAAGTTTGATATAATCTTGACCTTATCACATTTTAGATTCTAATATATCAGTGCTGCTTTCAGAAATGAACATAAACTCCATCTTTTTGCTTCTCTACCTTGAATCATATAAATAATAAGCTGGTTCTGAGGGGAAATTTTTATATTGCTTTCTCATACTTCCTTCAGATGAGAATATTTTAGGCTTGAGTGTTACACTCTATCACCTTGAATAAATGATTAATAATTTTCAGCATTACTAATACAACTTCAGCTATATATGACTGCTGGCTTGGTTTGCAAACTTTAAAATTATGATGGTAAACTGTTTAAAGTTATGGTTTATCTTTGTAATAAGCCATGAACAAATTAAAAAGGAACATTCCTGGGAGCTGGAATTCCCAAAATTCAACAGAGACATGACTAGTGAAAGCACAGTATGTTCTGAATTACTATCACATGAAACAACAAGATATCTCCATTTTGAATTCCACAAGTAAGCGTTTGAGCCAAGCCCTGAACTACAGATGTCAAGCAAAGGAATATATAAATATTTCTTAAAAAGCAAAGGTTTTATTCCTAACTTACTTCTTTTTTCTTTTAAATGGAGTGTTCAATAATCCATCAGTTGCATATAACACCCAGTGCTCATCACATCACATGCCCTCCTTAATGACCATCACCCAGTTACCCCATCCCCCTCCCCACCTCCCCTCCAGCAACCCTCTGTTTGTTCTCTAGAGTTAAGAGTCCCTCATGGTTTTTCTCTTGTCTGATGACTTCCCATTCTGTTTTTTTTTTTATAAATATTCTATAGTACTCTAGTTACATAAATGAATTTTTAAAAATAATGATGTATGTATTGCTTTATCAACATCCTAAACATTGTGTTAAAACCATGTACGAACATTAACATGAATGCATGTTAAAAGAAAAATTAAACATCACATTAAATCTATGTTACAGACACATTTCTTTTTTTTTAATTGCCTGGCATCTCTCTAGAGCTCCTCTCCCCTGCAACTCAGGATTGATGTCCTTCTGGTGTGGTAACCTCAAAGCTGAATCCAAGAGAGGCATGTGAGGATTTCAAATTCTAGTAGCAGTAGCCACAATGATTTATTCAGACTGAGCCGATCAGAATGAATCCCGATCGTTGGCTGGAATTATGAACAGATCTACAGTAGCAGGTATATATGTCCCCGCCCAGGAATAAAGCCAATCAAGAGGCACACAATGGACCTCTGGAGAAGGAGAAATTGAATCCTGTACCATTATTTGAGGACCTGGATTCATCACTGCCCAAATTCAAATCAACCTCTGAACTTTTTTAGTCACACAAGAAAATAGTTCCCTTTTTTGTTTTAAGGAGCTTCAGGTTGGTTTCTACTGCTCGCAGGAAAAGGACCCTCATTAACACCGTCCATTACTCTACCAATTTAAGGGAAAAAAAGTCTTATACTCAATCAGATGAGATTGTAATGAACCTGATTCCCCAAATACTCCAGGGGATTGTGAATTATTTTAAAGGTTTGGAGAGCAATATCAACATAATGACCTACATATTATGTTCTAGTGTTTTGCTTAAGAATACAATATGGCAGGTGAATAATTGTTAAATGCAGTGTGATATATGGCCTCAAAATATTGAATGCAACAACCTAAGTCTTAACTGTAGGACAATGAATAAGTATATGATAATAAATCAATATTATATTATGCAAGACTTAAATTTAAAGGTTATGCAAAAAAGAAATATTTATGATATAATATTAAGTAAAAAGGATCAGAAAACATTGTACTTATAATAATCACAGCTCTATAAAATGATATATAGATGGAGACAAGTGATTCCCAACCCTGGTTGCAGATGAGAATCTTCTGGGGAGTGTTGTTAAAAATGAAAAAATGTTGATGCCTCAGAAATTCTGATTTAATTGGTTTGGGGTGGTCACTGGTATTTTTCTGAAGCTCTCTAAGTGATTCTGATGTGCAATCCTTAATAAAAGGTTTAGAATAGGAAAAAAATGAACAGTAAGCCCCTCCCAATAAGTCAAGACATATTTCATTTTTATACATTCACTTATTCACAACTTGGCATATTCACATATTCATAAATTCTTCTTTGTGTTGGCATTTCTCATCTATGGTTAAACCTCCAAACAGTTTAGGTTTTGAAAGTTTCTCTGGTAGCTGAGAAAAAAATGGCAGCTTAATTATACCCTAGAATAGAACAGGGGAGAAAAGGAAGGCTTGGGAGCATATTTTCAGGTATAAATTTTAATTCCTGGATACACCAAAACCTGGCATATTCTAGTCTCCTGTTTTAATAATTTTAATGGTTTTCCTATTATATTTGCAACTTGAACTGGATTTTGTTGTTGTTGCTGTTTTTTGGTTTTGGGGCTTTTTTAGTAGGCGACCTGCTGTGTGATTTGCATACATATACACGGGTTTCCTCTTACCTCCTACAGCCTCCATCTGAGCCTTTTTGTCAGATCTGTTCTTCCCTAAATGTTGGAGAAACGCAGAGTTCAGGCTTCAGCTGTTCACAGGCACACCCTGCCTGGGCGATCATGCAAATATGACTCTCAACTCTCTATGTCCAGGCCCACCCTCTTTCAGGAACTCCACATAGCCAACTGACTTCTCAACATATCCATTTGAATTTCTAATAAGCATCTTGACCCTAAGCAGAGCCAAACTCTTAATTTTTGCACCCAGGTTTGATAGTCCCTGAGTGTTCCCTATGTCACCATTCACCTGTTTGATCCAATCCTCAGTATCATCCTTGATTCTCAGTCTCAACCCTTGTCCAGTTCATCAGCAAATCCCTTTGGCTGTACCTTAAAAGTACATCTTGGGCTCAGCTCACTTCCCATCACCTTCAATTTATTCCAAGCCATCAGGATCCAATAGCCAGGCTGCTTTTACTCTTGTCCCCCCACTGTATAAATTAGGTCAGATCATTTATTTTTTTCTAGCCCATAACCCTCCAGTGGCTTTCCATCACAATCGAAATAAAATCAGTATCTTCACCACTGCTGACCAGGCTCTTTGTGATCTGGACTTCCTCTCCCATGCTCTCCAAGGCTCACAGTGCTGCAGGCTCACCAGCCTTCCTGCTGTTCCTCCCAGGCACCAAGCCTGTCCTAGCCTCAGGGCGTTTGCTCTCCTGCCTAAATTTCTCTGTCCTCAGACCTCTGCGTGGCTCAGCCTCTCATACTTTTCTGCCCAGTGTCTGTCAAAGTTCACCTCCTCAGAGAGGCCTTCCCTGAAAACCTATTTAAAAGATATCTAAAAGATATCACTTTCCAACCCTTTAAGATGCTTAATTTTTCTTCATGCTGCTTATGGCTATCGACGCCATATATGCATATATGCATCAGCTGTTGTCTGTCTTCCTTATAATCTCCATGAAGGTGGGGATTTGATGAGTTTTATTCCCTAGCTTTAAAACAGTACCTAGCACATAGTAGGTCATCAATAAATATCTGTGGAGCTATTGACTCAATAAGAATCAATAAGAAAACTTATTGAATCAATAAGAAAACTATATATATGTAGGGGCGCCTGGGTGGCACAGCGGTTAAACGTCTGCCTTCGGCTCAGGGCATGATCCTGGCGTTCTGGGATCGAGCCCCACATCAGGGTCCTCTGCTGGGAGCCTGCTTCTTCCTCTCCCACTCCCCCTGCTTGTGTTCCCTCTCTCGCTGGCTATCTCTCTCTCTCTAATACATAAATAAAATCTAAAAAAAAAAAAAGAAAAGAAAACTATGTATTTATTTATTTATTTATTTATTTATTTATTTATTTATTTTTAGGGCAGTTTCAGGTTTACAGCAAAATTAAGCGGAAGGTACAGAGTTCCCATAGATCCCCTGCCCCTACATATGCAGTCTCCCCTGCTATGAACATCTGGTCCCAAAATGGCACATTAGTAACAATCTATGAATGTGTGTTGACCCATCATTATCATCCAAAGTCCATCATTCACAGGGTTCACTCTTGGTCTTGTACATTTCATGGTGGAACTGGGAGGAATTAAATCGATGCTTTTCTCTGGCCAGCTTGAAAGTCATTTCCGCAACGTCCAGCATCATTGCTTCTAATTTTGGTGTCTCAATCACTAGTTCGGGCCACATTTAGCTATTTGTAATGCATCTTCCTACCTCTGGTGTGACCCACTCGAGTCCACCCTCCACACTGAGAAGTAAATGTGACTATATTATCCGTAAGTGAAATCTTTCCCAAGTGCCCCATAGCACAGGGCATGGTTACTGGCCACACCCCTTGCTCACACTATTCCTTGGGGACACAGGCTGGCTGAGTCTTCTCTGACAGAAGTGCGCACACAGCTAGAGTGCAGGTGTCCTCCTTTGCAGTCCCTTTGTCTTGGTCATGGCTCTTAACTGCAGCTCCCAAGGACCATTATAAGAGAAGCCAACAGATACCTAAGACATGGAAAGGGGCATAGACCCTAGAACTAGACTACTTGGGTTCAAATTCTGTTTGCCCTTTACTCCTGTATGGCCTCGGCAAGTCATTTAAACTCTTTTGGCTTCAGTTCCTTCATCTGGAAAATGAGGATAATTATAACGCCTAGGTCTCATAGACTTGTGATGCCCAGAAGACTTGATAAATGTGAACTGTTCACAATAGTACCTGGCACAAGGCAAAGACTAGATGCATTAGTGATTATATTATTATTATTATATCACTCTCAGCTTTCAATTTATAGATGTGTTTTGGCTGGGTTGCGCTATACATTTTCAGTAAATTGTGTTCATCCTCAGTTCTTCTGATGTAAATCTGCGTTTCAAATTCTTTTACTCTCCCATTGGATCCTTATGTAGGCAAAAGCAATGCCCAAAGGAAATAATTATGCTGTTTAAATTGTGTAATTCCAGTTCTAATGGTGATTCATAATTTTAGGGGGTCTTAAAGATGGTCTTAAAATTCTATATTAGTTTCCTCGGGCTGCCACAAAAAAGTACCTTGGATTGGACGGCTTCCGCAACAGAAATGTCTTTTCTTACAGTTCTGGAGGCTGGAAGTCCCAGAGCAAGGTGTCAGCAGCGTTGGTTTCTTCTGAGATCTCTCTCTTTGGCATGTAGGTGGTCATCTCTCTGTCTTCACACGCTCTTCTCCCTGCGCATTTCTGTGTCCTAATTTCTTCTTTTCTTTTCTTTTTTTTAAGGTTTTATTTATTTATTCAACAGAGATAGAGACAGCCAGCGAGAGAGGGAACACAAGCAGGGGGAGTGGGAGAGGAAGAAGCCGGCCCCCGGAGGAGGAGTCTGATGTGGGGCTCGATCCTGCAACTCCGGGATCACGCCCTGAGCCGAAGGCAGACGCTTAACCGTTGTGCCACCCAGGTGCCCCTAATTTCTTGCAACTCCGGGATCATGCCCTGAGCCGAAGGCAGACGCTTAACCGTTGTGCCACCCAGGTGCCCCTAATTTCTTCTTTTCTTAAGGACAACTGTCAAGTTATGTTAAGGCCCATTCTAATGACCTCATTTTAACTTAATTACCTTTCTAGAGACTCCAAATATATATCTCCAAATACAGTCACATTCTGAGGTACTGGGAGTTAGGACTTGAATATATGAATTTTAGGGGATACAGTTCAATTCAGGACAATACCACATCCCTAATCTCTAGCTCCTTTTCTGCAGAGCTGACATAAATTATGGATAGTCAAATATATGAACTCTATTATCATCATAAGTCATAGTCCAATGAATTAAAAATTTTGGAAAAACAATTATTAATACTTAAACCATGTGGTAAAAGGTCCTTTTCAAATTAAATGGAACAGAACACCACGTCACAGCTTAAATGTTATGGTGAAAAATAGTATAGATGAATCCTCTATCCTTATTTCTTTTTCCCATATAGATAAAATTTTATATTTTAAAAAGAGAGGTCATTTGCAGCTGTCAGTGAAGATATAGCCAAGCCAAACAAATACACAAACAAAAATTATGAAGTTAAATTATTTTTTCAAGGCTAATTTAAGAAGCAGTGACTTAAAAATTAATAAAATTTGAAAATGCAATACATAAACTTGATGGCACTACAGACACTAATTCAATTTTTAAAATTAGTTTCATAAATATCTTAGTTTTTTTTAAATTAACATCATTACTTTATTAAATCCTAAATCAACTTTCTCTTCTTGCTACTACCATCTGCCAGTTTGCAGATGGATTCGTCCCTGAAACTATGTCTATATCAATGCAGATCTGGGAAATAATACAACTCGGGTCATTAATGAAATGTTAAGGGTTATATATTTCAGCCCTAGATTCCAACCAGATTTATTCTCTTAAAATTTTAAAATTTTTAAAAAGGAAATATTTGGAGGAAAAAAGGAATCAAATTAGGTATTATAAACTTTAGGGTTTATCTAGGGTTATATAAATTTGCTTAGGAGATATGCTCAAATAAGTTATTAGGTAGAAATCATTTTAAAACAAAAACAGGCTGTTGTACCACCTGCTCTCCCAATAGATCTTTTGTTTCATAGCATTAAAGGACAAAGATCATCTGTTATGTGTTTTCTTGCTTTTAGTGATTAATACAAGATAGAGATAATAAATCAGATTTTCTACACCCTTTACCCTCTGTCACTACAAAAATAAAATGTATGGATAAAATTCCATTATTTGTCAAGCACAGATGACTTTGAAATGAAGAAACCTTTAAGGATTTTTGAATGAAAATTTTAAGTGTTGTAGGAGTATTGATGTACAGTTTAATATATATGCAACTAATAGCCACAGAGATGAATTCTGAAGTGCCAGGCCTGAGTTATTCACCATAAAATGCCTTGTTTAATGTTTCTTTAATGAAATCAAATCGTTAAGATAATGAAAATAAAGAGAAAGGTCAAGTCACTGAGGATAAGCCACTTAACCTTATATCTTATTGCACATAACAGCACAGAGTAAGAAACCAATCTTCATAAATTGAATTTATTTCATATTCCTAATGCTTATGAATAAATCATCTTCTGTAATTAAATAATGCGTGCTTCTTTTCTGAAAACCCTACTACGAGTTGTTAGGATTGGCTTGTGTTTTCCCAATTTGACAGCTATCTGCTGGGCACTCCCTATGGAGTCCAAGTGAGGTGCTGTACCCTTCGGCACTCGCTGAATCTGAGTATTTGAGAAACAATAGGAGAAGGAGAAGCTAATAAAGACTCCAGCGGTAAATTCAAGGTAATGCTCCAAATTCCCTAAATTAGGGAATTACATTTAATTTCTCACAAAAGAGAGCAACAGGTCATGTCACTATATTATCATAATCCCTTCCCACACATTCCTTTTTCCAGAACTCTAATTCAGATGCCGTACTTGCGAGTTCAAGGACAGGTATCCTCACAATAAAGAGCCTCCATTTCTTTGTCTTTTGCTCCAGATCATTTCTTCTATTTCTGTAATACAGTTCTCCCCAAATTTTCAAATTCTAAAATATATTGGAAAGGAAGGAATTCAGAACTAAGGATAATATTTCTTGTTATCTTTAGCAGCACGCTTAAAGCACATCCAAAAAGCATCTTCATCCTTCTGAAATTTTGTTGATTTTCGCTTACAGTACATAAAAATTTGAGGTTTTCTTTTATTCAAGGTCAATTCTTTATTTCTCTGAGCCCAATAAGGGATGGTTTGAGCCTATTTTTGGTAATTAAATTAAAAGGAAAGGTAAGCATTTATTTTCACCGTACAAGATTTTTCCCACTTCCCATTGTTTCTGCACAGTAGGACATTTTGAATGAAAAAGCAACTTTCCTGTGGCCATAGTTCTCTGCCCTTTTTCTGCAGAAACTGCAGCGTGATGAGGCTCCTGCTGTGGACACACTCCCAAGCCTCGTTCCTGGAACGCTCCTTCTAATGCCATTCGTGTTTGTTCCTCTCAAGAGTCCGTCAGAATGCAAGTGAATGAGAATAAGAATTGTGAGCCTTGAATACTGCCTGCTTTGTAAGGAAAACAAAGTAACCATTCCTCAAACTTTTATAATGCAATTATTAATGGTAAATAATTATGTAGGATACATTGATGTATTATAACATTCCAGTGGCAAATCATATTTTGGATTTTGTAAAATAAGATTTTCCTGTGAATATTCAATTCCAAACACTAGACTCCACCATTTGTGTTAAATACACCTGCATTTCAGACTTGTATTTGAAAGCTCTTAAAAACAATGTTTCCATGCATACCAAGAAAATACATTCAGTTGTGCTTCCCAGTATTTGGGATTGCAACATTCTTCTCATTGTCTTGTTTCAGGTTATGTCTAGTATTTGCACAGCAATCTTTCAAAATTATCTGACTTTGACAGCAATTATTTAAAAATCTGAAATTCTCGAGTGGATTGAGTTCTTAAAATTAATATTTCTAAGCTACTTCCTGTTACTCTTTTTTTTTTTAAGATTTTATTTATTTATTTGACAGAGAGAGAGACAGCCAGTGAGAGAGGGAACACAAGCAGGGGGAGTGGGAGAGGAAGAAGCAGGCTCCCAGCAGAGCAGGGAGCCCTGATGCTGGGCTCGATCCCAGGGGATCAGGCCCTGAGCCAAAGGCAGACACTTAACGACTGAGCCACCCCTCATGCTATGCGCTATGAGCTAATTAAAATACACACATTACAGTTTGATTCAACAGAAGAATAAATGAAAAGCTTCCTTTAATAAAATTAAGAGTCCCAATAACATTTACAAACATCTACCCAAGGTATTTAATAAAAAAACGGACTTTTATCTTTTGACTCTGGCCAAGGAAGCACTTTTGTTAATGATGGTTAGGCACCCAAAATTTCATTTTAGAAAAAGTTTGTGCTTGAAGCATTTACAGTTAGACACTTCTGTTGCACTGAAATAAGTGTTGCAAACTAACAGTCACTCCACTGATCAAAAAGTCAAAAAGTTCTAAAAAGTAAAAAGCCCTGCTAATAAATGCAAAAGAAATCCCTAAGCTTCATAGTGAAGCAACTTTAAAGACCCAGAATTTGCGCACCTTGCCTAAGTGAACCTAGGACAAATATTATTTTCCTTCAATGAGGTTGATGACACCAGTTGTCTAACAAACTAATGGGGGGGCGGAATAAAGAATAAAAGGATATCAGATTAATGTGTTTGATAGTGAGTAAACAAATGTAATCTGCTGAACAATGTTTTCTAGGTTGCATTCCCCTTTTTCTCCTTCACAGTCACCTGAGGATAGGTGATTGTTTTTATTTCTGCAAAGCAGACATAACTTCTGGGAAAATACTCTAGCTGCACTTTCAGCCACAATTACTTGAATAAGAGTTGAAGGATTGTGTGGAAAAGTTTCTTGGAAAAAAAAATTAGAAAGATGCCTTCCTGGACAAGTGATTTTTTTGCTTCAAAATCTATGTTAGAGTAAAAACTAATTTACTTACAAATTTATTTAAAACTAATTTATTTGTAAATTAATTTATAAGTAAATTAATTGATTCACCATTTTTCAACTATTACCCAAACATGGTGGCAGGGTTTTACAAAAGGCTTTGTTCACTGGGGTATTGTGTGACAAGTTAGAGTTAGATTTCAAATGGAGATGACCAGGATGGAGGAATCAACAAGAAAATATAAGCAGCTTCATGAGATATAATCTGTATCATTTCCCCTTGCCACTCTGTGCTCACACTTGGTTTTATTTTTTTTTTTATTTTAATGATTTTTTTATTATATTATGTTAATCACCATACAGCACATCCCCGGATTCCGATGTAAAGTTCGATGCTTCATTAGTTGCGTATAACACCCAGTGCACCATGCAATACGTGCCCTCCTTACTACCCATCACCAGACTATCCCATTCCCCCACCCCCCTCCCCTCTGAAGCCCTCAGTTTGTTTCTCAGAGTCCATAGTCTCTCATGCTTCATTCCCCCTTCTGATTACCCCCCTTTTCTTTATCCCTTTCTTCCCCTACCGATCATCCTAGTTCTTATGTTCCATAGATGAGAGAAATCATATGATAATTGTCTTTCTCTGCTTGACTTATTTCACTTAGCATTATCTCCTCCAGTGCCGTCCATGTTGCAGCAAATGTTGAGAATTCGTTCTTTCTGATAGCTGAGTAATATTCCATTGTATATATGGACCACAGCTTCTTAATCCAGTCATCTGTTGAAGGGCATCTCGGCTCCTTCCATGATTTGGCTATTGTGGACAATGCAGCTATGAACATTGGGGTGCATATGGCCCTTCTCTTTACTACGTCTGTATCTTTGGGGTAAACACCCAGTAGTGCAATGGCTGGGTCATAGGGTAGTTCAATTTTTAACTTTTTAAGGGACCTCCACACTGTTTTCCAGAGTGGCTGTACCAACTTGCATTCCCACCAACAATGTAGGAGGGATCCCCTTTCTCCACATTCTCTCCAACAAACAAAGCACTGATCCTTCAAAAGTATTGAAGACAAAGCTTTAGAAACAATTATGAAAAGGTTAGTTGTAACATAATAGTTTCATTGGAGAAATTAGATTTCCAATGAATCTATTTACTTATAAATTAAGGTTGAAATTATTTTTACACTGGACATTCATTACTCTTATAACAGAAAACTAGACAATAAAATCATGAAGAAATGTTAGCAACTATATCCAGGATAGAGACTAGGCAGTACTCATGTTCCCTCAAATGAACCACCAACATTGGATTAGAATTTTGGGGGGAGGGGATTAGAATTTTTAAAATTACTATTATAATGATCATGTAATGGGAAAAAAAGAAATATCCTTAATTAACATAATAAAACAACACAATAGGAAAATCAAAAGTAAAATAATCACAACATACCAACAATCTGATATTAGAATGTAATCTGACCTTTTTTTTTTTTTTTGCAATAGTAACAACATGAATCACATTTGTATTCTCTGTAGGTGGATATTTAAAATTAGTTGGCACTTCAGGGACAGCAGTTATAGGAGGCACATGAGATTAAGAACATAATCTTTGAAGACAGAGAACAGATACTTAGAAAAAAACAGCTCAGGGTCTTTTTATCCGGACAGCCTCATAAATTACTTAACTTCTCTGGGTTTGAAAAAAAAGAATGTTATCCACAAGTAGGATTATTCTGAGGTTTACAGGTGATTATATATGTAAAGTCTGTGGCACATAGTGGGTGCTAAATAAACCATTGCAGCTGATCATTGCAGTTGATAAATGAATATGTCTGCAAGTCAGCCAGAAATCCAACAGAAGATGACTTAGATGTTAGGAAAGGCAGCAAAGGGGCTGCCCAATTTTAAATGACATGTAAAATAACTTTTCATTCAATAAAAAGCTGAGAATTATGCATATCAGGAGAAATGAACATAGATTTACAAACTCATTTAAAATATATATATATATACCTATATTAAGAGATTGAATTCAATCATAAACATTCAAGTAATTAGACTCTAAATAATGAAACAATCAAAAGCTTTTAAAATGTATCTTCAAATTGAATGCAAAACCTATGTTATACACTAATGAGATTTTTTTTAGTATTCTATCAAAAAGTAAACATCTTTCCATGGGAATATAAAGAGCAGTGTATTACTTATGTATTACCAAGCAAGATTAAACTATTATGGAAAATGGTTATTTTTAAATATAACTTCCTTAATTACAAAGCATTACAAACTTAGATTCTAAAGTTTGTCTAAATTATTAATGCAAATCACTATAACCCTATTGGCTTAAATTGTGTTACGTTAGTAATCATCGAAATTCTATCTGCAATTTTATTTTATTTTATTTTTTTTTAAAGATTTTATTTNTTATTTATTTATTTGACAGAGATAGAGACAGCCAGCGAGAGAGGGAACACAAGCAGGGGGAGTGGGAGAGGAAGAAGCAGGCTCATAGCAGAGGAGCCTGATGTGGGGCGATCCCACAACGCCGGGATCACGCCCTGAGCCGAAGGCAGACGCTTAACCGCTGTGCCACCCAGGCGCCCCTCTATCTGCAATTTTAAAAGAACTGTAAAATTTCTGGGGCGCCTGGGTGGCTCAGTCAGTTAAGCGTATGACTCTTGATTTTTGCTCGGGTCCTGATCTCAGGGTCATGAGATGGAACCCCACATCAGGCTCAGTGCAGTCTGCTTGTCTCTCTCCCTCTGCTCCTCCACTCGTTTATTCTCTCTCTCTCTCTCTAAAATAAATAAATAAATAATAAATAATAAATAAATAAATAATAAAATCTTTTAAAAATAAAAGAACTGTAAAATTTCATTGATGCTTATTATCTTTATGTAAATCACCACAGTATATGAACAGTATAATCTAAATGAGTTAATCTCATTTGTAAGGTTTTTGGCCAACGATTTTATATAAATTGGATGCAGATTATGCCATTCCTTCACTGGTGTGCCAAGTTTCCTTGAACTCCTACTGGGTCTTCAAATGTATATTTTATTAAGAGAAAAAAAAAGAGAATATTGTAACAATTCAACTGGCATTGAATCCTGGCATATTTAGTTGATATCCAGACACTTAAAACATAACATTCTAAAACTAATTTTAGTCTGAAAATCACTCGCTAATATTCATAAAATGGAACCTGATTTTGAATGACACTAAATTTCTAAGTACTGACATTCATTTCTAAATGAGAACTGAAGAATTCAGGATAGTCAAAATGAATCATTAGGAATTAGACACATTTTCAAACTTCTTAATTTAAAAGAGATGCCAGGTTTTCAATTTAGAATCTTGTTCCCCTATTGAAAAAAATTATACCTTTAAGTCCAAATTCTTTACTGTGAAAAAAGTTCTCTTTTTTGCTTTTTCTCATAATCTTTTTTACTACAATGAAACCCTTGAACTCCAGAGACATTATTTTATCTTGAGAAGTTGTCCGTATGTGAATCAAAAAAGATAGGAAAGCAAACAAGATACGTAGCTATAAAACTCCCTTGTACGCTGCACCGTGCACAGTCCAGATGCTCAGTGAGTTTCGTGGCCAGGAGTGTAAGCATCATCACAGAACTTGTCGGAATCACAGAATCTCAGACCTACTCAATTAGAATCTGCTTGTTCGTAAGATCCGATGGTGGTAAGAGTGATTTCCGTGCATATTAAAGTTTGAGCCTCAATGGTAAAACAGTTTGGTCCACAGATATTAGAAACATCTGATCCTTAGGCTTATCAATAATGAAATTAAGTTGATGTAGTGATGAAGTTACTCTATATAATTAAATGCTAAGAAATCAGGGCTAAAAGGCACTTCAAAACTGTAATTTCCTCTAAACCTCCACCCTTAGGAGAAATAGGTAGAAGGAAAAAAAAAAAACCTATTAGAGACCTGTTACATTGTTAAACTACCTCTTCCCTCTCAAATCTACGGTCAGTTTGTTTTGCTTTGTTTGCTTTCTTTGTTTTGTTTGGGAGCCCAAGAAATCAATTTCAGGAAACTGAGTCAATTGCATTAGAAAACAGCCAGCTTTCTACTGAGTAGGCTTATTGAAGGCATGGAAACTCTATTTTAAGAAAGAGATCACACAAAGATTTGGCTTTCTTTCACAGAGGGAGAAAAAACTTTGTGCTATTTCTAACAACACAATATAGGTACACCGAAGAAACTTTTTCATGTAATTCTAAGAATGCTATATTTAGGGACAAAATAAACCAGTTGTTGTCCTCAGCATGAAAGCAATAAATGGTCATCCAAATTACTCAAGAAAAGTAATACTGAGTTTTTGTCTTCTTTTAAAGAGTGGATGATTACTTGAAGTTCTAGAGAATCAGAAATAGTTCAGACTGAGCTCCCCAGGAAGTAGGAAATAAGGCTCATCATGTCCTACCCAAGAGAATCTGAACAGCTGTTCTTTAATTTGGGAGACTGGATGATGACTGTGACAAGTGAAAGTGCCTACGATTTAACTGCGTTGGAGTCTGAACATTTTTTATACCCTATTTGACAAAATGGGAGAAAGGAGACATTAACTACAGGGAAGAAGAGACGTGGAGACAGAGATATTTCCTCGTCCTTTATGTGGTAACATCGATTCCGTGGTAGGAAATTAGTGTGTGTGCACGTATATGCCTATGTGAAACAAGTGTCTAAAACATGCCCTCATCTGTTGATAGGCCATTAATCACAATGGGATTAAGCAAATCATCCCTCTAATATCCACAAAGGAGTCATCTCTTGAGTCTAAAATACCATCTGGCTGCTATTCCTCTTCTTCATTTCTAGTCCTTCCTCAGTGCTAACCTTCAGGTAATCAAAATAGTTTTCCTCCCAGACTCCATTTAAAATGCAGGCAATTAAAAATCAATTTTGAAATTTTCAGAGGAAGTTATATTACAATTCAAAATATACTATCTTCATCCATGCTCAATTTTTCCACATTATCACTTAAAATGCAATTACATGATTTGTGCTGAGGGGTCTGAGTTTTTCATGTAATCATTCAAGAATGCAAAGTAGATTAATTAAATTTGGGGGGAATCTATCCTGATCACCATTCAAAAGAAGATTAATATATTTTCTCTAATTTACAGAATTAGAGACCTTAATCATGGATTTATGGATAAAGCACTCACACTTCTGAAATAGAAATGAATTACCAGCAGCCCGAGAACTCACAGCCTGTGATCTCCATTAGTTGTCTCCCAGTACATATTTTAACTCTTTACTCTCAGCCAACTTGGTAAGTTTTGTTAGCGCCACAATTGGTCATCTATCAAAGAGGTATTAACAGAGAAAAGTGCTTTTGTAATAGAAGATCTTTTGCTCTGAGATCCTATTATCAGGAAGATGGTATTAGTAAGTTTTAGGATTGCCTTTTCAAAATGATACTGTGACTGAAATGTTGCTTTTATATACAGATCAGATCTTTATACACAAAATAGAATGCTTGGTGGTTCAAAACTGGGATCGTAAGTGTAAAGAATATGCCTGATTTGGGATAAGAAATTAAAATACGTGATCACCAATTTATCAATTCCTCACTCCTGTAGTTTTTCTTAGAATTACTGTAAGCTCATGCAGGCGTCCTCTTTCAGGGTGTCCCGGAGACAGTCTGCAGTGGAGATTATATTGAATTATTGAGACTTGACAAGCTGGTTTTATTTCCATTTCAGCCATTAGCTAACTTCATTGGTCAAATCGTATTTCTGGGCATTAGTATTACCATCTTTAACTTGAAGTGATCGATTATATCGGTGATTCTCAAGTTGAGAACCTGGACAAACAGCATCAGAATCCCCTGGGAATTTGCGAGAAATGCTACTTCCCAGGCCTTCTATCCTGACCACATGAGAAAGTCTGGGTGGGGGTTCAGCAATATGTGTTTTAACAAGCCAGCCAAATGATTCTGATGTACTCAAATTTGGAGACCATTGGATTATGTGATTTCAGAAGTTTTTCTAACTGTGAGATAATTAGCAAGTAGAATGACTTATATATGAGCTTACGTCTAAGACTTCCTAAATTAGGTCAAAGATTTTGTCTTTCTTAGTCCCGGAACCTAGAATACTTCAGTGAATGAATGCGTGATTGGCATATCATCGCCATGGTAAAGCAGCCTCCTCTCCCCTGAAATCCCAATTACACTTTACCTGTGACTATTTTATGGCAAAAGTCATCTTTTTATTATTGTTGACCTGTTATTACGTTCAATTGCATATATGTCTTATCCTTTCTATAAGGCAGGCACCATTCACAGCAGGTTTTCCTTCCCATAGAACAGTGGTTCTCAGACTTTACCATGAATAAAAGTATATGGAGGGAGCATTAAAACACAGATTGTTGAGTCCCAACCTTAGAGTTTCAGATAGAGCAGGTCTGAGAGTTTTTAAGAAGGTAATGCTGATGCTGCTGGTCTGGGGATCTCACTTTGAGAAACACTGTCACACAGCAAACCCTTTTGGGCACGTGGATGACCTCTGGTGGAGCCAACAGAAAGCTTATAGTGTTTGCTCAGAGTAAGGAATTAAATCAGTTAAGTTTTAAGATATTTTTAAATTTTAACAAGAAGCCTAAAACACATATAGAACAGATACACCTATATGTTTATAATATGTATACTATTTACATGTGAACTATTTTTCTAAGTAGGAGCACTTACTACTAACAGTCTTTGATAGACACAACATAGTGTATCCTTTTTATTATTCTTTTCCTAAAAGGCATATTACTCTTCACAAACTTTTTTTGGGGGGCTGGGATCAAACTGTTTCATCAAGAGACTTCACCGGAGGGTCAAATGGCTGGGAGAACAGTGAGATTTGAAGTCCTGCACCTGGCTGGGATCTCCCCAGCTTCATGGACACCAAAAAACTAAGAAACTTCTTAAAAATCTTAAGGGTAGTAAATGAGATTATTTTTAACATGTTGTAGTATGCAAATTCAATTTGTTTCTACTAGTTTACATATTTCTAGGTGCTCTCTCAAGTGAATTACTTTATAGGTTTCTTGAAAAGTTTTGAAACTATTGCTTAGACAGCAATTCTCTTCAGTACCAGTTAGTCAAAAGTACTCTAAATCTGAAGAGACCTGAGTTTCATTCAGCGAATAGTCTTAGGAAGACACAGGGAGGAGAAGTTGAGTCATAGGTTAGAAATAATCCAGGCAAACATGACCAGGGTGAACAGTACTAAGTTTTGATCTTTTGTTTTTTTATGGTTTATTAATTTGAGAGAGAGAGAGAGAGAGAGAAAGAGTGTGGGGGGAGGGGCAAAGGGCAAGGGAGGGAGAGAATCTCAAGCATACTCCCCACTGAGTGTGGAGCCTAGTGCAGGGCCTGATCTCAGGACCTTGAAATCATGACCTGAGCTGAAACCAAGAGTCTGGCACTTAACCAACTCCACTACCCAGGTGCCCCAATACTACCAAGTTTAGTAAGAGTCTGCCATTCAGAAAAATAGAATTCTAGGTGTTCAAATTAAAAAGATAACGTAATTTAAGAAACAAATGTCTAACATAAGAAAATTCCGGTATGTGATAATAGAAATTGGAAGTGTCAGCTACTTGTTATGGTATTACAAAATACTTTATCCATTTTCAAATGATTCAGAGATGGGGCATTAAAAAGTAAGTTTCTTAATTTCACCTTAAATATGATTAAATTTGGGGCGCCTGAGTGGCTCGGTCGAGCATCTGACTCTTGGTTCCAGCTCAGGTCATGTCCCAGGGTCGTGAGATTGAGCCCCTTGTAGGGCTCCGCATGCAGCGCTGAGTCTTCTTATCCTTCTCCCTCTATCTCTGCTCCTCCCTCCACTCACTCTCTCTCTCTCAAATAAATATATAAAATCTCAAAAAAATGATTAATTTTTTTTTAAAGATTTTCTCTATTTATTCATGAGAGACAGAGACAGAGATAGAGAGAGGGAGGCAGAGGGAGAAGTGGGACTTGATCCCAGGACCCTGGGTTCATGACCTGAGCCAAAGGCAGACATTTCATCATCTGAGCCACCCAGGCATCCCATATGATTAAATTTTTATATTAGTAATCTCATAATCATATCCATTGCCTAAACCAAGGCATACCTGCATTTGGAAAACCAGTGCAAAGCAGGGTGCAGGTTTATAACAAAATATACTAATTTCCCAAAAGTTCTGTTTGGAACCCTTTTGATTTTGTTCCTGACAAGTTTACAGAAAATTAAGTCCCATGAACACTATCATAGCATTGCTATTCCAAACTATAAATTTTCAGCATTAATGAATAAAAGAACAGGCCACAAGTTTCATTCTGTAATGTTTGCCTGCAGTTGATGCAGGACTTTGAAATATTCTAACTTTTCTGGTAATTGTAACCTATTTTTAGGGTTCTAGTCAAACTTACTTCCTTTCTTCTTGTGACTAATTCTTCATTCATTCATTCAACTGTTGGATTCATGCCAGGTGCTCTTCGAGGCAGTGGGGATAAAGGATGAGTCTTGACCTTACAGACTTAACTTGCAGTGGAGGAGATCAGTAATACAATTCAGTGTATAAGCATATTACATATATTAAAGGCACAGGCGGATTCTTATTCTTGGTACAGTGCTTATTTGGTGTTCGATATTTAATTGACTACATGAATGCATTCTTCATGGTCTATAGATAGTTAAAATAAGGATAATGAGTTAAATAAATATTTAACCTCATCATCTTATATAATACAGTATTCTAACTAAATTTTCTAATAATTATTTTTTGAGACTCTAATATCAGTTAACAAACTTCATTCATGCATATTATACATCATAAATTTAAATGTGCATTTTAATATAATTATTTTTTCCTGATTCAAAATGTAAAATATTATGGTTGAAATCCTAAGTAAATCCTTCTTCCATTACTTAGCAATCCTCCTGTTTTCAATCTGCAGATTCACAAACACAGCATCAATCTCCACCTTCCTCCACCTTCTATTCCCAGAAACCACACACTTAATCTAAAGAAAGATGAAAGTTAATTAGAGTTATATTGCATATATTAACCATGGCTTGAAGCAGGGAGTTATATAAGAGAGTAAATTATGGTTGCTATAGGAACCATACTTTAGTATTTGGGGCAAAAGCTTTAACTCTATTCAGGTCAACTATATTTTAAAGACTAATACCAAAAGAAAAATACTCTGAAAGATCAATTTCTTAAATAACAAACTTAGAGATTTTATTTTTGCTCTAAAATGCATATAAAGAATAGCCAAGAAAATACTTGTTTCACAAATTGAATAAAGAAATGAAATCTCAGTGGCACTGATATTGACAACAATCATAAAATTCCTCAGTTTCTCTACTATAGTCCTTATTTATGTCCTACTGCTTAGTGAAACCGGACACTATACAAAGTTTGTATTCTGATAGTAGAAATGTAAAAATCATGTTCCTGTAATGTCTTTAAGTTCTGATATGCAATACTTTAAAATATATTTGAAATTAATTGCAGACAACAAAATCTGTTCATATTCTCTAGCAAATGAAAGACTGTGTTTTTAATAGTCATAATGGGCAGACTTGGGAAGTCGGGGAAAAAAAAGAATTTGGATAGTGAGAAAATTTTTGTAATAAGAAACTTGGTGATTCTCACTGTGTGGCACTAAGTCATCATTTTCATCATGAAGTTTTTTTTAATTGCATATTAAAATGACTAAACAGAAATAACTTTCTAGGAGGCCAACATTTTGTTTATTTATTTCTAGTGTGTTATTACTCTATACAGTATCCAAAACTGTTAACAGCAAAATGGCACTATAGTCCCCCTATGCATGCATTTTTGATGCTTCCCAATAAGCTAGTACACATTAATTATATTACTTGTAATTAAGAGGGCAAATATTTTGTCAAAAAACACCACCACCATGATAAACCCAAACAACTACTGTATGACTTTTGGGTAATTCACATGCATGCTTTTTTCTATTCATAAATGCTACTCCTCTGAGGAAAAGGTTAAAAAGAAAATTTGTTAGTAATTTGCTACAAAATGTAGAGAGCCTTCATGATAGTACTTTAAGAAAATAATTACTTTTTTTTCAAATAGTAGTCAAATGGTAATTAATCAAAGAAAAGGGTGAATTTCATTTCCATCGAAAACACTGCATTGAAAAATCATTCTAAGCTATAAAAGGTAAACACAAATAATGACATTGCAAAAACATCCTACACAATTAATTTATATGTGTAAATTTATGAATACATATATTTTCTTGGCTACTGGCTACAGTGATTCATAACTGAATATTTCTCTCATTATAAACTTTTTAATTAGAAAGAAAATATAATGCTCCCCAAAGCCATTAAAAGCTAGAGATAAGGGGAAAAAAAATGTTGCAGAACAGCACAGATTATAAAAGAGGAAAAGGAGTGTAAGAAAAACAGGAAATTTAGATAAACGAAATCTGTTTTCTCTATCTTAACCGTGATCACATTGCCAATTAAATCTGATGTTTCCATTTTCAGTTTAATGTAAAGATACTACAGAGAATGAAATATTTCTATTAATTCATTCTAATACAAGATTATTCTTAAATTTGAGAAGCAAGTCCGAGAATCACCCAAACCACTCATCCACTTTCACCAAACAATACTTTTTATTGTACAGAATTATTTCATTCACTGCCTATCATTCTTACAGAACCTCTTCTGGCTGATTAGAGCCTTTTGATGGGCTAGAGATTGTTCTCACTCAGTTACAAAACTGTTACATCTCCTACTTACTAGGAACATTAGGAAATGTAGAGTCACAATCGTCTTACCCCTAGGGTGTCTAATTGTCTGGTGGCTTAAAGTTTTTAGGGGGATATTGCACAGGTTTTAACATATCTATTCCGTTTAAAACTTAGAACAAAAACAACCATGTCTGGTTCAGAATAAATCAAATATCCATGGTCACTGAGTTAATTCCACATTAATGACCTTGCTGACAGGATACTTAATGCTGTGTTTCGGGGGTTGGCAGCCACAGCATATGTGCTGGCTGGAGACTGCAGATTCCAGAGGCACTTCATTCCAAAGCAATCACCACTGCCTCTGCTGTCCCCTTCTTGACAGCCTGGCTAAGGGATTTGGACACAGGTAGGTGCGTGCAGTCAACCAGCAGGAGTCCACCCTGGACAAACTCAGTCATGTGTTCTGAAGGTAGCTAAGAAAAAGGAAGGAAGGAAAGGGAGGGAGGGGAAGGAGGGAGGGAGGGAGGAATTGCAAAAGGCAAAATAAAGAGGGACAGGATGCATAAAACACATCCTTTCTCCCCCAAAGTGAGGAGTCCAGATGTTGAACAGGGGCCTGGATAAACAGGGAAGAGATTGTGAGGTGAAATGGAGGAAGCTGAGTAAGGCTGAAAACCTCCCAGATGTCTCCCAATGACGGTCTAAGGGACCCCAAACCAAACGAGAACACTGTTGCCCTTGACCTCCCTTGCAGGTTTCCTTCTATACGTCTAGGTCCCTCCACTTAGTCATCAGCATGCCCTAGGTGCTCTTGGACTCTCCAAGTTCATCACCCCAACCAAAGCACACCTTCCTTTTAAATCATATTCCTTCTCCTTCCAGGTAACTAAAATCTCCATCCCTGAATACTGTGTTTTTCTCTTACATGTGGATTTAATGAGCTGATCAAAGTGATACATCCCAAGCACAAGAGAGAATATTGATATTTTAATAGAAAAGCATTAACTGTAATGCTCTGGAATAAGGAAAGGTTGTTTGTTTGTTTGTTTTTTATCTTGGATTCCACAATAGTTTCTTGGAGTAAGGGAAGTCTTAAAAGTTTACTATCTCTGATTTATGCCTGCCTCCTCCATCTCTACATGGTCAAGTCCAGAGCAATGGCTCCCAACCAGGGGCTTTTATGTCGCTGGCCCCAAGGAATGGTTTGGCAATGTCTGCAGATCTTTTTGATTGTCTCGGCTGGGTTGAGGGGCTTCTGTCAGCATCTAGGGGTGTAGAGGCCGGGGATGCCCCTAAACATTCTAAGATGCACAGGACAGCAGCCATCCACAGAAAAGAATTATCAAGCCCAAAATGTTAATAGTTCTGAGGTTGAGAAATCCTGAGTTAGAGTCAAATTGATTACAGTAGCATTATCATGCCATCCCATAGACTTCTTCACCCGTGGCTGGTAGCAGAACTAAGCCTCAGTAAATCCTGAGTCACAGTGAATCACAAATTTGAACACGAGGAAATGCTCTGTACTGGAGGCATGCAGGAGTGGGGGTGTGGGCTGGGGAACAGTTCCACCTCAGCCGGCCCTGCCCTTCATTCCCCTCCGCTCCATCAAGCTCGCAGGCCTGAGCAACAAGGGCACCAGACCTCCTGCTGAACGCCGCCCAGATGACTAAGGAAAATATGTTATTGCTCTTCCCACTATTTATGCTTCCTCGATAACAAAATAAGTGCTGGTTTGTACAAAGATGCAGGAAAAACAGCTTTGTTCTTTGGGTTAAGTTTGTGTTTGCTGTTGTCTCTGCCTTTCCAGGTAAAAGATTCTCTTTAAAAAAAAAAAAAGAATGCATTTGGGCTATTTCTCATTTTTTGACCTCTGCTCAAGATTAGTGAGGAAGAAGAGATGGTCTGGAAATATTTTTAGGCAGTCCTAAGAACATTAAGATGAATATTCCTATTGAATTTTTTAAAAAACTTCCTTCATTAGTTTTTTAAAATGAAGCACAGAGGCTATGCCCAAACCTGAAAGTAGTATCTGTTTAGGGGGCAGCTTTCTCTAACTAGCTGGGTCTTTCTCAGTCTGGACCTCAAACAGTGTGAAAAAGACGTCCCTCTTTACACTGTTACACAGAAAACACATTTGTATAGCCATTAGGTAATCAGTTCTTAGATTTTTTTTTATCAATTAATACAGATTACATTTGTAACAGAGAAAACAATTTGCATAAACCATATGTGAATGAATGCTATACAAAAAGAAAAATAACAGATACTATGACGAAATAAAGCTAAGTAACCCCACTCAGAGTAAAGAACTGCAAACTCAAGCCTTTTTCTACTAGGTGATAAATAATGTTGAAATCAAACTCAGAAAAATACTTTTGCAATTCTCTTACCCACTTACAACGTAGAATGCAAAACTATCTAAAATATATTTTAAAATATATTTTGTTGACGTATATGGTCATATAGAATTATGCTAGTACAGATCTCTATAGAGGCTCTTTTCTTGAATGAGATATTATTCAATATAATGTTAGTCTTTAAAGAGAATGTTTAAAAATATTATATTAATATGTATAATATTAAATAACATTAAAATATTCTGAATTCCTGACTAAAACCAAATTTTGAAAACTTTTTATAAATGGTCAGATAGATGTAAAATATTAAGACCTTCACTTTCACTATAAAACTATATGTAGTAAATTTGCATCTCATAAATGGTTCTATAATCAGATTAAAAAAATAAGCCGTGAAGTACCTTCAGATGAACTATTCTGCTATCTCTGTAGTTCTCTAACTTCCCACATAAAAAGTATGTTGTTAATTCAGGAGATAGTCTACATAAAACAGTCACTAGAAATCATCTTGCAAACTGCAGGAGGTTAATACTTACAATTCCCATCAATTCCTATAGTTTTCCAATAATTGCTATTATTGTTACCTCGTACAGCTTTTTGCCCAAGACTTCCTTCTCAGAGCTGATTGCCTTCTTCCAATAAGTACCAAAGGCATAAGAACCAGAGCCTTTGTATAAAATTACCATAAGCTTAACAAACATAAAATGTCCGCTTACGTCTTTGGCATACTCATTTTTAGAAGAATATCTCCTACAAAAGAGATATCTTACCCTGAATCTTTTTGACGTGAAGAACCCCAAAAGACTGTATGCCAACAATTGCTTCTTTTTTAAAAGAATATAATCTAAATCGTATTTTCCTTTTTTGTTTCATTAAAAAATTTTTTGTAAACAGTGAATACAAATCTCATGTCTTTCCCTCCATTTCCCTCTCTTTCCTTTGACATGAAAATATGGAAGCAACCTGATCTCCTATTTCTAAATGTTCAATTTTAGCTAACCTCAAAAAGGAAGTGGGAAACGACGCACAAAATTACAGTTTCACGTGCAACAAAACAACTATTAGTTACTCAAACCTCATGGGATCCATTTTTATTTGTAATATCCACATACCTTTCAATTTACCTACTCTACCTGTCTGCCAGACAGACCCACAGTATTATATTATAATTGATGGCACATGCAGCTGCACTTTTCCACATACTCCTTTTGTTTAATATATGCTATTTTCCCAGCTTACTTACGGTGACAAAAGGACAATAGTGTTACTCCTTTGCCTGGCTTCCTCCTATTTAAGCATTAGTCCTTACACCACCGCTAATAGTATGTGCTCAACAAATGCTTACTGAATAATGAATGAATCAGTTTCAGCTATGTATATGAACTCCCACGGCAAACATATTCTTAACAATCAAGAAATAATCTCGGGCTATTTTTGGACACCTGTATTCTGAAGGCATCAATAATCTTTCTCTTTTCTATTCAAAAAAACAGTGTGTTTGTTACATTTGCACAATTAACACAAATTAGCCAACCAAGCATACTCAAACATCTGATAAACTTAGCCATACATGATTTTGTCAGATAATTCATTTTAAAAATACTGTTTAGTCAACTGGACCAAAAAAGCACATAATTTCTGTTCTAAGAAAACATTTCCTCAAAGATTTCTGTTTAAAACCAAAGGAAAATTACAAATAGCTGCGCCCTCCAATTTACAAAACAGATTAACTCTCATTCTTCCAAAGGATTAAGATGCGTAAGAAAACAAGATGTGTGGCAGGTTTCTGGTATGCACTGTTCCAGAATGAATGACTCTGTAACCACAGGACACAGAACGGATTCCGGGGAAGTCCGGCTAAGAAATGAGTGCATTTACATACACACACATGACACATCCATGTGCTTACCATGATGCAAAGACTTCAATTCTCTAGTTTGTTTTGTTTTGTGTTTTTTTTAGAATCCTTGCTGGGATATGTGGAAAGTTAAAATCCTTGCTTTTTAATCTTGAAACAAAGAGAAGACAAATACTAAGACATTCTTTTCAAAGTTTTTGAGGGGAAGAAAAGTTGATTCTGATTATTTAGGCCATGCTCCTATTCTTCCCATTTTAGTCAACTTCTGAAGTTAACACTGAAAACCACAGCCAAATTGTTCACATGATAAAGTGAAAACTGTCAAACACTCTACCTGTAATGTGTCTCTACAGGTCCATGCTCCACAGTTTAATAGTCTGACTGTAAATGGTCTATGCCCTCTTCACCTATAAATTTCAATTAAGCTTGTTTTATGACTTTGTGGTAGGTAGCATTCTAAAATGTGTGACATGGGCCTGTGTCCCTAAATATCTAGGTGGCTCTTGATATGGTATTCATTTGGAGTTTGGACTGTTTTATTGGTTTTCAAAGTGTGTTCCTGGCAACAGTAATATCAACATCACCTGGAATCTTGTTAGAAATGAAAAGTATGAGCTCATACCGAGTCATACTAAATAAGAAACTAGAAGGCCCAGCAGTATGTGTTTTAACCTCCAGGTGATTTTGATATGTAGACAAGTTTAAAAACCTCTGGCTAGATAATCCTAAAGCCTTCTCAAACCATCAAAATCCATTGTTTTTAAATCAGATACATCTTCTGGAACTAGCACCACGTTCAGTCAAATGCACTCAATTATTCCCAGTAGTCTGAGTAAAATCTCATAATAAAAAATACCACATTCTATCAGTAGTATTTAGAAATTTGCTGTATTTTCACAAGGACATTTATATTAGCAAGCTTTTCCCAATTAAGTGGACAGTGTGACAAATGTTAGAGATCATTTTAACTAACACTGGTGATCTCTAAATTAAATCTTTGCTTCCTTTATAAGTAGGCGGCTTATTCCAGCTTCTGTGAAAAGTAAATATATATTTTGTGACATCTTGCATCTATTTCTCAACGTCAGCTGTTAGAAGCAGTGTTCTCTCGCTTTCCCACCCTACCTGTGAGATATACTGGACTTTGACTTAAAAGGTGCAATGACATGCTAGAGAAAACATTTATGAAACTACCAGAACAGGCCAAAGAAATGAGCCATTTTCTGATCCCCTCCTGCAGAAAAGGTTAACTAGTCAGGAAGCACGAAGCCTCATATTTTTAAAGAATTCTAACCCCAAACAGATCTGATCCTAATATGTGATTCAGTGAAGTCTATTTCTAATTTTAACAGCCCAGAAATTGTTTTACTTAAGCCATAAATCCCAAACATGACAATGTTAGACTTCCAATGGCGATACCTTCTATTTTTCTGAGGTTCTTACCAAAGGAGGACAAAAATAATCCTTTGAGATGACAGAAAGCTTGGATGACAGGGACCAAAAGGAAAAGTTGTTAAAAAAACAGCAGGGGTCAAATTTAAAAGTTAACTTTTGCTCTCCAAGATAAAGGTTCCTTTCCCACCCAGTTTCTGTTGGGGCAGGCGATTGCCTTAGGGCAAACTTTCCTTTAACACTCTCATGTCAACCCAACTTTTTCATGGAAACAAATGAGCCTATCTTTTCACACCTTATTACTACAAGGGGCTCTTACTAGCCAAATAAGTGGACATATTCTTTAAAACAGTGCCCTCAATGTCTCTCAATTTTGTCAGAAAAATAATGGAGAAAGCTACAAAACCCAGAACTACTACATTTCTGCTCCAGGCACACACACAAAATTGCTTTCATTGAGAATCCAGAAAGCACTTATTTTACAGTACTCAGTAAAAGCTTATGAAAATCTTCTGCCCTGGCATCTCAGACCTATAAAGTATTTAGTCATGCAAGTGACTAAATCTTGTGTGAAGATGATTAATGCACTCAGCAACCTAGTTCGTTTCCAATTTGTCGTTTTCAAATATTCCCTTTCAGGAATATATACTTATCTTAAGTTAGCCAGATATTTGGCAGCACTTTATGTCAAAGGTTTCTCAAAAAAAACCCCAAAAACACAACAAAGTTGTAAGAAACAGTCACCAAGTGCCTTTTTAAAAAAATCCTTCACATAGTACTTGGCATGGCTCTTCAGAATTTTCAACACTTTAGATCTACCGAAATGTACTCAAATGCAAGACTTAGTATTTGCGAAGACATAAATTTTGAGTTCTCTTAATTTCTAATTTATCCTATACATACTGCCTTTCAACTGAGTGATTCTAAGCTTATGTGAGATCAAGAATGAAAAAAAAAAATGGCCACATGACTGTCACAGGCCAATTCTCTATTCCTCCTCCAAGCTGGAAGAATGAAGGTCACCTGGGCAAAGGACACATTTTAAGGCAAGATGTTAATACAGCTTTAGAGATGCCTGTGGCCTGTAACTTCTTTTGGCTTTCCCAGCAGAAGACTTCACCTACACTTCACACAGCTAAGGTGTATCACGTGTTCTTGATGTGTAGTCATATACTTTCTTTATTCTACAGAGGTTATATTAGTAAAGCGGCCCTTAACTGAAATAAAATAGAAGAAGCTCACACTGCCTCCTACTGTTAGGAGGAAAATTTCATGAGGTCAAAATGGTCCACAAATTGCAGTTTAAGGGGAGTAGGGGGTTTATCTTAAGTTTTTTCTCTTTTTTAATATAATGATCTATTTTCAAATCAAAACCTCAAGTATTAAGATACTGTCTGCATATAAATGTACTGTAGAAAATACTACTAGGTACGACTTCAGGATTGGAAATCATCTTCCTCAAACATATTTTTGACTTGGTATGTGATGTAATTAAACAAAACATTAAAAAAAGAAAGAAAGAAAGAACGAACGAACGAAAAAAAGAAAGAAAGAAAAGAAAAGTTAAAAGTGCTGCCCTACCTGGCCAGGTGATTGGAGACTTTACCAATTCTAAGGCAGTATTAGCAGTTGGTTTCTCCCCTTCTCTACCCACAGTGAGGTAAACTACTCCCTGTCAGCACAACAGATTCAATATCCAGCTTATCTTGTAGTCACCTGATAATGGCCATACCCCCCCAGGGCTTCCTAGACCTTTATGATTTTTTTCCGTATTTAAGGAGTTGGAAGTAATGTCACCCAACTTGCCACTGAGGTATTTCTGTTGGGGGCATCATGCACCTGCCCCTATCCACCTCAGCCAGGGTACTATATTAAATCACTGAATATGAAACACAGAAACACAAACAATAGTTTCGGGTTTGTTTCTTTAAAAATGACATTTGTATTAAAAGTCTTAAAATGAAGAGACAATGATTAAACGCGTGTCTGGAATTAAAAATTACAATTAGTTAGAATTCTCTTGGTACATCACAACAGTAAAATTTTGCTCTTTGCTTCTGGAGGAACACCCTAGAACAGATAACCAAAATTAAAAAAAAAATAATATAAAAGGGGAGCTAAATACCTGAACATTTGAACAAAATGAAGCAAAATAAGAAAGAAGGGGAAAAAAAACAACCCATTGCAAGACATGGAAATTACATTTTAAAGGCTGGAAATAATAAAGAAATTCACCAAACAACAGGCCCTATTGTCCTGGCTCCTTCAGGAAGATTACAGAAAGGAAACTAGGAAGTGGTCTGGGGAATAGCAGATTCTGGGATATGGTGGGAAGTTCACAGGTTGGCACCGGCTGGAACAGCTGAGTTTTGAAGGCACTCTGCAGACACAGGGGTGCTGGGGGCCCTGAATCACATTTTTGAAGTCTTTGTACTGTATTTTAAAGAGCTAGTCATCAAAACCTGTCACTGCCAACCAAAAAGAACAAAAGGCTAAACTTAAAAAAAAAAAAAAACACACACACAATAGTACACACAAAAATGTGCAGATCTGTAACATTTTTTTCACAGCTGATTAAAAAAAAAAATACTACCGTTCTCCCCCAGACTCCCCTTTGATACAGTAGGTAAACAAAATAGATTTTTTTTTCCACAAATATCAGCAGACACTTTCTGGCACTCCACACTGTATTGGCATCAGTGTTTACAGTCCCAGTTCAGATGTGCATACTTCAGATTGGATACACTGTAACAAGAATCCAACTTTGCATAGACATCCTTAAAATCACAATCAGTCACAGGGTTGCCCTTCCAAGCTGGCAGAAAAGGAACCCGATCTTAATTTCCAGCTACTCCTGGAAAACAAGGAAAAAACAAAAGTTTCTTCCCTTCCTCCTGCTCCTTCATTTGGTTCTCTCGGACTTCCTTCCATGTATTTAAAACTTGGAACTAGAAAAGGTTGTTGGGGGAAAAAACAAACAAACAAAAATCCCCCCTCCCTTTCCACCTTCTCCCCGTACTCTTCCTCCCCACCCCATTTTTTTTTTCCAGGCTGAAACTTTCGCTTGCCGGTGTCAAGCTGCCAATACATCGCCCTAACGGCTATTTAAACGGGGAAATATGCGTCAACCAAAATCAATGAGAAACGTACATGATTCCAAGAGCCACATTTCCACCGGGTCTCGGATGGTGAGGACGGGGCACCCCTTCGGACACGGGGCGGAGGCAGGGGACGCTGGCCGCGGAGGCCAGCCGGGCTCCCGGGACACCCCGGCCAATGCAAAGTCGTCTCCAATCTCAAAGCAAGAAGAGAAATCACATTTAGAGTCGGGTGCGTTTGGCTTTTGTGCGCAGAGCGCGGCCGGCGCGCGGCAGCCGCGGGCGCCTCAGAGGATCACGCAGGCCGAGCAGCAGCCCTCGTCGCCGTTGGGCTGAGCCGCGTAGTTCATCTGCCGCACAATCTCTGCGAACAGCTCGTCCACGGAGGCTTTGTTTTTGGCCGACGTCTCCATGAAGGGGCAGCTCCACTCCTCGGCCAGGGCCTTGCCCTCGCCGTACGAGACCTCTCGCTCGCCCTCCAGGTCCACCTTGTTACCCACCAGGATCATGGGCACACGCTCGTACCGCTTCACGCGGATGATCTGGTCCCGCATGGGCTTGATGTCCTGGAAGCTCTGCTGGTTGACGAGGCTATAGACAAGGATGAAGCCCTGGCCGTTCTTGATGTACAGGTCCCGCATGGACGCGAACTGCTCGGTGCCCGCCGTGTCCAGGATCTCCAGCACCGACGGCGACGAGTCCACCTCAATCTCCTTGCGGTAGAAGTCCTCGATGGTGGGGTCGTACTTCTCGATGAAGGAGCCGGTCACGAACTGCACGGTGAGCGCGGACTTGCCCACGCCGCCCGAGCCCAGCACCACCACTTTGTACTCTCTCATGGCTCCGTCGGCGCTCTCGCCGCGCCTGCCGCGGCCCCGTCGGGGCTGCGCGCCGGAGAAAGCCTGGGCTTGGCGGCTGGACGACTTCTCCTCTTCCTCAGCCTTGCAAGAAAAACCTAGGAGAGAGTGGCTAGGGAGCGCAAGGCGCAGAAATCACCAAACGGCGGCCGGGAGCCGGGCCGGCGAAGGCGGCGGCGCGTCCCTGGGGCGCGGGTCCGGGGCCCCGCAGCAGCCCGCGGCGGCAGCGGTAGCCTTGGCGGCGGACCGGGAGGACAATGCCGGCAGCCTCTGCGAGGCGACGGTTGCAGCTCTTCGCCGCGGCCGCCCTGGAGAGCGAGGAGGTGGTGGCGGTGGGCTGCGGAGGTGGCTGCTAATTGCGCGCCGGAGCGGGACGCGCGTGGCATGAGTCCCCGTAGAGAGTGCGCCCACCGCCGCGGCCCATCGCGCTCTCCCTCCCGCAGCCTCCGCGAGGCGAGGGCTTCCTACTAGCCGCGCGCAGCCCGGCCCTCCCCGCCCCGGCGAGCATGCCCAGTGCGCCGACGGCCGCGCCCGCCCGATCCGCCGCTCCGGGTTTTCCGGGGGGCCAGGCGGGGGCGGGGCTAAGGATTTGAGTCTGGTGGAGCGGATTGCGAGAGGCTCTGGTCCAGGAGCTGGATGAGAAATGTGTGGGAGTGTGTAGGTGTTTGAGGGGTGCTGGGAAAGCTCAGGTGAGACGATGAAGGTGTGGGAGGATGGGTTCGTGCATAAGGGCGGTGGCTCTGCGAGAAGCGTGTGGGCGCGGTGGCCCGCTCCCGTAATGGGTTGGGCTGTGCTCTTGCCGACTCCCGTTATCGAAAGCTCGTGGACTCCACTCTCCGAGGCTCCAGCGAGTGTGCGTCGTCTCAGGGCCGGAGACCCAAAGGGCATTTGAGTGCGAGAGTAGCGAGTGGGGCATCTTTGCCCACCCACGGCGCAGCTTTTTCTAAACCCTTTGCCTCGGAAACACTACTCGGCTTTCTCTGGCCACTCCTCCTGCAGTTCCTCTCCTGGACAAAGACAACAGGAACTCTGGGCTTGAAATACTGTCTCAACCCGGGAAAGGGTAGCCTCTCTTGACCGGAGCGCTCTCCGGCTGAGACTTGGCGGGTCCCACCCGCATCCCCACTGGGCTGGGGCGGAAACCCGGAGGTCGGACTCAAACCCAATCCAAAAGTCGTGGCGGCGCCTGCCGCTAGTCAGGGCATGCTCAGTGGGCAGAACAGGTTTTCGGGCTTAGAAATAGGAAGCTTTTGCACCACACACCCACACTCCAGCTCAAATTACCTCTCCCAGACTCGGGGCCCATTGGTTCCGGGGCGCAAATCTCACACCCCTAACTGTTGTTTCATTGGCTACCGCCAAGGTTTTACCAGTTTGGGTTGCTTCATTGGCTAAAAAGTAGCCTCGGCTCATGATTGGTTATTTATAGAGATTGAGTTGAGAGGCGGAGGCACAGCTGTTCTTTCTCTGCTGCTCCCCCGCCCCCTTCCTCCCACTTCCCCAACCTAGTCGTTTTGAAGCTCAGAGTGAAAAAATAAGAGGAATTTAGGCGGAGAGCTCAGAGCTAAATATAGTTCTTTGTTGTGTTTTCGAGAGAGTCTGACTTCGCAGTGCCCAGTCACGACTGTCCCTTAAAGGGAGCAGAAAGGTCTAGTTATAATTCTCTGTCCACAAGCAACAACAAAGTTTACAAGTGTTTTGCAGGGAGGGGAGTGGGGGGACTAGGGTGTGGAAATGGGCCACTTTGAGTTCGTGTCACCCGGAGAGGTGGGGGAATGCCCAGGCTTGCCCTTATAAAACGTCTTCGTTTTGGGCGGGCAATCTGCAAATGTGGCTGAGCTCGCACTCACGGGAGGTGCGAGCGAGATGTCTCGACTTGCTCTGAGTCTCCCTACCTCCTCGCGGAGGAGAGATGTCAAGACCCGTCAGAAGACTCAGCGAAGTTTGCGTGAGCCCTTAAGTGAAGCGGGTAGGAGGGGACTGAGCTGCGTCAACCTGGGCTCCGAGTCTTGCCTTTTTTATCCGATGCTACTTCCCACTCCCCTTGCGCATCAGACAGACGAACCAGGCTGTGTGCTAACGTTTGGTTTCAGTTCCTTAGTCCCGCCGTGACTCATGGCCACGTTTCCGAGTTAACCTTTCCCGATCTCCTGGCTGTAGCTCAGAATCTGCTGCGGCGTGAAGTCCCCCGCCACCCGACCCGGCGCGACGTGGGCGGCAGCCACCGCCTTGGGTGGGGCGGGTGGTGCCCACCCCTGCCCCTGGCCCCGCTATTTCGTGGAAAGAACCATTTAACCTTGACTGTCAGAGAGCCTGCATAAAACTATGCTTATATAATTCTCCAGAAAAACCTCCCAGAGGCACGGTCACCTAATGCAGCTGAAGAGAACCCCCGCAATATTTATTTGCCCAGCATTTAATGTCTGCCAAACGTTTTACATGTCTCTTATACCCCACGTAATAATTATATCTGTTTTAAAGATGAAGAAACTGAGGTCCTGGGATGTTGGGTAACTTGTTTGCGATTTCACAGCTAGTGAGTGGCCAAGCTAGGATCTCAGCCCAGGTGTTTAGCTGCAGAACCTGGTTTGTAACTACTGAGCCATATTACCTTCTCGCAAGAAAATTCCCGGATTTTGCTCTTTCTTAGGTTCAGTTTTCAGGTAGTGTGATCAGACTGTCTCTTAAATCCAAGCAAGAGGGACCCCTGCCCTGTGGTTCTCCTCTTGTAATGCTCCCTCCCACGGGGTCAAGGAACCTGAGACCTCTTCTAAACCATGCTCCAGGGAGTTAGAATTCTGGAATCAGCTTTCCCTTCCCTACCCCTTTCCACCCTCCTCCTTGGAAGAACCCAGGAATTCATGATTCACACTGGGCCATCCAGGTTCTTGCAAAGAGGTGTTTGTCAGGGTGGGAGGATGGATCGATCATATTTTGTTAACAGTTCCTTATTTTGATTTATCACTTAAATACTTAGGTTACTGCTACGTGGGCCTCTCTTTGTCCTCTTGCCCACAAATACTAGGAGTGGTTCTCAGTATGACATAGTACAAAATATTTCTCCTTACAGGTCTCGTGTCTAATCTCAAGAACTGGTTATCAGTTATTATTTGCAGGTCCCTTGGCTCTCCTGACATTAGTTTCCTGGTCTATAAAATGGTGATAATAAAATTACCCACCGAGCTTCATGAGGAATCTTGGAGAATATCTAGTGACCAAACCCCTCATTTTGCATCAGAGAGAACTGACCAGAATTAGAACCCTGGTGTCCTGGCTATACTTTGCATGGTGCCAGCCTGTCCTCAGGGATAATAATTAACAGATAATGGATGGAAACATGCTTTTAAAGCTGCGGTGCCCCATAAATGCATGACAATTACTACCTTGATCCAGGTAGCCCGACAGCCCCATCTAGAAGATACCACCCTCAGGACTTCAGGTAGTCATGTGGATGGGTATTATTGAATCTTGGTATGAGTACCAGAAAGATGCCATAGTTTGAATACTTTCTACTAGGGATTCTTCAATAGTAATTTTTACTACATTCAGATGGTCTCCCACAGAAAGATTTGCACTAGGGCTTTGGGACTCAAAATGAAGTAAGGAAATTGCTGATGCACAAATTTTTAAGGTTGGTCACTTCCACCTATAAAATCTGTTAGATGTCTTTGCCTCACTTATGGCATGAATCATTATCTGTCCTGTACCATAATTATTTACATGTCTGTGTCTTGTCACCCAGCACCGTGTGAATGCCTTGAGGGCAGAGTCCATATCTGGCTTATCTTTGGAGCCACCTCTGTTCCTCATAACACCGAATACAGTGCCTACATGGGAGGCCCTCCCTCAGTATTTATTGATGAATATATGAATCACGTTTTATTCCTTTTCCAAATTCCGCTTGTAGTAGAAGATTATATTAATCCTTGGTGAGATATAACACTTCCTGGATCCTTAGAAAAATGTATACTAATGTTTCAGTCTCTCTGAGTCATAAAAATGACTTTTAAGATGAGCAGAGCCTACCCTAATTTGGGTGGAATCACAAAATCAGTGTGGTCTTGAAGAAAAATACCAAAGTGTCCAATGGATAAACCCTTTCTCTGAAGACGACTTAATTTTGCACATAACATGAAAAGACATTTCTAGAAAACAATCTAATGTAAATTTACCAGGTAAGGACTGCTTAACTGTTGACAACGTATGTTGCATAAACAAGGGCCTTTGCTCACACAGTGGGACTGCTGAGCTTCTGTGACACTGAGGTTGGGCCTTCAAACAGTTAGATGGTACCTGTCCTCTACATTTATAGAAAGTAGAGGTTTATTCCATCATGTTTGTAGTTTTAGCTGATGCCACATCTAGGTAAACATTTTAACTAGTGTTTTCCTTGAGCATTTTTAAGGTTTCATTTTTTATGGTCCCATTTCATTTGAAATCCCATTGCTTTTCATTTGAAAGAAGGGCATCAGTAGAGATGGAGAGATTGAAATCCAAGCAACAGGATGTCTGCTGAATGGAAGTTTCTGAGGAAAGGGCAGAGGAGGAGTCTGAGGACTCGAGTGGGAATGCCGAAGACACATCCTTTCTCTCCAATAATCAAGAAAAGCCAAGAGAACTGAACTAGAGCTGAGAAGGTGAGACGTTGAGAAAGTTCAAGCTACAAGCAAACTTCTCTCCATCAACAGAAATGGCAAGGCACCTGCTTAAAGAAGGGAGGTCAGGTGTGGGCTTGGGAATCAGAGTAGAAATGAACCTGTTTTTAACAGTGACTGTGTGGTTCACAGCATGAAGTTGCTAAGCTGCTAAATTTGGTTTACATGAATCTGTGAAGATGCCAATTTGACTTTTTTTTTTTTTTTTTAGGAAGGATCTTGATAACTCTTCTGGTCAGGTTCTGTTAAAATTCTTGAGGGCTTTGTATCAACACATACAAATAAATAATTATAAAATTAACTATGTATCTCCCATATGCCAGCCTTCATGAAAATACACAAACTACTGACTTATATAATGAAAAATTTCATTACTAATGAAAAATTAAATGAACTCAATAAAACTGTCTTACTTATGTAATCTCTTGAGTTTTTCTTTCTATTGCATGCTAAATTAAAATAAAACCTTGAGTACTTAAGCTGAGAACATGAATTATTTTGAGTAGTGGAATATTTGTCTAGAAAATGTACTTTTGTAGGGGGTTCTGTCACAATAAGAAAAAGAGTTATATTATTTTCATTAGATAAGTAGTATATGTTTACTGTAAGGAATTTGGAATGTATTTAAAAAGTAGAAAGAATAGAGTGAAAATAGCAAATGATGCCCCCCAAACCCCCTTTTTTATAGTTTTCTATTTTATTGATTTTTATTTTTGTCTTTTATTTATATATTTATTTTATAGTTTTATATTTTATGTCTTTTATTACAAAATTATTTAAAATGTAGAAAACTAGTTCTAGTTTTCTCGTGGCTATTTGAACTTCCAGCTCAATGTAGGGCTTCACACATTCTTTGGGCAAGAAATAAGAAGTCAAGACAAATGTCTTAAGTACTTACTTATCAAGGAACTTTCCTCTTTTATTTAATGGGTTTTGATGGGAGTATTTGTTTCTCATATGCTAAAGTTGCCCAGAAAGTTGCTTTCTTGACAAAGTCCCTGAGGACAGCCTGGTTTGGGGTTGTTTGCCTGTTTGTCTAGAAGGTGGGATGAAGCACGTTCAGATTCATGACCTCTGGGCAGCAGAACACAGCAGCCTGTCTGCACAATTAACGAGTGAATCAAGGGCTTCGGCTGCATTCTCCCAAATGGTTTTGTCCCTCTCCAGAAATGATCTTCCTCTTTGTGGCAAACAGTGCCCTTTGATGTGTCAGCACCATTCAAAGCCTCGCTGTGACTTCTGCATGATTAACACATTTGTGCTTGCTTTGTCACTTTGCACCCAGGCTTCCATCTCTTTTGCCCCAAGTTTTCCCTGGGGCTTATAAGAAATCTGCCCCTCCCTCTTTCCATGTGTCCTACTGTGTTTGGGAACTGAATTAGTCTCAAAGCTGCAAATTCTTTATCAGGAAAAAAGAAAAAAATATATATATACTTTTGCTGACATGGTTTTAGGCCGAAATTTTCTCTCAACTGTTCTCAGTGTTTGATTTGAATAGAATACCGGGCATAAGCAACCTTTAAAATTGTATATTCATTGTAATAATGGAATGGAAATTTCTGAAAATTACTTGTCTGATAAATCTACTTTCTCATTGAACCTCATATGTAGTAAAATTTCCTATCTTGAAGAACATGTTTTCTATAGGGTGACCCAGGAGTTAATATTTGGTGGCTGGAAGATAGAAATAACATTCACAGAGTAAAAACAGAGTAGTTTCGTCATTCTCAGCAAGCCTATGGTTCTGAGAAGATCCTTCATTAAATGTAAATTTAAATGCTGGGAAGAGGTTGCGTTGGACAGGTGAGACTATCTTTGACTCTCCAAGCATTATTTGTACTCTGTAAGCAGCAGGTAACCTCTAGGATGCTTTGGGACTATGCCATGTAATTTCCCAAATATTAAACAGCCTATTTTTATTCTGTTTAATTCAGATACACTTTTATTAGTGTATAAAGCTACAAGTTAAATTAGGCCAACTTTATATGACTTTTATGTTTCAAGAATTACAGCTTGGGCCTAAGGTGGTTTCATTCTAAGATGTGGGCAAGCCAGGGGAGGAAGGTCTCGGACAGTAAATCAGGCCGGCGAACGCACGCTTTTGTAAGGGACCAAGGTTCCACTGGAGAAGTAAGAGAAAAGATTGTCGAGGCTCATAAATGTGATGCAAGGAGAGCAGAACTCATCAGAGAGAAAGAGAGGTGTCTGTTCAATGTAATGCTCACCTCTCAGGTTATGCTTTGGGATTGCCCTGATGAGACTCCCTAACAGAAGGAAAAGAAAGTGCAATAGAGTAGCAAAGTCTCTAGACCACTGAGACGCCAGCAGCATTCGGCCTGCAGCTTCCGCAACATTTGATGCTGGGGCCTGCGGTTTTTGGCAACTGCAGCCACTACAGAGGGTCCTGGGGTGGATCTCTGCAGACGCGCATCTCTCTTCAGTGGATAGCAGCAGAAAAATAGTCACTTTGGGCATTGGCAGCTGCATCAAAGACTTCAATATAATGAGCTGACACAGGAGCAAAGGGAATGGTCCAACCCACAAAGCAGTTAGGGAGGCTGGTCAGGGCTGGTCAGGGAAAGGGCAGAAGAGACGTCCCTAGAAGTTTCCAGCACTATTTGCAAAAAATTAACTTCCCACGCTGTTGTTAGAATCTAAGGAAAAATAATAATTATAAGATACATCATTGTGGTTGTCTTACCCCTCAGCTGGCATGATGTAGGAATTTAGGTTACATGGCAAATTGTTTAGAAATAAGTTTTCTTAACAAGCCACAAAACCTTTCTAACACCCCCTCTTTCCCTTAGGATTTGCCGATCTTATTTTTAACATCTTCTGAAGTTGCCTCACACTGAAAGAATTAGAAATACTTATGGCTGCACTTAACTGGAAACCCAACTAAGGGATGGGGAGGCCAAACAAATAAAAAGTTTATTTCTCACATAACAAGAAGTCTGGAACTGGAGTTCTTCTGGATGTGGTTCAATAGCTCAGTGAAGAGAAATGAGACCCAGAGATCAAGTCTGCTTTTGTGGCAGGAAGAAGGTGGGGCTGGGAGGGCGGGGCCAAGGATGGACAGGAGGACCTTCTGCTTCACCAAGAAACAAAAGCACCAAGAGACTTCCAGTTAAATTTCCTTGGCCAGTACTGCACTGAATGCTCTTGTAGCTGCAAAGAGCCTGGGAAAGTTCTCATTTCACTTTTCCACCTTTTACAGTGAAGGAAGACAGGAGACAAATAAACAGAGAATGGTGTTGGGTAAGTCAGACTACAATGTTTACAACCAAACATCAGACCACTCTTTTGAAACTTGGGATTTTTCCGGCAGTTGAATTTGCACATCATTTTTTTCATGCCTGTTCAATAAATATTGGGTGAGAGATAAGTACAACCCCTTATCTGTTCATTGAAAAATCACATTTAAAAATCCTTCTTTGTTTCCAAGTCTGGTTGTGTATATGATAACAATGTTTTGGGTAGCCCAACATTGGTTTACACAAAAATCTGCCCCCAAAAAAATTAAAGAAAAATTTAGATTCCTGGTGTCCGGCAACTCCTATAAAGTAGAAAGAGCATTGGAATTTTAGTCTGACAGACATACTTTTAAATTTTGGCTCAGTCATTTCCTAGATGTAAAACTGGATGACTTATTTAACTTCCGTTGTAGCCAATCTCCAAGATGGCTCCCACTGTTCCCACCTCCCAGCATTCATACCCCTGAATAGTCCCCTCCCACAGTGCTTCAGTGTTGAACTGTATGACCAATGGACCATGATACAAGTGGTGGTGTATTGCTTCTAAGATTAAGTTATAAAAGACAGCAGCTTCTGCCTTGGGCTCTCTCTCTTTTGAATTTCTCAATATAGAAGAAGTCAGCTGCCTTGTCTTCAGGACATCCAGGCAACCTGTGGAGAGGCCCATGTGACTAGGACCTGAGGTCCTTACTCCAACTGCTCTGAGTAACTGAGGCCTGCCAGTCACCCAGAAAGTGAACTTGGAAGTTAATATCCTCTAGCATTCAGATGACTGCTACCCCAGCCAACAGCTGGACTAGAGCCTCATGAAAGAACCCTGAGCCAGAACCATTCCACTAAGCTGCTCCCAGAGTCCTGACCCTCAGAAACCGTGAGATAATAAAAATTCCTTATTTTAAGTTGTTAAACTTGGGGGTACTCTTTTGTACAGCAAAAGGTAACTAATTGAACTTCTTTAAAACTCAGCGTCATCAGCTGTAAAGTGGGGATGTAAATGGTTGTTATGAGGATAATACCATACTATAAGTGAAACTGCTCAACGCAGTTCCTGCAACATTAATAAGGACATGGAAAAAATTAATTGGACATATGTGTTTGTAATCATTTTCACATGTTTAACCTTTTCAGAACTCTTTTATTTTAGATTAGCACAGTTTTTAAAAATGCTTCTGCCTTTTGCTTTTTCCTAGTGCTAGTGTGGAATGCGTGTTGTGGAACTCATTGGGCTCGGTGGCGTAGCCTTAGTACTCTACTGCTCTGGAGATGGTTTTGTTAGTTAAGGTCGTTTGTGTTAAAAAAAAAAAAAGTCACGTGTGTTTAATAATGAATGTCTCTCCCAGAATGTTAACCTGTAGTGTCTGATATATCTTCAGTGGGCTACCAATTAAATAAAATAATGCTGTAAATAGATCCTTCTTCTACCAGAAAACTTCTGGTTATTTTATTTTTTTTAAGATATTATTTATTTAGAGCGCGTGCATACGTGTGCGCATGTGCGCGCAAGCGCTTGCCACTGGGGTGGGGGGGAGGGGCAGACGGAGAGGGAGAGAGAGAATCCCAAGCCGACTTTGTGCTGAGCGCAGAGCCAGAGGCAGGGCTGTATCTCCTGACTCTGAGATCACCACCGGAGCGGAAATCCAGAGGCAGACGCTTGGGGCTGAGCCACCCAGGCGTCCCAGACTTCTGGCGATTTTAATATCACTCAGCCACAATCATGGATATAAGGAATTCATGGTTAAAGCGATTGCTCAACCCCCACTCTGCAGAGTCGTCCCGCCTTCGCTTTGCCTCCAGTCCTCATCCCTTGGCGCTGCCCCATTCATTTCTAATAACGGACCCCAGGATCCCAGCACAGCTGCCACCAACTTTGCCTCACAGCCTCAGGTCATCTCTGCTATTTTTCCTTTTAAAAAATTTACTTTCTTATTTCTTCTCCATGCTACTTCTATACCTTAGTTCATTTGCACCATAAGAAGCGTGTGTGAGCAATATAAAAATGTGTATATCACACATATGTGTGTATGCAATATATATGTATACAATTAGAATACTTTGTTCTCTTGGCTAACATGGCATGCTGGGGATAATTTTTGGTTTGTTGAACAAACTTTACTATCGTCAGTTGCTAGATGCTCAGGACCCGCTTCTTTGCTCCAAAGCAGGGTTTTGGTGGTGTTGTTGCTGTTGTTTGGGAATAAGTTTGCCCTGTCCAGCAATACTTCTAAAAGTCTGAGGGTTCTGAAATACTGGATTCTAGAGAGCAGAGATTTTCCTGTGGTATTATTTATAGGTCCCAGTCTCTCACATTGTAATTATCAGTAAGTCCAGCCTCTCCTTTGCTGGTCCCTTTGCTCCCAGTCTTGCTCTTCCCTTGGTACCAATCAATCCTGTGTAATCTAGTAGATAGAGCCCATCACAAATGTAACTGAAAAAATGAATGAATTACAACGTGATTATTCTTTCCCACAAAATGTTGAGTGGAAAAAGCCAGACACAACCAAATACATACTGTATAATTCTATTTATATAACGTTCATAAAAAACAAACTATTTTGTTTGTTCTTGTGTAATTAGGGAATAAACTATATAAAGAAAATAAAAAATAATGGTTAGCACTCAGGAGGGAAACTGCACATTTGAATGTGTTAGAGAATGAGGGTTGGGGACAAGAAAGGCTGCATAACTTGTGGGACCAAATGCAAATGCAGGATCCCTTGTTCAAAATTATTAAGAATTTCAAGATGCAGTAGTAGAACGCTAAGGTGAGAGAGGGACCCCGCCCAGCGCCAGGCCTGGTGCCACTGCTCCCTCATGTTGGACCCCCACGAAGCCAGCTCTGACTCGGAAACTTCTGGGGTTCTGCACTAATGCTTTATTTTGTTTTTCCTTTGGTAGGAGGAGAGTCACTCCTACAGGAATTTGTTTCAGAAAAAGCCAGATATCAAACATTTATAAGGTATGTACTTTTCTGTAAGTTTACTCCATTTTGCAACTTATAAAAACTGTGAAAAACAAAAACAAATCGGAACTGATCAGAGCACTTCCTGCTGCAGACCTATAAGATGGTTTCCCATGGATGAGAAAGTCTGTGGCCGGATGCTTTCCCCTGTATCCTCATTGTTGCAGGCCTGGCTCCCATGCCAGCTCATCTATGAAACATCCTCAGTTTCTTCCTTCAGAATTAACCATTTCCTTCCCTCGGATCCCTTCGCACTTTCCCCCTCTAGTATAGCATTTGACTTCCCTGCTTCAAGTTTCAGTTCTTTGAGATTGTTTTTTCTGACGGACATGAAATCTTGGGGAAATATTTCAGTCTTATTCATCTTCATATTTAGGACCCTAAATGGGAGTGATTGTTGAATTTAATTAAAATTATGTCCAAAGATTGTCACAGCCCATTATAAAACCTAAAATACTGGAATTCCTACACAATGCCATGTCCTTGAACTATGCAGTGATATAGGTTAACAAAGGTCAAAGTTCTGTGAATTAAGATAATGTTTATTCATCTGGTGAAAATTTGAAATAGGCACCAAGTGGTTTAATGATATCATCCAACATTTTTCTTTTTCACATCTGAGATGAATCTTCTAACCATTTTTTAAACACTGTTTTAACATCATAAGTTTAATATTGTGAAGTACTTTGTATATAACAGACATCTTAGATACCATTTTCACCAGAAACACATTTTAAAACCCTATTGCCCACTATTTTCTTTGGTATTTATTGTTGTTGTTGTTCTTGGCACATTTTAGCTCTCACTAACACTTTGAGTTCTCTTGATAAACATGTGACTTGGACATTTTCTTACAACAGACAGATGGGTGTGTTCTCTGGGTATTATTTCTAACATGAAGAAAATGTTCCCCTTTACCAGCATCTGGGTAAGATTTGGAGTTCTGTCATGGATTTAAAATATAGACAGAAATAATCATCTCTCTTCCACATAAGGTGTCTCTGCAAGTAATTTTTCCTATTTCTTTCTTTTTTTTTCTGTGTCAGCTTTGAAATCACAAATGAAGTATGGGTTCAGAAAAAAACACTATATAAAACGGTATTTGGACATTCTTTTCGTCATTCACTTTTATGGGTGTTCTCCAGTTGTACTCTCCAGATGGCCAGGTTACAAGTCTGCGGTAACATAAAAGGCTTTTATATATAAGTAAAACACTGATGAATAGACTTCTGAATGTATATGCAACTAAGTATATTTTATTAATCTTTGCACATAATCTCATTGTACAAAGCCTACCCAAGTGACTGATAACACTTGGCTGGCAAACGTATGGTCATGTACTCAGTGACATAGACATACATTAAAAACATTCAGTGAAAAATGTCTACCATTTCTACAGGATAATTCACTTTAATTGACACAGAGATTTTAAATGATTCATCTTTTACTCTGCCAAGTAATCATACACAGAGGAAAAAAAAATCAACCCATCATTCAACAACCCAGAAATTATAAGAGAAGATGTGAAATTTCATTAAAGGATTATTTATGCCATGTTTATGCCATCCCTTTTACAATATTTATCAACTAAAGACTGGAGGTCAATACCCACAAATGCAATAAGACATCTATTTTTAAAGATTTTTTGCTTCAGTGTTTCACTCCTTAAGAAACCCGAATGTACAACATAGGGTTTCTGGGCTTTTCCCTGCTTGGGTTTTTCATTTGCTATTTCTCCTGCCTTGGGTACTCTCCTTCCAGCTCTGCCCACAGCTGATTTCCTCTCATCCACTGAGATGTCACCTTTCAGAGAAGCCATACCAAGCTCCAGCTAAGTTAACTGCGTCCCCTTCTCCCGGCATCGCTCCATGGCAGCACCAGGAGGGAGTTCTGTGGGGGTCTCTGTAATAATGCACTAAGCCCCTTCATGAGGGCTCCACCCTTATAACCTAAGCACTTCCTAAAGGTCCTACTTCCTGATACCATCACGTTGATCTTGACACATGAATTTTGGGTGGAAACAAACATTCAGACCATAGCAAGGCATGTCTACAGGCCAAATCTGATTCTTGATTTTGTATAGCTCACCAAGCTAACCGTTTTTTTTTAATAGTTAAAATAAATATATGCTATTTCATGATACAGGAAAATTTTAAGAAATTCACATTTTAGGGTTGATAAATAAAGTTTTATTAGAACACAGCCAACCTGTTCATATATATATATATATATATATGGTATATGGCTATGTTTAGGCTACAAGGACAGAGTGGACTAGATGCCACAGAGCCCATATAGCCCACCCACAGTCTATGTGGCTTTTCACATGAAAAGTTCGTCACCTCTTGACATAACCTGTTTCAACACCCAGCTTATTTCACTGTATTTAGTCAATCTGTACTTATGTTTTATTAATTCACTTATTTACTTATAAGCCTAATGAGGACAGAGACATTGTCTGTCTCCATTATACCCAGATCAGTAAGCAAGTAGATATACTAAGAGACATGTAATAAATATTTGTTGAATGACTATAAAATAAATAGATGGGACTATAGCCTCTAGGATGAAGCACCTTGCCTTATTTCCATATTGCTTGATATAGGTGAAGCAGAATGACAGGACCCATTTCTTCTTATAATCAAGAGTAGCCATTTATAATATTTTAAACCAACACAAGTGCATGTCCATAGAACAGGAACAACAGTATTTATTGGCATTAAGTTTTACTTTGCATTCTCTAATTTCTGGATGGCTTCCAGAGTATGATACATGCTAGGCCCATGTAGAAGTTGGGTGATTTTACTGTGGTTTCACTTGTGGATCAGGTACAAGTTCCCAGAGAAAAGTAGAGATCTTCTCAGTTTCCATGTCCAAGAAAATTCCTTCCCCGCCAGCAATGCCTTTCACTGAATATACCCTTTTGTTCACTTGGAAGCCTGACTCCCACACCTTCTCTGTTATTTGGAGCTGATCTATTCCCTATCAATGTGAGAGGTCTTGAGTTCTTACCCATTAGCAATTTAACCTTAGAAATCAGCTAAAGTCAGTAGTACAGATACGTCTTTTAACCTGGATTAAGATTCAAGAGATTTCCTATATAGATCTAAGTTTCCAGAGCCCTCTTTTTCCCAACTTGAAGTGAAGGATAGACTGTCCCACGTGCTAATGAGAGTGTGCCCATGTGCCTTTCCATTACCCACACTCAGGCTGCACACTGCCCTGTCCTCTATTAAGTTATAGAGTCTAGAGAGTAGAGTGACCTCGATGCCAAGGAAACCTTGCTATTCAGGAATAACAAAGTAGAGTCTCAGCATCACAGTTGGGAGTCACTATTTTGGGCAGTAATTCTATGAAGAGAAAAAGCTATACTCTCAAATAATGGCATGAATATGGAGTTGATCCTGCTTCTGTGACATCTGGATAATGTGTTGTACTCTGGTTTGGAGCTGTGCTGGGGAGCAGGAAGGCTGCTAAAGGAAGGTTAGAGCCTAATAAACCTAAGTAATTTATTTATATCCACTTAAAGTTATGGAATATTAGCTGGTCTACCTGGTGCTGTTAGGTGACTCATTGGCCATGGTTTAATAAAATATATCCCTCAGCTTCTATTGAGCTTTGCTGCATATTCATAAAAACATGCATTGTTTTTGTCTGTGCATAGCAGCATTTTAATACAAAGAGCATGTCTAGTGTTCACTGAACACTAACATCTCTAGTGTTCAGTGGGGAAGCGCTGGAGGAAGGTTCACCAATGGCCTCTCCAAGAAGGTGACTGGCTATAAATTTGAATAATTCTTAGAACCCCTAAAGTGAATTTCATGTATGTGTATAATAGAAACCAGACTGTCCCAGATACATTCTCCAAGTTTCATGAAAGAGATCTGGCCAGTCATCTTTGAATGATGGGTCACTGAGAAAATCTTTGATTTGTTCATACATATTCCATGGCCTTAGAATTTTATAACCTAAATCCCCTAAGAAAGACCTGTATGTGCACTCAGGGGTAGGGTGATTTTTGTAACCTTACTTCAGGTGTTCACACTTCAGCTAAGTGTACAGTTTGTGAGATGTGCGGTACTGAGAAGTCTGGGCTTGATTTTCCTGAGGGAAGGAGGGTTGGCAACATTGCATAACTTCCCCTTGAGCAGTCGGTACCTTTTCTCTTATGGACAGTGTGAATCATGTTTCCCCTTTTTCTTAGACCTCAAGGAGATGAATTCAAACCTCAACTTCAATGCTGAAGTTTTAAATTGTTTTAAAACTTGAGAGGCTGTCTCTCTGGGCTCTAACTTTTCCTCTTGAATATCCTGGAGAGTATCATTCTGCCTTACTAGGCCTCCGAATTCTCCTTCTGTAGAATGACAGCATCAGGAAACACGGGTGGTGTTCACATCATTTTGGAGCAGTGTTCCAATGGCCTCCTCCAAAGGGAAGAGCTTTGGGACTGAGGAGGGATCTCAGCCTCTTCCTCTCTGGTTCGAAAGCAAGGACAATGCCACTTTAGCTAGTTTTCACTCTAAGAGAAGGCTTTCTTGGTACAAAACACTAGAATTTGAGAACTTGTGTGCCCCATATTCAGTGCCCCTTTCAGCTTTAATTTTTTTTTTTAAAAGATTTTATTTATTTATTTGACAGAGATAGAGACAGCCAGCGAGAGAGGGAACACAAGCAGGGGGGAGTGGGAGAGGAAGAAGCAGGCTCATAGCAGAAGAGCCTGATGTGGCTCGATCCCATAACGCCGGGATCACGCCCTGAGCCGAAGGCAGACGCTTAACCGCTGTGCCACCCAGACGCCCCAAAAACTCCTGGACTGAGATTGGAAATCGAAAGACTGGAATTCTAATTCAGGATCTTCCACTAACTTCCTGTGTCATTTAGGCAAGTCCCGCTTCCTCTTTGGACCTTCACATTTCTCATCTAAAAACTGAGGGAATTGAATGCAGTGATTTTGAAGGTTCTTCCGCTTTAAAATGCTTTATCTATTCTCTTATCTGATGTCCCCATGTGCCTGTTCCTGTAGAAAGTGGTCTCGGGTAGAGGGATGAGTGGGACAGAAACAGAGGGAGACTTACCGTTCTCTTCCTTGTTTTCTTTTCTGTCACTTTGTATTCCAAGAGAAGTAAATAAAGGAGAGGATAAGTAGAGGATTAGATGAGCAGAGACATAATCACACTTAAATATGGCATCATTGTGAAACTGTTTTATTTGCTCAACGGAAGATTCATGAAAATGACCTGAGTTTCTGATAGAGGACTGAGTCAGACCAGGATTACCTCACAACATTGCAATCTTTCTTGTTTATAGCCAAACTGACTGCTGACCTGACAGAACCCGTTGGGGGTTTTCCTGTCTGCCAGCTTCCGCCTTGGTAATGCTTGGTCATGCTTTCCCTAACCATCCCAGGGTTTCTGTCACACACCACGCTGTGTGTCACAGGGAGTGGGCAGAGCAGTTTCACCTGAGCTCTTTGCAAGCATTTCCTTTGATGAGCTCCATACACTGTATCCTTGGGGCAACATTCTCGTAAGTTATGACTTGGTATCCAAAGGTTATACCAAATTGTATGCATCCCTTCCCTCACTTGCCCCTCCATCAGCACAGGAAGGGGGGATATATTTTGGCACCAAATGTAGGACTTATAAAGGAAAAGCTACTGCCTCAAGGGATCTCAGGAGAGCCCTGAAGGTGCCTAGTGAGTATGTGCTGGCTCAGGGAAGGAAGAAAGGCCTTCAACAGCTGCTCTTGATTGGTTATCACCTGCTCTGCTCTCGCGCTCACACCCATTGGCTTCTGGGGTTAAATTTCAGAGCCCCTGATGCTCTTTCCAAAGATGTCTAACCCCGACTTTCTCCAGTCACTTCCTGTTTGCATTAGGATCTGTCCCTAGAAGATTTTTCTTTAAAGAAGACTTAGCTTTATTTACATTTCCTCTCTCCTTTAGCACCTTCTGTGCTTTTTCTTTCTCTTTTGACTTTAACTTCCATTTCCTTGCCACCTAGGATGTATCAGTCCTCACCACTCTTCTGTTACTTCTGTCATCATGCAAGAGAATCCCTTCCCAATATTGATGAAAGTTAAACTGCTACAGTGAGATTCATCCCATGGCACATGGGGAAGGGGTGCTTTTCATAAACATCAGGTATTTACAGGTTGGGCAGTAATTACAGAGGCAACCACTGGAAGAGAATTACAAGTTCAACAGGGCTTGTAAACATTAATCATCCATTCAAAGAAATAGAAAATTTCTTCTCCTTCTACACATGTACAGGCTCTGAATGATCATGGTCAGGCTTTGTGACATTTCTTTCCTTTCAGATTGTGGTTGAAAATGTTAATTCAACCTGTTTGTTCAACCAAGTTCAGCCTAGTTTTTTAAGATGTTCACTGAACCTCGCTTTAATTTAAAAGGAGGAAATTATCAGATTGATTTACTTGCAAACGCTTACTTCATTAAGATTAGCTTGGGATACTCGTGGCTTATTAAAAAATCTAGATATAGATATTACCTCCACTTTATAGCATTAATTTGACCTATAGTATTTCTAGATCATCCCAAGAATAAATTCGGAAGTTAGAGAGTTTTACTGTGTAAAACAATTATAAGGAATCAAGTCTGCTTTAATTTGGCTTTAATTTAGGGACAGGTTTTTTATTGAAAAAGTAGAATTTAGGAGAAATGTTAACACTGTAAAGAAGAAACAGTGCAAAGGAAAACCTGATCCGGAAATGTGCTTTGTGCTTTTATTTACAAAATATTTTACCTTAACTGTTTATACAAAGATGCTGATGGTCTGCGGCAGTAGTCTTATCCATGTGTATGCCATATGAAAATCATTTAAGCCGTTATTTTGAAATGCTAGTTATCGTATTTTTCTTTTAGCTTACAAGAAAGGTGCCCTAAACTTTCCTTATGAGGATATCTTTGTCCATAGTAGACCAATTGGCATTAACCAATCCAGCTTCAGCTAGCCGGTTAGCCAGAGAAAAGTTTCTAGTAGTAATTCCAAACAGTATGTTCCAGGTTGAAAGGCAAAGCGTGCTTAGATAACAAACATGGAAGACAGTGCTGAGAAGACATGATGCTACATGGCTCCTCACACTGATAAAATACTGTAGCACTTAACCAATCCTGTGATGCGCTCAATAAACATTTATTAAGCAGGTGTTGACCAATGATGAATTGGCTCATTGAGACTGGTGAGTGCTGTGGATCCTTGAGTCATTAAATTCTGCCCACAGTAGTTCCCTTTTTACTCATTTCTCTCTCCAATCGATCTCCGACTCTTCTCCCTAATCCATGCTGTCATCGATTCCTTTCCTGAACAGGCTTCTCCCCCACATTTCTCTCAACTGCTCTGGATTTTCATCCCTCTCTAGATTTACCTAACAGGCCTAATTCTTCCCTCCTGAGATTTTATTATAGCTACAAGGTAAGGAGGTGGGGAGGCAGGTGAACATGCATTAAAACCAGGCAGAGATACAGCGTGAAAAAGTTAGAAAGGCAATTTTTAAACATACTATGTAGAATCCACATAGTCTGGTCAGGGTTATCTTTTACAGGAAAATTTCCCTCAATTAATGTTTTTCTACACTAAAATTGGGATTCAAATGAGATTAAACACTTTTCTAGATGAGGTCAAGACAAACCAACTAAAACATGTTCATCTCAACCATGGAAATCGAGTTCAGGATGGAAGTTCACTTCTAGGAATGGGATTGCCTGGGAGAGGCTTGAAATTTTCTGAGGGCTGGATGTGTCCTATATCTTGAGCTGGATGATAGTTCCACGAGCATATACATATGTAAAATCCACCAAGCTTTACATTTAAGACCAGGTGCTTTTCCATAAAAAAGCTCTATCACAATAAAACAACAACAACAACAAAAACAAGAATATAATTGATGTAAAATGAGCTTTGAAACAGAATCCTAAGCAATTGTGACAGTCTTCTGAAAGAGCAATTGTATAGTATAGACAAAGAGTATAGAAATGACACCAATAACAGAGAAGCATGCACTTGGAATCTTGGAAAAACAGCCCGAGGCCCATAATGTGGTAGCATGTCCCAGGCAATTTCTAAGATGGAGTGATGGTCTCTGAGGGTCCCTGATAGCCGGAAGTAGGAGAGAGAGAGTCAGTCAGCGGAGCTCTGTTTAGAGAACCTTTTTTTTTTTAATTGCACACTCAAGATTTTAGCCCTTTATTCTAAACTAGTAAGTTACTTTCCTAGTAGATATGCCTCTTTTGAATCTGAATGTCTTCATGCACAGATTTGTCCGAATCTGCTTCTCACTTCATGAAGCAAACTTCAAAGATCTGGTGTCACTGGGATAATTATATTTCCTGGACAAATAATGGCCCCACCAGCCTGAGGGTTCCATTGTCCTATTAGTCTTCCTACCTTAAATGCTATGGGTAGAAATCCTCCAGCTGAGGATTTGGGAAGAATTGAGAGAGGAAGTAGATTATATGGAACAAAATGTCTTTTAATCTTACAAGGCCCAGAAAAGGACAAAACTAATTAAGTTGGGGTTAAAAACTTAACTCTCCAAATTCACCATTTTCCTTTGTAAAGCAATATTGCTAAAGACATTAAATATGTTTCCAAACACTGTACAACAGTTGGTAGGTTGTGTTGCCCATTAAAAGGAATATAAAGAAAAGCATCTGGAAACATGTAAAGATGGACTTCATTTCAATATGTTTAAAATTCAGTGGTTACCAGATGTCAGTTTTAAGGGAATTTGGAAAATAGTGTCTTTTACATTACTGTGAGTTCAGTCAGTATTTTCTTTTCTAAAATTTCTTCTGGCCAATTTTCTGTAATTATTTCATTTATGGAGTTAATGAAGAAATATATTTTAAGCAAATATCTAATGCCAAAAATAATACAAAACTTCCTACAACCAAACAAAGCAAAAAAAAAAAAATATATATATATAAATAAATAGGAAGCCTCCAATAGGAGGTCTCAGGAAATGATTTAAAGTATGGATTTAGGTTTACTCCAAATCCCAGCAGAATCAGACCTCAACAGAAAGAGAGCTAAAAGAACCCAAGATCCTTCTGCTGAAACATCCCTGTATTGTAATCTATTCAATGTGGTAAGATCAATGCAAAATTGCATTCTCTCCTGATGACATGTTTTGTTTATTGCCAGACATGGTTTTTATTAGCAATGACAATATTTTAGACCTCTTCTATGTCTCATAAAATTGCCCCAATTTCATTCATTTTGTTGGCCAGTCCTGACCTGTAACATTTTTAAGAAAATGTCAAGAGCCGAGTGTCCTAGTCATTTACTTCTTAGGAAATAGTTTATGTGTAGATACTCCTTACACATTTGCTGACTGGCTGAAAGGGAAATTCATTTCTGAATGATATGCTGACATGCCCAGGAAATGGAAAACACTCAGCCATACGTGGTCTAGGCAGTCATTTATGTATAAGGAGGTGATAGAGATTTGAGAGAATAATTCTCTCAGATTTCATAGCCTCTAGAGAAGACCATATGCCACAATTGTGAAAAACAGGTACTTGTCGTTTAAACTGTCTTCTTTGCTATTCTCTTTTGGGAAAAAATAATTCTGAAAAATATATGAGAAGCTAATAAAAGCTGGGCAAAAAGAAAATAATTTATATTTTATAACTTGCACCTCAAATGTAAAAAGGAAGCAAAAGTTATCATAAAATATTCTTCCCAGTACATTTCAATAACTTGCTAAATTGTAATAATGCAGATATCTTTGTTATTGTGCAATAGCAGGAAATTATATATGAGACAGAAAAAGAGTGAAGAGAACTTTTCAGTGCTGTCTTCTATCACAGAAAAACCAGAACTCAGGCAAAACTGAAATAAAAGGGTCTGCTCCTTTTTAACTCTGTTATAGCTTTATGTCTCCTAAAATTGATCAGTGATGTCACAGAGCAAACACAGGGTAGTCTGGCACAGAAGCTTTCCCTGTTTCTGGACTGCGATTTGGACCTAGGGGTCTCTCTTAGCTCCCTCTCTCATCAGTCTCGGGAACTGACTGAATTGAGCAAGCATTTATTAAACTGCGGTTTTGTGGACCCCAGGACCATGCAATGGGAAATACTAAAAAGGGAGTCAAAACAATTTGAACTACAATCATAAGAAGCTTAGAGACAAGGCAAAGAGCCCAGGTGCAGAACTGGAAACTTGCTTCTTGTAACTTCCTTGTCATTGAGGTTTGGTGGAAGCTTCCAAAATATTTGGTGGGTACTCATTTGAGGTGCGTAGCTGTCCCTTAGCAAAGAGGCAGAAGATAACCGTGCAGCTATTTTCAGCATACTCCCACCAAAGTCACTGACAGAGAACTGTGTCAAAAGAAGACTGTGAAATCATGGATAAAGACTCACGGACTAGCAAGAGGAGAGCAAATCTCTCCATTCCCAGTGCTTTCTTAACAGAACAACAACACTTTTGCATGTGTCCAAAGAGTCCAAACTTTTCTTCAGGAAATAAAAAAAAATCTAGAGGTATTCAGAATGAATTTGCCATATTTCAATTGGGCCTACGGAAGTACTGATTTTAAGACTTTAAGGACAGGCAAGTATGGTAGAGTTGTTTCTGTCCAAACTTCCCAGTGGGATATTAAAACCTAGTCAACAGCTTCTTACACACAGGCATTTAACTTTATAGAAATGTTTTAAAGGAAGTTTACTATCCAAAATAAATTTTTAGTCAAGACACTTCAGTAACTTGTTAAAAAACTTTCCATCTTTCAACACCATTTCATTTCTTGACATAAGACCCTCGAAAGAACGCTGTGTTGCTGGCAGATCTCATTGTTCTTACACAAACCAAACGTATATTATGTTTATGTATGACTTATACATTTTATTTATATAATAAACATTACATTTACATGACATTTATGTAAAATATATTTATATATAATATCAACATATATAACATGCATAACATAGCTATAATTTCTAAAAACAATGCCTCCAGAGTTCCACAGAGACTGGAGCTGAAAACTTAGAAGGTTGAGGTGACTTGGTGAAGCTTTTTGATTGAAGTTTCTTAGATTCTCCTTTGGAATTGAGCACACTATCTCCTAGCTAGCAGGATATTTCCGCCGGAATCTTCTTTACCATATTTCTAAGATCACAAAGGAAGCTGTCTGGTTCATAGGAATTGAAGACCATACCAAATAAATACTGTGAAAACAGGTATGATATTCTGGTTCAGGAAATAAAAAAAATAATAATGCATCCGTTGATGAAACACAGAGTAGTGAGGCTTCACCTACTGTGCTAGTGGTTTGTTACTCGGAACCAGGGCGTGTCCAGATAGTCTCACCAATGAAAAGTCAATATTTGACCAACATTTTGGCTCAATGCCCCAAGTATATTAGCATGAGTCCCACTTCAGGGAAGGAGCATGACAGAAGAGAGGCTGATGAAAACATTTCCTCCAACTCCTTTCTTTTATCTACTTCAGGCTTCACTCTATTCCACTCCTTAATTATCAATTTGGGCTCACCAACTGCATGCCCTTTATTTCCTGTGGACATGTTTTCTAGTCATTGATTTTCAAATAGGGCTACTGATTAAAATAGTAAAGAAGCTAATCCCTTTAATGTAAAACCCTGGCTGAAACTGGAAGCAGTCAACAGCAAAGGAAGAAAGCTGATGAACTGAGTAATTACTCACATCCTGTGGTTAAAAAGTTACACACAGGTCGTGGAAATGACAGCACCGTATCAATCCATATTACAACATCGCAGTGTGTCGTGAGATATCCGGGGGCATTGTAAGCCGGCCTTCTCAGTTTGGTGTGGACGGATAGATGGAACACACATCCTGTCGCCCACTGGTTTTGATCAGGGCTACCTCCATTATTTGTACTCAATGTCCATGGTCTTTTCTGGGCACTTCTTTAACTGCTTTTCAGGTTTCCTGGGCTGAAGTAAAACAGATTAAACACTAAAATAGGCCATGTTGCCAGGAGAAAAGAGCCTGAGGGTGATAACTTTGAGAGCCAGATTCCTGCAGTTTTGACTTTGCAACCGACTAACTTGGGCAAGTTACAACCTTTCAGGATCTCATTTCCTTCATCAGTCAAATGAGGATAATATTGCCTACCCTGCCCACTTGCCTCACAGGGTGATGATGAAAATCAAGAGAGATAATAGATATGAAAAGATTTTGAAGTTAAAAGTGCTGTGTAAATGCAAGTGATTATTCTGAGAAAAAAAAAAGGCTGCTGTATGCAACTCAGCCGGAAAAACTGTAGGCTGGTAAAGCTGCAAGGAACCTGAGAAATTGAGTCCAACCTCGTAATTTTGCAAATGGAAAAACTTTGACCCCAAGAGTAGTGACATACACAGATAATTTCCATAATTTTATATGATAAAAATAATAATTAGAGGGCTTACTCTGGACCAGACAGTATGCTAAGTGCTTTACATACATTATCTCACTTAATTTTTTCAATGTCCCCATTAGGTAGGTGTGAGGCTCAGGTAACAAATGACCTCTTCAAGGTCACATAATTAGTAACTGGAAGGGCCGTGATTCCAAGTTTCTTATGCGAAAGCCAGTGCTCTTAACCATCTTGCCATGCTGTCTTATAGTCGTGAACTTTTTCTTCCAGGGTGGCTAATAAGCATTAAAAGGGAACTTCTCTCAAGAGGCCATCAGCCAATAGATAGAAAGCTAGCAGAACAGGATGGTATACTACACATATAGGACAAAGAATATACTGTATTTATTAAGCACTGGATATCTTTCCCTTTGGTATTCTAAAGCCACTGCCTAGGTATCATTAACAGATGTGTAGCACACAAGCAACACTAGTTTATTTATTTACGATCTATAAGCCCGTTAACAGAAAACATATGCAATTGAAAATGGGAAGCTTTCATAACGTAAGAGTTTCCTATGCTTTGCCCTTGCAGAGGTAGGAGCCAGCCTATCACACCAAATAGGTCTAACCTCTGTAACCAATAGGATATTGCAGAAATAATGGAGTAGTCAATGTATATGGACATTTCAAATTCAATACATATGGAAATTTCCAGTTCCAATACTAGCCTCTTTTCAGAACTATGATGGGCCAGCAACCCGCTTTTCAGGAAAACCTCCTGTTTTCTCTCTTTTACATGGGGCGTGTCTTTGTCTGTTCTACCATTGTCTGCTAGGTGTTGGAGGAGGAGGCAGATAGCTTGTCTCTGGGCCTTCAAATCATGGAGAAAGTGTACTCAGTGGGCTGTACGCAAGGGTCTACACCTGTGAGGCTATAGGTGTGAAGCACCTGGACTTAATAAGGTGACATTGTGGACATTGAGCTAACACTATACTAGGATGAGACCTTTGGGGCCTTGGGAAGGAGGGAATGAATGTATTTTGCTTATTTGAGGTATATGAATCATTGGGGACTGAGGAGACCTGTGGTAGCCAGTTTCTATGTTCGTTGTGTCAATGATTCTCACTTCCTGTTATTCATACCCTTCTATAGTCCACTTCTACAATGAATAACACTGACCTCTAAATTCAGTAGCTTATTGTGCAAATGGTAGACTGTAACTTTCAAGGCTAGATCATGAAAGTCATTGTTTCTACTTTGCTTTCTATTGGATTACTTGCTAGGAGGGAAGCCAGCAGCCATGTTGGGAGGACACTTAATCAACCCTATGTATATGGAGGTCCATATGGGGAGGAATTTAAGTCTTCCCACCAATAATAAACTGCCAATTTGCCAATGAGCCATCTTTGAAAAAGATACTACAGGCCCAGTCAAACCTTGAGATGATCACAGCCTCGGCCAACATCTTATTGCAATCTTGCGAGAGACTCTGAGCCAGAACCATCCAGTTAAGCCTGAATTCCTGACTTTATGAGATAATAGTTTTTTTATTGTTGTTTTAAGCAGCTGAGTTTTGGAGGAAATTTGTTACAGAGAATCAGAGTAGAATACTGAAACAAGCTTACCTCAACCATTTAACTGATCTTATAGATTATTTTTCAGCCATCATTTTAGGATTGAGGAAGTTAAAATGGCAGATTGGTGTATTAATTTCAAATGTAGTTGTTTGTGTGTGTGTGTGTAAACTATTATAAGTCATTATGGGCCTAGATGCCTAGATGTCCTTAGGTTTGCCTTTATTTTTTTCCTACCAGTTTTTCCTGAGGTGGCCTTGAGGATGACCAGTTACCTAACTACTCAAAACTCACCAATTGTAACAAATAGGAACATACCAGTGATGAGATTAAATGTGATTTCTGTAACCAAATTCATTCAGGGGTTTCTGAGCAAAAATTACCACTTTTTACTATTCTTGATGGAGGCAATTAAAGGAATGCTATCCTTCCCTCGAATTTTTAGAGGCAAAATTAAATGTGCTGTGGTATAGCCAATAATTAAAAAGTAGCATGGGCTTTTTCTCAGTGCTTGCCTCTCTCCCATTCCTCCATTTTGTGAAACTTTGGAGCATTATCCGCTCTCTAGAATCATGAATTTTAAAAATCTTGTGTTTTTGTGTTTTTGTTATTCTTTTTAAAAAGGCCTTACTGTCTCTGTGATCAAGATTCTAAAATCTTTCAGGGAAGACTGTTGACAATGGCACGGCAAGACTCATTTTGTTTTATGGTAGAAGATCACTCGAGTCATAAAATATGTTCAACACATTTCAGAAACTGTAAATTCCCCAAATCCATGTGGAGAAAAAGAACAAGGTCTATGAATCAAAATAGGAGGTTATGAGAATTTTTTTAAACAACCAGAAAAGGAGATTTATGATGATTTTGTTCCCCAGACATTTCCAAAAATTTCCCATAGGTGATAATTTTTTCCTAGTTGATGCCTAGTTTATGCCTTAAAAACAAAACAAAACAAAAACCAGAAAAGCAAAAATAAAACAAAAAACTTGTTGGGCTCTTTCTAAGCCCCAAACCTTTTGATTTACTGTGCTTAAAATACACACAACCTGGATTGTCCTAATATCCCTAGCTCACAAAAGAACAGAGTTAGAGTCCTACAGGTTTTGCCCTGCGATCCACCCCTAGTTTTGTCCTTTTTAAAGAATGGGCAAATGGCTGCCCTTACTAAGAAAAGAACATAGCTTTTCTGTTGCTAAAGAGTGAATGTGGACAACATGGGTGTCGAAGAGGCTGTAGAAGGGGCTAAGAAATGTAGGCTGTGATATTGTACAAAATTAATGCCTGATTTTTCCCCAAATGAGAGTTGAACAAAAAAAGAAAATTGATTTCACTTTAACAAATATTACTTTACTATTGGTTAATAAATTTCTATCCAAGCATAACATAGACTTTCTGTCAAATATTATTTATTGGTATTAAATAAGAGTTGACTATTGAATCAGAATATTATGTCCCTATAATATGATTGTATCTCATCCTCACCAAAGCCTAAAGCTTTTTTGGTTAAATTTTGACCATCATACATCATGGCTCACACACACACACACACACACACACACACACACACACACACACACAGAGAGACAAGGGCTTAAGCAAAACCTAGGCTGTTACTAAGCATTTTATTTTTGACTTTTCTCTTTCCTAGGAATAACACAAAATGGACCTCTTTTGGAAATGTGATAAAGATGTATCTGGTGCATTTTTTTCCTGCAATATTCAAAATAGATCTCCTGCCTCAGCAATGACAACATTCTCTTGAGCAAGTATATATACAAAGTGTGTGTGTGTGTGTATAAAGGGCACTGGCCCTGAGCGTATAGCTAGATGAATTGTTTATAGGATTCCACCCATGCAACCACCACCCTGAGCAAGGTAAGGAGAAGCTCCCTCAGCTCCTTTCTGCTAGCCACCTTTGCCCCCAGGTAATAACCGTTCTTGCTTTATCACCAACAATTAGGTTTACATGGCTGCTTTTTAAGATAACATAAATATCAAAACCTCATAAATAATTTATTTGTTGTTTCACGGCTGATATGAATCAGCAGTGAGCACTATAAAGCTTGTGAGGGAACATTTACTATGAAATCTCCTCATGGAATGCTGCTTCCTTGTCATTCCGAGGACACAAGGAGATCAATGGAGAACATTAAAAATCCATACTTGCCGATAGGGAGGAATGAAAATGCACATTTGTATGGTGTAAAGGAAAGTTTACCGTTGTGCCAGGGGTGATACTTGAACCTTCTAAGTAGGTAGAGTCATGTTGTCCAAAGTCATGATGGGTAAAAGTAGATGTGTACAGCACAGTACCACGTGGTCATGTATATCTTTTTAACAAGAACAAGAAACCCAAAACGCAGACATGCAGACTTTCCAGACAGAGACAGAGAGAGACCAAGATATATATTTTAAATCTGAGCACTACAAAGAATTTTTGTTGTTGTTTTGAAATCACTTCACTTAGTTTAACCTTCATAAGTTGAGGTTGATTAACCCTGTGTACTTTATATTCAGAATGTACTTTGGCTGATACTTGCTTGGTTGAGAGAACACTGTCATTGCTGAGACAGGAGATGTGTTTTGAATATTGCAGAAGAAAAATGCATCAGATACATCCTTATCACATTTCCAAAAGAGGTCCATTTTGTGTTATTCCTAGGGAAGAGAAAAGTTAAAAATAAAATACCCAGTAAAAACTTAGTGTTTCACCTAAGCCTTTGTAAATAGCCTGCAATTTAGAGACAGTGAATTAAGAATTCCATGTTGAATTAGAAATTAAAAATAGATGCAGTAGTGAGAAATGTATTTAAGGCCCTGCCTACACTGCAGCAAAAATCGTGTTTGCAAAAATTAGGATGATTCTTGCTAGCATGCTGTTAACACAATTTCTTTGGCCAGGGAAGATAAAAATATATGAGATTTTTTTTGGTATGTTTTTTAAAAAACTTATTGATTTTCTTACTGTTATAAATGTTAATGCATGTATTTTTCTTTTAGCATATACTTATCCTTTTGTCTATTTTATAATGAATTAGAATGAAAGGAGCATGAATTAGTGACATTTAAAATATTTATGATATTTTCATAGAATATAATCTTATATCAATGTGTTCAAGCTCTGTTTTCATGGTCAGTTTTGCATGTAGAGTCCTGAAGTGAAATTTCAGTGAAATCAGTAATAGGGGCTTGTTGAATTATGATATCATTGTTCAGAAAGAGCATGGCGTGACCCTTCTGCTTATACACACACGTGCACGCACACGTATAAGCAGGTGTAAACTTTAGAATATATTGTCAAATAAAAAAGAGGACTACTTCTCTAAGAACATATAACTGAGAATTATACACTCTCTATTATCCTATTTCATAAGAGTAAACACTGCTTACAAATTAAAGCATGACAGTGTTTTGCCAATAGATCTCAGAAAACTAACATTTGCTAGAATATATGTAGTTAATATCTCAATATATTCCAGAGTGGTATATTCCTTGACACCGTTGAAATAAGTTTCAGCGAACACGTTTATAATTTTTGTTCCCTAAACTTTCAGAAAGGATCTTTTACTCTTTATTAGCTCTAAGACTGGGCCATCTTTTGATAATCAACTGATTAATGCACAGTGTAAGGTTTGTCTAAATGACCAACCCTCTCTTCTAAACTTACCATTTATATATTTTATTGCATTTATCTCCAAAGCCGTGAGGCGCTCATCATCCAATCATTTAAAAAGTTTTTTTGTTTTTTTGTTTTCTTCACACTGATTCTTTCTTCCCACTGAGGTGGGCCATGCACAAGTTCCGGTCTTAACCTTCCCCATCTCCCACCTTCCACAGCTCATTTAACTCCACTTGTGTTTGTTATATACCCAACATCCTCTTTCATTCCCATTCCTCCCTCAACATTATTCCAACTCTTTCTGTTTTCTCTCAGGAAAAACCTCTTATTTTTTTCTCCCTCTCATATTCCCCCTCTCTCTTTGTAATCTCAAAGATAATGTTAATCATGGAGGATAAACCCCACGTTCTTATGGTGGGGAGCCGTGAGTTTTAAAGCAAGAGTAAATATAGCAAAGAATTTTTTCCTTTACCTTCTAAAGCTCTTGAAAGTATTTAGAAGTTCCCAATAGCCATCTCTACCTAACTCCAAGTCTTTAAAAAAAAAAGCCAGCTTTGAATAAGAAGTCATATTAAGTGATATTGTTTTCTGTTTTATTTCATTTCTATTACAGAAATAGTGCTTCTTTATTTTTCAGTGTAAGCTAAACAACCCCAGTCATATTATGGTTTAAATAGGCATTAGTCGGCTAGCCTTGACTCTTGGCATTCATTCCTCATGTTTTACCTGGAAGTGTACGATAGCGTCCAACTTAGCTGTTCTCCCTTCTTCTGTCTTTGCCTCTCCTGCTCTCTATTTTTCACCCAGCAATCAGAGTGATTATTTAAACGTGTCCACAGAACTTGCCACCTAAAAATATCTTATTTAGATCTCCCAAATATCTCCCAAACACCTCCCAAAATACCATATTTAGAATAAAATCCAAAGGCTTCATAAAATCGATAGCCCATCAGATGCCCAATAACACACGTAGCCCTACATTACTACTCCAATCTTCCACCCTTCCATTCTCTCTCAGACAAACAGAACTGTTTGCTTTTCTTCCAAAACACCAATTTTCTTTACTTTCTCTAGAAGTCTCCCTCCAAATTTGCTCTTTTAGTCACTTGAGACTGGCTAAAAATTTAGGCTATATACTTGAATAGCCAGGAGGTGAAGGACTGAATTTGGAAAATTTGGCGGACTATCTAAGAAAAATCATGTGAGAGAGTGCAGCCAGGGGAACTGCTTTGGGAATGGTCCACAGTTAAGGGACTTGGGAGAGGAGCCAGTGAAGGAAAGAGGGATACAGGAAGTAAGGGAATCCAAAAGTACAATGTCATTGAATATCTGTGATGTGGGAATTGAAAAAAAAAAAAAAGAATAGTAGGTAATAATCAAGTCAAATATAACAAAGATTTGGAAGTGTAAGGATCAAGGAAGAAGCCATTGGCTTTACTGATTTATTGCATTGAGTTTGGAAAAAATCTTTTGTACTTCAGATATCTGTCTTTTTTTTTTTTTTAAGATTTTATTTATTTATTTGACAGAGATAGAGACAGCCAGCCAGAGAGGGAACACAAGCAGGGGGAGTGGGGAGAGGAAGAAGCAGGCTCATAGTGGAGGAGCCTGATGTGGGGCTCGATCCCATAACACCGGGATCACGCCCTGAGCCGAAGGCAGACGCTTAACTGCTGTGCCACCCAGGCGCCCCTCAAATATCTGTCTTAACTAATGAATTTTTGGGGCCAACTTTTTGAAATATCCTATATATTTATGGAACACAATTTCTATGTGCCCAACATCAATCTCAATTTTTAAAACATTTTTTAAAATTAAAATTCACTTAATTAACATATATTATTGGTTTCAGAGGTACAGGCCTGTGATTCATCAGTCTTTTTTTTTTTTAAAGATTTTATTTATTTATTTGACAGTGATAGAGACAGCCAGTGAGAGAGGGTGCACAAGCAGGGGGAGTGGGAGAGGAAGAAGCAGCCTCATAGCAGAGGAGCCTGATGTCGGGCTTGATCCCATAACACCGGGATCACGCTCTGAGCCGAAGGCAGACGCTTAACCGCTGTGCCACCCAGGCGCCCCCATCAGTCTTGTATAATACCCAGTGCTCATTATATCACATGCCCTCCTTAATGTCCATCACCCAGTTACCCCAGTCCCTCCACTGCCCTCCCCTCCAGCAACCCTTAGTTTGTTTCCTATCATTAAGAGTCTCTTATGGTTTGTCTCCCTCTCTGGTTTCATTTTGTTTTGTTTTTTCCTTTCTTCCCCTATGATCCTCTGTTTTGTTTCTTGAATTCCATGTATCAGTGAGATCATATGATCATTGTCTTTCTCTGATTGACTTATTTCGCTTAGCATAATATCCCCTAGTTCCATCCAGGTCGTTCAAATGGCAAGATTTCATTTTTTTTTTGATGGCTGCGTAATTTTCCATTGTATATATATACCACTTCTTTATCCATTCGTCTGTCGATGGACATCTCGGCTCTTTCCATAGTTTGGCTGTTGTGGAAATTGCTGCTATAAACATTGGACTGCAGGTGCCCCTTTGGATCACTATATTCGTATCTTTGGGGTAAATACCCAGTAGTGCAATTCCTGGGTGTTAGGGTAGCTCTAGTTTCACCTTTTTGAGGAACCTCCGTACTGTTCTCTGGAGTGGCTGCACCAGCTTGCATTCCCACCAACGACACTAATCTCATTTTGATCGTTCTTACTTGTTCTTGATCATATGGACAGTAGTAAGAAAGTCGATCTATAATCCCATTTTCCTCGAAGGTTTCTATGAAATTTTTGCTTGTAGAATGTAAAAGCTATGATATGTAAGGAATTTTGGGTTATCGAGAAACATTCACAGAATGAGACTCAAATCAGAAAGAAAATATATTTGTTTATTTTAAGTTAAAATATTTTATTACTCTTTGTATGCTTTGTTGACAAGTCTATAGAGCTAAGTTAATGTCATCTTAAACATTACCAGAAAACCCTCCTGGAATGTCATAGACTAAATCAGCATACCTGTTAGTAAAAGAACCACTTTTTATCTACTGTCAGTATTATGGAAGTCCTATGCTCAAGCAAAGTTATAATTATATGTAATTAACTTTTCCATTTTCAACTAATTAAATTAAAAAAAGACCTGAAAACCCATCATCCCTGTATAACAGAGTGTACTGAAGCTTGAATGTTTGAACATTTAATAAAAAAAAGCATATCAATTTTGGCTTCTTCTTATCCCTCTTGTTAACAAAAATAGTCCACTGGCTCTAGAATAGAAATGCCAAGCTTTGAAATTAGGTGGTGTTAGGTTGAGTATAAATTTGCTGTCATACTTTTGACATGCATTTTTAAATTCAGATCTCAAAAGATCTAAAGAGGTGTAATTTGTAATTGAAAACAGCATAATTAATACAAAATGATCCAAAGACTCAAAACAGCAGATAAATCCTCTGAATAACATCTAAACAAAGACGTGAAGAGATATCACGTCCTTGCTGGTTGACAAACTGTACTCTCATGTATATACTCATTTAATTTTCTCATTCTTATGTCTGCTAAGAACCAGATTGCTTTTCAAATGTTAGTAATGTTAGAATTATAGATGACAAATTCTGTCTTATAGATAGGGAAACATGAGAATACTTTACATTTTAACATCCCCAAATATATATAGCAAGCACAACTTTCTCATCAACGTGGACTTTACTTACAAAATGTAAATTAAAATTAATCATGGAAGATTATCTAACATTGTTGAAGGGAAGAATTATTGTTGTAGGAAAGTACTTTTTGATATGGAAAAATTGTAAGTGAAAAAAGTCTACAAAAATAATTAAGAATGATATTTTGTGTGTATGTATGCACAAATGGGTATATGTTTATTAAAGACCAAAACGGCATATACCAAAATGCAATATCTTGGGATTCCAGATGAATTTTTTTTCTTACTTGTATCATCTGAATGTTCTGTAATACATCTGTATTTCTTCGGCATTCATTTTATAATCATTTATGAAACTACGTGCCTGGCACTATGTAAATCATTGTACCGAATCCCAAACAGATGGGAATCTCTGCCTATATAATGCTGATATTTACAACACACAGTTTACTTTAAAATTTTTATTTCCTAATGGTTAAGAGCACAGACTTTGGAGACAAATTTCCTGTTCAAATTCCAGCCTTGCTACTTACTTAGGTGTGACTTTGGACAAGTTATTTAACCTGTTCCATGCTTCAGAGACCTCATAAGTCATAGAGGGTTAATAATAATACCTACCTCATAGAATGTGTTGAGAAATAAGTGAGTTGATACTTGCAAAGCACTTAAATCAGTGCTGGCATCTGGTAAACCTTTCCTACATGTAAACTTATTATTGTTATTATTATTATTACTATGATTACTATTTATTGCACTTTTAAATCCCTGATAATACACAGATGAAGAGTTTCATTGCCCCTTTATTTAAAAGGAGGTAGCTGAGCAGGCAGAACCAAAGCATTCACTCTATAGAATCTACAAAGTGCAATGGAATCTAAGGAGTGGTAGTTATATTGAGAAAAGAGAACTTCAATCTAAACCTTATTATGAGGAATATGTTAAAGTTTTACTGTTAAACAGGTCATTGCAGATACATTAGTGCATTGATGTTCCATTTCTGTGTTTACAAAAAATAGTCAGCACACGTCTGGCCTATCAGAAAATAAGGAAAATTTTTCCTGCCCAACTTTAATATGGGAAGAATAATTTTACTTAATGGACTTGATATAAATTGAAGTTATAAGATGTGAGGAATAAAGGATGCTTTGAAGATAAAATGTAATTATTATTTTTAAAATAGGTATAATTTCTGCATCCCTGCTTATCAAGTTTAATTAATTACTGTGATTACCGTGCTCTGATATGCAGTTCATAGTATGTATGATGGCTGTGAAAACTGCTGATTACTTTTTTTCAAATTGCTTTTTGAAGTTTTCAAATTTTATCCCAATGGGAATAAACAGGGTTGGTAGAATGGTGTGAGGGATGGGATAATAACCATAGTGAGTGGTTTGTCTTTAAAGTTAAAATCGCTATTTTGCAAATTAAAAAGGAAGAAAAGAAAAAAAAGGACAATTTCTCAGTCATGTTTTTGTAAATGAAAACTAACCAGAAAAACTGAGCCTGAGGGTTACAAAGTATTTCTTACGGTTTTTTATTATTCAACCATCTATCATTAATTATTTATGCTAGCGTCTTCGTTGGTCCTTCATTCAGCTGCTCTTTTTGAGACCTTTTTGTGTGCCAAGCACTGGACTAAACATGGCTTCTCTGTCAATAAAGATGAATAAGGTCCAGCCCTTGCCCTCAGGAAGTTTACGGTCTAGAAAGAAAGCAGACTTATAAATAAGCCATTCCTGTTCAATACATTATTACTAGAGAAGAGTTTAAAAGACGCCATGCATTTCTTCCTGGCAGTGAGATTGTGAAAGACTTTCATGGCATCATTTGTTATCATAAAACTTTAGGAGAACCCACACATTTCTGTGCATATTAGCACTAGTTTCTAGAATATATGTGCGATGCAGATGAGTAATCGAGGTCTAACACAAGCATTGAATAGGAGGGTCGTATAATGGGGTCTGCAGAAAGACAGTTATTCCTAGGCAGGGTATTTGTTTGGTAAGGGCTGGTGCTCATGTCCTCATATGCTGTGCTCATTTCTTGATGGATTTTTATTTTATTTTATTTTATTTTTTAAAGATTTTATTTATTTATTCGACAGAGGGGCAGCCAGCGAGAGAGGGAACACGAGCAGGGGGAGTGGGAGAGGAAGAAGCAGGCTCATAGCAGAGGAGACTGATGTGGGGCTTGATCCCATAACGCTGGGATCACGCCCTGAGCCGAAGGCAGACACTTAACTGCTGTGCCACCCAGGCACCCCTCTTGATGGATTTTTAAAGCTTTCTCCCCTACTTCCACTATTCCATGACCCCCTCCTACCAAAGGGTATAAACTGGATGTTTCTGCAAATGAATCAGTCAAAACAGGAATATTAATTTTTTTGAACAAAACTGTGTCAATAAAAATGTAAAGGGAAGTTGTTGGAACTCCAAAACAGTGTATAAGACCTCCACAACAGAGGGCCATTGTGAATAGGGGAATGATCTCTCTTGAAGCTGGTATATGAGGCACAGACTTCCTAATGATTTCCTGGATCAAAGTTTTATCCTACTAAAAATATGATAGACATAGACTTTCATTGTTCACAGTCTAATAACCTCTTCTGTACTTAAAAACTGAATGTTAGCTTTGTGATAAACTATTTCATATAAACTGATATGTGCACAAAGCAATGATCTTTTTATATCCAAATTATCTTATTCAGAAAAATCCCACCAGAGTATGTAAAAGAACAGTCATCTATGATAATTTTATTTTGAGCTCATTGTCAATTCTCATTCTCAGTTTAAAGAGAAGCAAAAGGGTCTGAAGTTTTGATCTGTACTTTGATGTCAACTTGGCCATTTCTCCCACTTTATGCAAGTTTAAAGATTAAATAATTTTTAATTGGCAAAATCACAAATAAAATGAATATGGAACAACAAAGAGACCACCCAGAGTCAGTGCAAGTGTCTCACAAGTCTCTTTACGTGGAAGGAACTAGAAATTGTTAGGAGCTCAATACAGAAGTATATATGCAAAATGAAAACAGTGCTTCTGATAAAGAATTGTATTTTATGGTTTTATTTCTTGAAATATGAGTTTCAAGAGTTTTTAGATATTTCTAGTAATTGTAGAGTGAAGACTGCTCAAAAAGAAACTTGAATAAAATCCTTTAATTGTAATGGAAGGAAGAATTATCTACTAATCTCTCCAAAAATGAACGTATTACCACTCCTTCTCATCGTCCCCTTCACACTTCCCACTCACAGAGCTAGATAATTCCGGGTTGTTTGGGCACAGATAGTGGGATCGAGGTAGAAAAGTCTCATTGGACAAAGTGTTCAAATCGCTGTGGTCAGATCGGTCCTGAGAAACATTAGAATATTTGTTATGCATGAGGGCATTTTTCGTTAGTATTTTGAACAGAACATGATTTTTTTTTTTTTTTTTTTTTTTTTTTTTTTTTTTTACTTTTGTTCCTGTTGTAGTGGTCATTTTTGTGTGTCAACTTGGATGGGCCATGGTACCCAGGTATGTGATCAGACATTCTAGATGTTTCTGTGGGGGTTTTTTGAATGAAATTAACATTTACATTGGTGGACTTTGAGCAGAGCACATTACCCTTAATATAGGTGGGCCTTATTCAATCAGTTGAAGGCTTAAATAGAACAAAAGACTGAACTTCCTTGCCTAGAAGGGAATCCTGCCAGCAGATGGTCTTCTAACCTTCATGGCCCACAGTGCAGCTCTTGGACTTGCCATCCTCCATAATCATGTGAGCCAATTCCTGAAAATAAAATCTCTCTCTGTATATGTACACGTCCTTTTACATATCGCAGTCTGTTTCCCTGGAGAATCTTAATACATGAGATAAAGCTCTAAAGTCAAGTGCTGGAAAATGATAGACATGATGTATACAGTGGCACTGGAGTGAGACAGTGTCAGAAATTCTTTTAAAAATTACTGGAGAAGTGGGTGAACCAATCAATGTAGGTCTCTCCCCTTGTGTTACGGAGTGCAGTTAGTGCAGAGGCTGGGAGACCCAAATGCCTTCAGGTAGCACCGCCAGCATGTAGCCGGTAGAAGGTCCTCACTTAAGACAATAGTATGGCCTGTGGTTTGTCGGAAACAACAATTATTGGATCTAGTCTAGTTTCCCTCTTCTTCCTCCTCCTCATTCTCATTTTTGTTCTTTCTTAGTCTTCATAAGTTAATACTGTACTGGTCAAATACAAAAAAAGACATTTGTAAACCACATTAGGTTATTACATTTTTGAGCTCAAATACATTTGAACTTGAAATTTCCAAAGGAGCTTGATCTCACAGATATTGACATAGGACTGATACAGGACATGGAAGGGCATACTTTGTTAAGAAGTAACAAATCTAACAGAGGGCAGGGGAATAGCATTGTAGATTGGGTCTGTGAGGGCAGAGGTATTAGACCAGAGGGAGTGGGGGAGAGACACAAAAAAGGTTACCCAGAGGTGATATTATTAGAACCTCAGTGCTTGAGTTGGAAGCTTCTGTGGATTTGCAAACAGAACCCCCGAAGATAGTGACTTTCCCAAGTTCACAGCCAGGCAACCAGAGAGTCAACCAGGACAGATGCAGAATTTAGTTTCCTCTAAGGAAATAATTAGGTAAAAGTGCAGCCCTATTAAACCATAAGTCCCATGAGAGCTTCTTTATGTACGTCTGACAGCTTTATCACAGTACCTTGTACAAAGTAGACGCTTGATAAACACTAGTGGCTTAAAATAGAACTTAGTAACAAATAAATAGTCAGTTTGCTGTCACAAGGGCCCTCAGTCTGAAAGTAGAGGCAGGGAAGTACCTTTATATTTCTAAAAAAATTTTTTAATTCTTTTTTTTAAAGATTAGTTATTTATTTGAGAGAGAAAGAGAGAGAGAGAGAGCACAAGTCTGGGGGGAGAGAGGGAGGGGGAGAAGCAAACTCCCTGCTGAGCAAGGAGCTTGACATGAGGCTTGATCCCAGGACCCTGAGATCATGACCCAAGCCAAAGGCAGATGCTCAACTGACTGAGCCACCCAGGCGCCCCAGGGAAGTACCTTTAAGATGCAGGACAACCTTGGGGCAGGGAGCCCTGAGGCACACCTCTGTGCATGGCTCCATGGCAGGACTTGTCTCAAAAATATCCCTCCCTCAGCACTCTGTGTGAGGTTTTTGGTTTTTATTTTTATACAACATTCCAAATTCCCCCAACTGGAGCCTCCATTTGGTTAGGGCACCCCCACTTAAAAATCAATCTACATTTTTAGGGTTAATGTGACATTAATTGGACAAAGATAAAGCAATTAAAATTAGGTAACTTTCTCTTACACATTAGCTGAAATCAGCTTTATTTGCAAAGATGGAGGACTTTTTGTTAGTTTGGGAGTGGGAAATACTTTAAGAGGAGAGAGCAGCAGGATGCCACAGTAAATTAGGGGAACAATCAACAAGGGAGGGTTCGGTAGAGGGATTGCAGTATAGACGTGTCATGACTAGTTAAGATAATCTAAGATCTTGTCACTCTAAGTGTGGTCTGAGGACCCCACTATGGTATCACCCAGAAGCTTGTTAGAAATGGAGAATCTAAATGCAGAGACCTAAAGGAGTCTCTATGACTAGGAAAGTCAAGAAAAGCTTCTAATCTTCCTTCTTCTATTCCAAATGACTTCCTACTTCCTGGAGCCAGGACTAAATGCCTGTGCTGTTACTAATGGATTTGAATTACCCTATGGGTTAAGCAGGTTTTAAAACTGGCCTAAGAGTCTAATTAAGGCATGCAATATAGCACCCATTGGGAACTATCTTCTGATTTGGACAACTAACTTACAGTAAGCTATTAGAACACGATTCCTTTATACATTTGAGTTGCCTTCAGTCACCCACAGGAAGGTCTTATTCTTAGTTCAGAAACAAATCTGAATTTTCACGTACCAATCTCTAAACAGCAGAGATGATAATATTAGAATTTCCATATTCAGATGTCTGTGACAGTGAGAGAAAATCACATATCTAAGCAAAAAGAAAATCCCTCAATATCATAAATTTATTTATGATAAATCATGCTAAGAAAGCTTAAAATTTTCCACTGAATGAAGTAATGTAAAAAAAAATAAAAACAAACACCAGTGAATGGGAAGATAAGATTTCTTTCTAGACTGCTTGTGGCTTAAAGACAGAGCCAAATCTCATCTATCCCTATTATCCAGAAGTTGCCTGGAACAAAGAAAAGTCTAATTAGTTGTGAATGAATTAATGAATGAGTAAATCAATACCTAGTATGACGCCATGTTTACAGTGGACTCTAAGAAAATGTTTGTCAAATCAACAAAAATGTTACAAAAATATACTAAGTCAAAAGAATTATCCAGTAAATAGAAGAGAGTGAGTCAGGGTGATTAGCAAATATATGCTAAATTAAAATGGCATGTTTTACGTCACTGAGGATAGAAATTGGGGGAAAAAAGATTTTTAAAAAACTGCATGTTTTTCTTTAGATGTAATGAAGTCATCTATCAGCAATGGAGGTAAAATTTGTAAAGGTTTACCAAAATTAATTAATTTTCTTTGAAGACCTTCAAATCCAGATAATCTCTTTTATGGAGCACTGCCATCCATGTTCATTGTCAAATTTTTAACATCTAAAAATATAAAAGAATAAAAACCAACTTGGTGATTAATGTGCATTTTGATATTTTTTTCTGTGTCAGATCATCCAAGATATAAGTATGGAATCAAATTGTTATGAGTTAACCCAAGAGTTCTAGATCCTAACCTAAGTCTTTTTAAGACTTCTAGTACATTAGTCTCCCATGGCAAATCAATTAAATACCTGAAATGTGAAAATTTTCGTAAACCTTACCTTTCATCCAATTCCAGATCAACTCAGAAATCTGACAAGCTAGTCAGCTTTATGAATGGAGCGAAAACTTAAGAGACTATAACTGTAACCAGTAGCTCAGGACAAAGGTGTTTTTCATGTTGATTTTTCCTGAAACTGAATTCAGGATTGGAGTTTGCCTGTCACCGATCAGTGTATAGTAAGCATTTCTTTCCAAAGAAGAATCCAGCACCTAAGCCATTCTGGGGTCTACCCTCAACAACAGGGCTCCATCTCCAAGAAACCAACTGCTCGAATGCGTGTGCTCAGACTGTCTTCTGAGTGAAAGTGGTCGTCGGTTTTTTTATTGGTCATTATTTGTCTCAGAACTACTGCTGTTAAGAAGTTCTTCTCTTAAGCCTAGTACACTCCAATTATGTGAATGGCATTCAGAGTCCAGGTTTACACCAAGCACACTTTAAACGTGCAAGTGCTCTCTATGCCATGCAGCATCTGCCTTTCTAGAGTAGACTGCCGTACCTTCGTGATCCTATGTAGGCTTCATTCTATGTCAATACCATAATTAAAAGATGTGGACTGAGTGCCTACTGTGAGGGGGCACTTTGGGAGCTGGGATATAGCCAGGAACAAGACGGGCTAGGAGTCATGGCTCTCAGGGAACGTACATTCTAGAGGGGCTGGAGTGGGCAGACAGGAGGCAAAAGAAAACCAAGCAAATAAAACCTAAACCTAACCAAACCAAACCAAACGCAAATGAGGAAATACCAGCTAATGAGAAGTGCTGTGGTAACAATAAAATAATCTGATATATGGTACATGGTAGGTAACCTGAGATCGTGTTCACAGAAGAGGTCAGTCTCAGGAGATTACATATAAGCTGAAATGCAGAGAAGACGTCAGGCATGCAGACATCTGGGGTAAGGACATTCCAGGCGGAGGGAGAACAGCTAATGAAAAAGCCTTATGATGAATGGAGAGAAGCTGGGCTGGCTTACAAAACACAAAGAAGTGGGCATGGAAGACTGCGATTGGAAATGAGGTCAGAGGGGTAGGCAGGAGTGAGATCGTATGGGGCTTTACAGGCAAAGGTAAGTCCTTTTTTTCTAATTGAACATAAGAAATCTTGGATATATTTTAAACACAGGAATAATATGATCAGATTTAGGACTTGAAAAGATTGCCCCTCTGTTCGTTGAAGGATGGATTTCAGAGGGGTAAGGTTGTCCAGACAGGAGACAATAGGGCTTTGGATAGTGTGGTAGAAGACAGGGCGTGAAGTGGGTGTATGTTTAAAAATTCATTTATTTGAGAGAGAGAGCGAGAGAGAGAGAGAGAGAGAGACAGCACCAGCAGGAGGGCAGAGGGAGAAGGAGAGAGAATCTCAAGCAGACTGCACTGAGCACAGAGCCCAACACGGGGCTCCATTTCACGAGGGGGAGATCAGGACCTGAGCCAAAACACAGGTCGGTCACTTAACTGACTGCACCACCCAGACGCCCTGAAATGGGAGTGTTTTTAAAAATGATTTGGAGGTAGAGACAGTAGTGGCACCTAAAAGTACAAAGATTTTATAGCTTGTTTACGAGGATATGTTGTCCTAGTTTATTTCTAATACCACAGTTAATATTCTTAGAATTCTGTTGACATTCATGAACCAAACTAGTTCATAGGGTCAGTGTCTTCACAAAAAAGTCTGTGTAGACTTCTAAGATTCCTTCTTCTTGTGCCTCTCGGAAATGAGAAAACTCATGTCACCACCTTTCTGAGCAGGTTGGGATATTTTTACAAAAATGCATGATTTACTGTTTGCCTCTGAGCCCTTTGGGAGCAGGGACTGTTTATTCATACCTAGGCTCAGCACCGAATGCACGATAGATTGCTCATACATGCAGATGCAGTAAATGAATAAATGCTGACATGTTAAATTGCATTTCATTTCTACTTATATAAACTTTACATGGGCTCCTTAAAATGTATCCCATTTGCTATTCTGCCAGAACATTCTTTTTTTTCCAGGATAATTCATGTTAACGTCTGCTTTGGGATTATTCGAGAATGGAGCATTTTATTTTAAAAATATTTAATTAAATTGGTGTCCAATACATGGAGAATTGTGTTTACATTTTGTGTCACTTTGCTAGAGCTGCCATCACAAATACTCTAAACTGAGTGGCTGAAACAACAGAAATGTATTTTCTCACAGTTCTAGAGGCTGGAAGTCCAAGATTGGCAGCCGGGTTGGTTTCTTCTGTGGCCTCTCTCTTTGACTTACAGATGGCTGTCTCCTCACTGTGTCCCCCCATGGCTTTTCCCTTTGTGCACACACATGGCCCTGGTGTCCCTCTGTGTGTCCATATTTCCTTTTTGTTTGAGGACACCAGTCAGACTGCATTAGGACCCACCCCAAAGACCTCCCTTATTAATTCGATCACCTCTTTAAAAGCCCTATCTCTAAATCCAGTCACCTTCTGGGGATCTGGGGGTTAGAGCCTCAACACAAGTTGGGAGGAACACAACTTAACCTATATTTCTCTGTTACAAATGCTAATTCATTAACAATAAGAAAATAGACACATTTATTTAGTGATGACCATATGCCAGTCATTAACACACACACACTCACGCTCTTGCCCTATAAGTTAAATAGTATTATTTGCTGATGCTTGAACTGAGACTGAGACAAGATAAATTGGCAAAGATCCCAGAGATAGAGAAGGTCGGGTCTAGGATTTAAACCCAGATCTTCATGACTTCAAGGCCTGTTCTTTTAACAACTACACAGTTCTGCCGTCCCTCTTAGACGATTGGGAATGTATCTAATAAAATAGTGCATGTAAAGTACTTGGCACAGTGCCCGACACATAATGACTCAACCCGTGTCAGGTTACTTCCCCTAACACTATAGGCTTAAAGGACATTTGAATCACCTCTTTCTGGCTTTCCTGATTTTTCTGGAATGCCAATTTGGAATACGCATCTTGGAAAGACTGGCCATCATGGTTATTTCTCTCGACTCAGTGTCAAAGCCTGTTCGCTATTTCAGTAGATGCCTCTGTGTACATGTGAATTCATAGAAGCTAGATAATGAAAATGCTTTTAAATATAAAAATAGTTTTCACAATTCTAATGCTTAGCAACTAGCATTAAAAAGGGAAAGAAAAGCCCAGTAACATTCCTTTTCCTTTAAAGACCATTCTGTTTATAAAACCATCTCTAGCTGTGAGTGCTTTAAATCAGCAGGAATTAAGGCAAAATACAATAAACTCCAAGTTTAGCATAGCAGCAAATTATTCAAGATCCCTGCCATGAATATATTTACCAATTTATAGAGGTAAAGGTTGATGGTAAAATGAAATGTCTATGGTGAAATGAAAATTAACTCTCTGAACAGAGAAAACACCCAGCAGCTTTAGAAATGTGATCAAAGAGAATTAGAGACAGAATTTCTGCTCTTGTGATTTCACTGGTTACTGCTATACATGCTATCTCAAAATGTCTAATAATAATAATAATAATAATAATCAAGGTTTGTTTAATAAAATCTGTAGCCTATTTTAAAAGGTTCCGGCATAGATGGTATGATAGCACAGCCGTGTCTGTTGGTTTCGGCTTTAACCCAGGGGGCAGTTGGTTGCCTTACTAGAGATTTCAGAGGTGGGAGGCAAGCGATTTATCAGAAAATGCCACTTTTCCGAGGCAACTGGTACAAGTGCCTCAGCTATCTGCATCTCTACACCTGAGACTTGGCTAATTAGCATACTAAATGTCAGAAGTGGTTTTTATCTGGGAAATTCATAGTTTATTTATAGGCATGAGGAATGTTAGAAATGGGCCATCATTGGTGACATTAAAGGTATTTGTGGATCGCTAAGGAAATTTAGAAACACTTTCTACTTTGGTATGAATCTGATGAATCCTGAAACTGGTGCCAGCAGGAGGGGACCCACGGCTGGACTCCTAGAGGATCTTGTGTCCGTTCATGGTTCTTCGGTTGACTGGCTGTCCAAGGCAGAGTGTAAAGGACAGAATCCTGCCTGTGGATTTTTGGTTGGAGTAAACTTTCATGCAGAATACCTAAAGAACTCCTCTGGCATATCTTCAAGCTTTAGAACCTGCTCGTTAGCGAGTATTGGTTAAATGAATGTCTATATAAATGGCAAAATTGGGTTTGAGATTTTTTTATTATAAGGTGGTAGCCAGTTTGTTGGGGAGGGGTCAACCCTTTCCCACTCGAGTCTTCGGGGGTCAGATAAAATTCAGGATATATATGTGTATAATCAAAGTGGCTCAGGTCAATCAGAGCAGCATTTGAGGGGATACTTTTTCTTTAATTCCAATCTTTAATTTTCTGTGGGAATGTTCTGACTCATAAAAAAATAAAATATATTAATCTTATTAATCATGCGATTCTAAATAGGCCCTTAATTATACTAAACATGAGACCACTTGAATGAATATTTTCCTTATTTCTTAGTTTTCGGTTAACATTCTTTTACATCTTTCCAGAAAACAGGGGAAAAGCAACAAAAAGTTACCTTGAGAATTTACTATAAATTAAGAAGAGCTTTGTCCTCAAGGCAAAGAATTCAGAGAGAAAAAAGCAGAAACTAGTGCTTTCGCCTTAGTTAAATTTCATAAACCATTTTGTTCTGTATTTGGCAGAACACAAAATGCTTTTGCCAGATTTTTCCCTCATTATATAAAGCCACATGTTCTAAGAAGGGGATTTAATGCATATGTTACAAGTGTTTTTATAGATATGTTTTACTAGTAGAGATTACCAAGGTAAGGTAACCATGCCTGAACATTAGCCCATTATAACACAAGCCATGGGATTGTTTTAATTAATCAGTCAGTTTCCTAAAGTATGATGGAATGGAATTTACCAACAGAGGAAATGGAATTTAGTTGAACCATGAGGAATTGCAGTGGAATATATTTATCACCAGTGAGATTTATTAAGCCTTGCAATATATATAAGGCTTAGGAATGTAGATTCATCAGACAAATAAAAATTCAGAGTTGAAAGGGGATTTTGGCAAGTTGCAACCTCATTTGGCCTCAGTTTCTGCTTCTGTAAAATTTAAGGGTTGGTGTATGTTGTCGAATCCCAGCCTATTAATATTAAGGACCACCTTTATTATTCACTCACTCACCGTGGGCCCTATATTTCAAAAATTTTGCTAACCAAATTGCGTCTGATGATTAATAAATCCTATCTCAGATTTTTATTAATGAAACATATTAACCATTGGTTGTGATCAGTAGAAGATATCCAGGATTACCACACTGGGTGGATATACTGTTGGCCAAAGGCAAAGAAATTTGATATTTTAGTTAACCTGTGCAGGTTGCCTGTGGTTAAATTTACTATTTCCATCACTCATTTTAAAATATAGGCAGTGGTGATTATATGAGGAAAATTGATTCCAGAAAAGCGCCATTTACAGTGAGTCCATGTAAAACAGAGGTCATTCTGCCTTGGAAGTTGATGTTTATAATTATGAAAATGTGTTTATTTTATTTCAGTTATACTTGTAGTTAAGGGTATATGTGTACCTGAATATATTATAGAATGATAGAGTGGCAAGAATGTTTGTTTTATTTTGATGTAATTTTTTTCCCCAATAAGACCTCACCTCACGGTTAACTTTGAAGTTTGCAAGAAGGGTCTTTTGGTTGGTGGAGAGGATGGTGTAGGGCATAGTGGGTGCAAAATAGTCAAGGCCCAAACACTTCCTTAGTCCTCTGATACTTACTCAAATTGTTCTCTTGTGCACCCCGATCATCCTTGTGCCCAATCTTGGACTTCAGTTTGCAGCTGATTTTTGCATTGTACTTGCATTGTGTGATTGAAGGATTATAAGCATCAAGTAACTGTCAAAGAGAACAAAGATACTGAAGCCAAGGGCAAGGCTAGATCTAGTGGTAGCATAGGAATAAAGGAGGGCTGCTTTTTTTTTTTTTTTAAGTGGTTCATTTCTGAGTGATTTTTTTTTTCATGTTACATCTACTTTCTTTCATTTGCAACTGGTACCCCTCCCAGGGGTCTCTGGAGGAACTCCTATGAGTAAAACAGATCATTGTCTGCCATCCATTGAAAAGCATCTTTCACTTGGCTGGCCCAGGAACCCCAGACTGGGAATCGCTTGATCTGTATTATGACCTTCTGTCTCTGATATTCTATACATTTGGTTGTAAGACTCTTTTCTGATGTGGAAATTGAGAGGCCGAGGAGTTATTATTTGCTATAGGTCACATGGCTACTACTGGCCAAAGCAAGTCTAGAATCTGGATTCCTGGCTTTTTTCAGGGCGACACTTGAACATAATATTTGTAATTGCAAGTGTTTATGATTTTATTAATTCAAACCATGCCTTGTCCTTAAACTCTAAGATACTATAATTTGATTAAATAGAAATGCTAAATGTTAAAAATAATAACTGTCTTCTTCGGGAAAACTCATGGGCTTTAAAAGGCTATCTTTAAGAAACATACTATATTCTGTTAATTTTAATCAAAATTTTCTAGTCTGGAGATCAAAATTAAGCCGCAGTTTCAGGCACTGGCACTCCAGAACAGCACAATTTGGTACAACTCAGCCAAATGGAATTTCCTTTGGTAAAATGTTTCAAAGAGGTAGCGTCATGTGGTCTAAGTGGTAACAACACCCTACATGTGGAACCTTCGAGGTGGGTACCTGGAGGGGCGGGGAGGGAGACAGTCTTAGGCTCCCACATGGAAGCAGGGGAGAAGGGATGAGTTTACTTATTAGAATCTGGGGTGAAATTTAGTATTATTGGTCTCCAACATTTTAAAACTTACCCAGAGTCTGGATTTACCTTAAATTATGGAACATTTCCTGTATAAATTGATTGATGAGATACTTTTTTTTCACGGATGTCTTTAGTGGGAACTCAGCAGACATGCTATTGTTATTCTTACTAATCTTCCTCTCTGAGGAGCTATTTTTTTTTAAACAGAAAAATAGAAGGAAAAAACCTTATTCTGCCTTGAGTCATATTTGAATAATGTCACAGGAGAGTCATATGCATGCTGTAATTAGCCCTTCCATGGTCAAGTTTTGATAACCTCTTGTGAAGAGTATCGGGATTTTTTTCTTTCCTTTCGCTTCGCTAAAATTCATGGAGAGCTTATCTTTCCACTAGCCATTAAACCATCAATTGTATGATAAACTAGGAAGTGGAGCCCTTCTTGATTTATACTGGTAAATGGGTAGTCAGAAAGCGTTAGGAGATTTAAGAATATTTGAATTACTTGTTGCTTCCTGGTGAGAATTTAAATTTAGGATACACACAGAATATGAGTGTGGAAAAACTTGTGGAAATTCAGAAAGGTTTTTAAATTTCAAAAAAAAAATCACTGATAATACTAATAGCTTTAACCTTCTCCTGGTCGCAGCAGGTGCAGTGGTTAGGTGTGTGGATTTGAAGCTGGGCTCCCCCCCATTCACCGGCTGGATGACCCGAGGCAAGCTTCTTAACCTCAATGGGCCTCAGTTTCAATCTTTATAGAATGGGGAGGAAAATCATACCTACTTCCTTGGGTCATTGAGAGGATATAAATGAGTTAACATGCATTAAGCTCTTAGAGCCATGAAAACATGATGCATGTCAACTTCCATAGTTGTGTTAGTGTTATCGTTATAAGTTCATCCTTCCGAATCCCTGATAGACGTGTAGGTGAGTGACATCACAGATCTTATTTTATAGTTAGAGAGACTCAGAAATCACCAAAAGTACGCAAAAGATCAAAGCAAATCTGTAGCTTTGGATCTGTAGAATCTCGTGCCATTCCAAAAAAAGAAGAAGGAGAAGGAGAAGAAAAGACATGACTATACGTTTCTCTAAGTATATGAGGAGGATGAACACCAAATGTGCGAAAGGATCTGGTGAGGTTGGGGAAAACTTCAGAGTTGATTAGTGGTTAAGAAATGAGTATCTCAGTGATTCAAGAGAGTTCTTAAAATGCAACCCCTTTCTTGATAGTGTGATGGACTCGAGCAGTGGTTCTCAAAGCTGGATCCCCAGACCAGCAGCATCAGCATCACCAGGAACTAGTTGGGAATGTACATTCTCAGGCCCCACCCCAGACCAGACCTACTGAATCAGAAACTCTGTGGGTGGGCCCAGCCATCTACCTCTTTGCAGAGACAGCACACTAAAGTTTGTGAGCACTGGGATAGAGAGATCACATGAAGATTGGAAAACCACCTCCTGTGATTCTAATTCTGACATTTGAATGGACCTCCCCGAAAAATCAAGAACCACCGCATGGATGGAAATCACCTGGAATTAAAGAAAAACAAAGTAACTTTTGGAAAGAAATTTTATCAGGGAGGCAAGAGGGTTTTAACCTTATGTATGTATGTATTTATTTATTTATGGGCAAAAGGCCCTTCTTGTATTAATAAATAGACTCTGAATTCAGAGTCACCGATTTCTGCCTTTTTCAAAGAAACCAAAGTGGTTGAAAAATCAAGCACGGTTCTCCGAAGGGCTTGTATCCCTGTCGTTCTACTTTTTGACCTGTGTGTCAGTGTTTGCTCACCTGCTAGCCTGCAAGCTTCAGAGCAGATTCCACGTCTTGGACATCTCTGTATTTTTGATGTTGACTTAATATAAGCGTTGATACGTGTTTCTGCAAATCACTAATTAATTAACTGAGCCAAATGCTTACTGCTTAAAGAAGATTAGTGACTGAATTAATAAGGAGATGGCAGAACTAGAATTTTTTATTTTCATATGCAACTTAAAAAGTAATTGTATAAAGCTGCAAAAGGAATTACATTTTTTAGTAGGCACTTATTGTTTTGCAATAAGTAAGGAAATTAAAGGGTCTGATTAAAGCAATATTATCAGATTTTTATTTTTAAAGAGACAGTTGAAATTAACTGCTTTCCAAGAATATATATATATATATATATATCATAATTCTTAGCAGAATTTATTTATATTTTCGTTATGTGTCATAGCAAATGACATGGAAAAATATATATATACACACACATTTTACCCTCATTCTGGTAGTAAGACAAATTGAAGATATTTCCTCTAATTAAAATGGAAATTTGTTGTTTTTATTGATAGGTGTGAACTGTTATTTTAAAAGCTAGGAGAAGGAAGAGTGGGGAAAAAAGCAAGTTTAGATTCACTTGAGTCACTGGGCAAGAATCTGGGAGAAATGCTGAGCTCACAGCCTTCCAGGGAAAAGATTGGCATTCGCATGCGTGGGTTCTCAGAAGTGCACAGCCAATGGCCAGATGGTGACAGTGTGGGGAGATGCAGGGCTGTCAGCACTGAGAACATGCAGGTTGCATACAGATGTTCTGTGTGGGCTGGGACAGAGGGAAGCCTTGCCCGAACAAAGATAGAACCTTAGATACTAACCTATCAGTATGTGCGAGCTCTTATGAGGAAACTGGAGCCCCTGAGAAGTGGAATGATTTAGAGGCTACATTCCACCAAAATTTCAAGGTCACAAGACTAAGAAGTGATGGCATCAGGACTTGAATCCTAGTTTAATTATGTCAGCTCCAGCTCTCCTTTTCAACAATAGGAAACTGGATGAAAATTTAAATGCACACACACACACAGAGAAGAGAGAGGCTCATTGCATTTGTAGAAAATCATAATGTATGTCATTGTCTCACTATTATGTATGAGCATTTTGTCTGCAATCATGAGCGTTTATGTGGGCAGTAAGTCTGTCATTCTCTTTCATTTTACTGGAACCAGGTACATAAAGTGCCTGGCTACACGTATAGATGTTCTGGAATCAAAGAATGAAGAACAATCGAATGAATGACTGACTGAATGAACATTCATGATTAGCTGGTAAAGTAACTCTAAGTCTCATAAATTAGAGCAAATGGTATGGAGAGGTTGGTGTAATAATAAACCCCAAACTGTGTCACCACGCTACTAGTAGGAAAGCGCTTGATGCGAGAACTGTCTCCCATCGACACAGACTCAAGTGGTGTCCTAAGAGCACTTATTCTTAGAAAATGATGATGAAGGGGACTGAAATGATCAGGTGCCTTAGAACATTGGAATTCAGTGTTTCTTCAACATAGCATTCCCCCCCCCATAGGTATAAGGGGTCAGATTTCCTTTTCTCAGCTAATATTTTCCTTTTAATCTGGAGTCTTTGGTGGGAAGATGTTGGGCTGTAACAGCTATGCTTTAGCGGTCGTCTAGCTTTGCAGCCCTGTTTTCTGTCTCCTTGGTCACTCAGGTCCCTGGTGTAGCCTGCTAACACACAATAAAGGCTTCTATGATCTATACCTTCCCAGGCCCGCCCAAATGGAACCACTCTTTCCTCTCTTTCCATGGCTGCCTACTCGGTGAGCAAATCACTAGCAGCAAATAAAGATTTGAACACTGTAAATGAACAGTCTGAAAATGAAAGTTTGTATGCACCCTATGGAATTCCCTAGGCCATCCATCATCCCTTTAATTCAGCATTTTGTTAAAATTATACACTATCCTAAATAGCATTTCAGTACCAAAGCAATAGATGGCATGGAGCTCTGCCACATCCCACTTATTAAGATGTATGTTACCTTACTATGATTTGTGGATCTGCTTGATTTCTCCTAATTTTACGTTTCCAAATTAATTTAATTAGTTCTCCCTATAAAACCACGATAACTAAATTTCTGTAGCAATCTGCCTCAGAGTCGCATAGTGAATTTCCTCTCCCTTCTCTCCTCCTTCCCCAGCTCCTCCAGGGCTTAATTTTTGCCCCCTGCTGCAGCACTTAACACTTGAGAAAGTCAGATTTTTAGGTTATCATCAGGACCTTCATTTTCACTCCCAAATGTAAATAGCTTACTTAGTCTATAGGATGCAGTTGCAAGATTTATACTAAGAAGCATGTGAGTGAACTTTTTAATGCTAAATTTAAAAACTTGGGTCAAAATATGCCACCAACAGTCTGGAGTTATTTATTATAGGTACGACAAGCTATTTATTATAGATAGAGCTACTTATTATAGGTACAACTCTAGCATGGCCCTACTGAAGATCTTAGGATTTCCTCTGCTTTACAATAATTCCATAATTCAGTCTGCTTTTTTTTTTCATTGTAATTATCATTTAGGAGAGCGCATGAATTAGTTTGATGGCAAGAGCTCAGAATAAGGAGTTGGGAGATACAACCTTAATTTCTGGTCTTATTGTTGACTCATGTTTTGGCCTAAGGCAGCAAGGGCATCACTGTTTGTAAGGAGGGCATGGATACATACGAAGTATAATGGAAGGGGGTAGCACTGTTCTCATACAAGTGCCAAAGTGCCTGTCGTTCTATTTTTAAAGGTCAATTTATTTGTGTTAAGTCCTTTCTCTCTCTCTCTCTTTTTAAAGATTTTATGTATTTATTTGAGAGTGAGCCTGAGCAGAGGGCAGGGGCAAAGGGAGAGGGAGAAGCGGCTCCCTGCTCAGGGAGCCTAACATGGGGCTCAGTCCCAGGATCTGGAGATCATGACCTGAGCCAAGCTGAAGGCAGACACTTAACTGACTGAACCACCCAGGCGCCCCTCTTCATTGTCTTTTAAAAAGCAAAAGGAAGTAATGCATTAAGACCCTAATAACATGCTATGACTTAATATACAATATATACATTACTGGGCTCTTAGCCAAATGACATCAGAGTGTGTATATATATGTGTGTACAGGGGAGGGGCTGTTGGGGTTAGGGGTATAAGTGAGAGGGCAAAAGAGCAGAAAGGGTTGTTTTACAACATTGAGGACAAATCACGTTTTGCAGTTTCTTGAACTATGAAACAGGAGAAAAGCCCTGAGTCTATACAGTCATTTGGAAATTTGTCAGCTAGTGGTTGATAATGTATTGAGAAATGAATGTGAGACATATACAAGGTATCAGTCATCCAGCTGAGAACATCTGACATTCCCAGGGGCTCTTGACCTTTCACCCCTGATAGTGAAAAGAGCTGTTAGTGCTGTCAGGAAGCACACAGGTGTGCGTGCACACATGTACACGCACACACACATGCACACCCCTAATGCTGTTATATAATACCTTTCATATTGAGCCATCTAAGCTACCAAGTAATCATAGCAGTTAAAATAACACATTTTTTTAAGAAAATCAGAAGTTGTTTCTCCTTAGATTTATAGTTTTGATAAAATGCTATTTTGTTTTTTCAGTCCTTCCAGTATGACTTGTAGAAGGTAATGACAGGTTGCAATTTTGAATCCACTTAGTTTTCTTTCCTCTGAATAATCCTATTTGACAGGCTCTCCTCCGCCCTTTTTTCTTGTCATTAAGAACAGCCTCAGTTTGGTCTGAGTAGAAAGTAGATTAATTGCATAGCTGTAGGAACACAACTGCTGTGTTCTGAGAGGTAAAGAAGGGAATTTCAGAAAGGGATCTGTCTTTATCAGGAATAAATAGACTTAACACCTCTGAGCTATAAGGTAATAGTCACCCATTTGTATCATATTAGTGGAATATTACATTGTATGACTTCATTTGTAGTTTGAAATATAGAGAGATTGTTCAAGTCTTTTGGTCAGGATCTTACTGTTCCCAGAATTCTGTTTTGCCTTATCCTTTGAAAGACCATTTCTCATAGGAAAGATATATTTTTTCCATTTCAAAAGAAAATTAAGAGAATAATTTTGAGGTGAATTAGTTGATTACATTAGGTACATGCATTTTAACTATTTTCTCCAAAAAGCTCCATTTGAGTTTATCCAGCACTTCAGAGAGTAAGGAAGAGGCATGTATTACTCCTGGTGCAAAAAGCTGTTATGGCATCTAGACATTGAGTGGCTTGCCAAGATCATTAAGTCAAGCAGTGGGACTGAGGATGAAGCTAGAGGTTTCCTGCCTTCCAGATGGTAGCAGAATGAGATGAGACTTATATATCAGGTGTTTCTAAACAGGAGGAGGGTAGAGAGAGTCCTTCAAGAGCAAGGTCCTTGCTTTTTTCCAGAAGGCAGCTGAAATTCAAACTTCTTGTTTGGGTCCAAGAATGACAGAATTTTTGAATGAAATAATAAGACTACCTGAGAGAACAGCCTGGGGTTTACGTCTTGAGTAGGGGCTGCCCCTACTAAAAGCTGCAAAGCTTTAGTGCCTGAGGACTGCATGCTAACACACTGGAACATCTCACCAAATTTTTTTTTTTTTTTTGAGGGCAGGATGGTGGGGGGTTAGTGGTGCTTTAGGGTGCAATAGAGTTTATCACCAATGCACCGAAAGAGTCAGCTTTCCCTAGTTGGCCTTGGAGAGGTGGAGGAGGGGGTGAGGGTCACTGTGACCCTCAAGGCAGTTACAGCTCGCCTGGCCTTCAGTTACTCCCTGAGTCAGGAGTCATCACTGTAGGTCACCATCTCTTTGAAACCCGTGGTAATGGACACCTGGGGCAAGTGGTTGTTCAACAACAGAAAGAGACTCCAGGAGGATGAGGAGGGAGGGAAAGAGCCCAAAGGGACAAGCCACTGAAGCCCAGTGTTGGCTAGCTAAGCCTGTTTTCCCACCTTAGAGATTGCCTATCTACCTAGAAATGCAATGGCTAGATTCCATTTGGCCACACCTAGTTTCCAAAGATTACAGAGGTAATTTAGGAGATAGGAAGTGTCTCTCGAAGGTTTGCTGGAAAATCCAATTCTGGTTATGCAACTCTTGTTCAGTAGCTTCCCGTTGCCCTTGCAGTAAGACATTGTCTACAGGGAGGAAGCAGGTGTAAAGCCTTTACATGATTTATGAAGTCCATCCCCTTCCCTCCTTAGGTATTTCTCTAATCAACTCTCTGCCATCCCCACCCCTCCACCCTTGCACACTCAGACACACTCAGACACACTCTCCACTCCAAATTATTTGAAGTTTCCCAAACCTACCAGGCTCCCTTACTTACACCCCTCTTTCCTGGGGTTACCTTCCCCAATCTGTCCTTGTTCCCTTGCAAATATCAACCACTTTATCTTTCAAGATTTCGCTCAAGCTTCATCTCCTCTGTAAAGCCTAAGCTGGTCACCACCACACCAAATAAAATCAACCATTTTACTTTTACACTCCCCATATAGCTCAATTGATTATGCCTATTTGTTTACGAGTCTGTCTTCCCTGGCTAGACTCTGAGTGGCTTTGGGGTGAAGCCTGTGTCTTATCTTTCAGTCTCTTGAAACTAACAATAGTGTCTCAGTACTTAAATATGTTTGTTGAATGAATGATGATCAATATTCTCTGCCGTGTTCTGTCTTCTCAGAACAATCCGCAGTTGCAGATTTTTAAGCAATGAGGAATTTGGGAGAATGTTATGGAAGGATTCTGGAAACTCAAAGTCCAACTCTGGTTTTCAGACAAATTCTTGTCATGGTGGGACAGATTCACTGCATGAGAAAATTCAGTGGAAACATTCTTTCTGCTGATTATAATGAACTACATTTAAGTCAAGTCCTGGCTGTGCTGAATACTAACTGTTTGGAAGCAATTTATTCCTTTTTTTGGACTACTTTCAACCCAGATAAATATAATCCAGGGAATTTTTTTTTTTAAGATTTTATTTATTTGAGAGAGAACACAAGCGGGGTGAGGGGCAGAGAGAGAAGCAGGCTCCCCACTGAGCAGGGAGCCCGATGTCAGACTCGATCCCAGGACCCTGAGATCATGACCTGAGCTGAAGGCAGACGCTTAACCACCTGAGCCACCCAGGGGCCCATCCAGAGAATTTTTAAAATGATACTGATGCCTGGATCCTACCCTGGATGTGTCTGGTTAAATTGGCCTAAGTAGGGCCTGGACTTGAGATTTTAAGCTTACCAGGTGATTCTAATGTGCAACCAGGCTTGAGAACCATTGCCTTAAGAGAACTCATCCAGGACTAGGGCTTACCTAGCCTCTGTAGATCGATGATCACCAACTTTACAGGTCCAACTTAAACCTAACAGGTGTCTTCACCTCTACGTGTCCAAAACAGACACGCGCCACGTACCAAAATAAATGGCATCTCCATCCTTCCAATGGCTCACACCAAAATCCTTGCAGCTGAGGAGATGCAAGAGTAAATTGAATGGTGGGGGAGGAAGCCAGATATATTTTAATGAGGGCCAGAAAATTACTGCAGTAGAAGAATTAGGTAAGTGCCATGAGAATCACACAAAGATCTAAAAGTACTGAAAGAATGAGATTTTTCATGTGTGGGAGGCCACTGGAGATACAAATCAGCAAAGACTTCAAGAAAGAGGTGATGTGTGAGGTTAGTCCTGAAGAACTAACAGCATCCTGATAGTAGGACTGAGGAGAACATGCCAGATAGAAAAACTATCCCGGCAATAGCACAGAACTGTGATGGGGCCAGGAATGTTCGCCAGACTAGCATTGTAGATTTGTGGTTATAGAAGCTATGTATGCACCAGTGGTCAGAAATAAATCTGGAAAGACGGGACTTTGCAGTTAGGCAGGCCTGAGTTTGGACGTTGGTGCTGCTACTTGATAACTATCCAACCTGGGGTGAATTACTTAACCACCCTCAGCCTTGGTTTCCTCATTTCTAAAATTGATCTAGTCATAGGGGTGCCTGGGTGGCGCAGTCGGTTGAACGACTCTTGGTTTTCACTTGGGTCATGATCTTACGTTGGTGAGATCGGGAACCACATTGGGCTCTGCACTCAGCATGGAGTCTGCTTCAGATTCTCTCTCCCTCTCCCTTTGCCCTCTCCCGCATGCCCCCCCACCCCGTCTCTCAAATAGATAAATAAATCTTGGGGCACCTGGGTGGCTCACTTGGTTCAGTGTCTGCCTTTTGCTCAGGTCATGATCTCAGGGTCTTGGGATCAAGCCCCATGTTGGGTTTCCTGCTCATGGGGGAGTCTGCTTCTCCCTCTCCCTCTGCCCTTCCCTCTGCTCATGCTTACTTTCTCAAGCGTGCCTGCTCTCAAATAAATAAATAAAATCTTTAAAAAATAAATAAATCTTTAAAAAAATCAAATCAAATAAAACTGATCTAGTCGTGCATTTCCTGGGATTGTTTTGAGATATCTGCTCTGTAATAGTTATTTAATAAATGATAGGTATTATTATTTTGCAGCGATCTTGAATACCAGGATGAAAGTTTATATATTTATTTTTTTTAGCCACCGAAAAGGAGATTTGCACAAGGTAACTACAGTTGGAATAATCTTCCAGCAATGTAAAGGAGGGAGGAGAGGGGATAGCAGGAGAGAAGTTAGGAAGCTCTTTTGTAGCTGGCTGGTTGATCAGTAATCCTCAGGGTGATGCTCTTCATGGTCAGTCAGTGATATCAAAGTTTTGTGTTTGAGTTTTCAGAACGTACGGACCTTGTTTATTTCCTTCCCATTGGATTTTTCTGTCAGTGGGTAAAAGGAAAATCAGTGGAAGCTCCATCAACCAATGTTACCATAAACGAGAGAGGAACTTAAATATCTGGGGTTAGTATGTGAATTTAAGCATCTTTGAACGATTTGGATGGAGAAGGCTGACGTTAACCACTTGAATTTATTATTTTACAGAGAGTATATGTTCCAGTAATTCTTAACTTCCTTTTGTTCTTTCTGACAGCTGAGTCACAATAGTGTTCTAAGAACTTCTATGTACGTACTTTTCTATCAGTTAATGTAAAAAGGCAGGAGGGCAGGGCTCATTCAGAGTCAGAAGGTTTGCCACTGACTTGCCACATAGGACCTTGGACAAGTCATTTACTTTTCCTGAACCACAGATTACACATCTGTAATTTTGGAAAGATAATTTGTTTCCTGCCTTGTTCTCGGGATTATTGTTGGGCTCAAATGGAGTAATAGATATAAAAATGCTTATGCTTTATAAGCCACAAATGCACAGGATTATTATTTAGACAGATCTCCCTCTGCATCAATTAGGCACAATCATTATAACCTTTACTTGGAACGCCCCCACTTCATTTTCTTCCCTGTCCCTTGAAGATCTGCTGGATTTTGTCTTTCAGGCAGCGAGCATTTTACTTCCATATGTTGACCACAGTCAACCACCCATTTTGGGTGAGATTCCCAAAGTACAATTTCAAACTAAATAGCCATTTCATCATTTTGAATTTGTGTTGATTGCCCTCCCCTGTGTTTTGGGATAAGTATGGGAGGGTTTGGTTTCAGACTTCAGTTATTTCATTAAGAGCAATTCTGGAGCAGGAAAAGTTATTTTTCAGTCATTTAATGAAACAACTTCTTGTACAGCAAATTCTCTGTCATTAAGGGCTGTGCTGTAGACTCCAGGGATGATTTAAGAGACTGAGTCAGCATCTTTATCTTGTGATGTGTTAGTTCCCCTCGGGAGAAAGAAGAGAAATTGAAAATAAAATCTTATTGCCCCCCTTTTTGGTTAATTTCCTGTTTTTGCCAACAAAGTGAAGCAGTTACTTCTGAAATATAGACACACGGATGAGAAAATGTGTGTAATTACTTAATAAGAGGGAGACTTGCATAATTAAACCGAAATTCATTGCATTTTAAGGCAAGAGAAAGCATTCCAACTAAGTTTCTGGCAGATAATAATGAGGGAAAAAATGGAAAACATTTGAGGTTCTGAAGTCACACTTCTGTTGATACATATGGCGTTAATGGATTTTGAGCTCCTTTGCCTCCTGGTAAGCAGATGGTTTTATTCTTGTTCTAAAACGAGGGGTTGGATGGCTTGGTGGAAAAAAGCAATGACCTTTCATCTCAAGTTTGGTTTTGGACCTAATGATTTGCGGATTTAACTCTGTCAAAGGATGAAGACAACAGACTTTTCAAACACATACTCTCATGCTTAATACTCTTGATGATACTTAAACACTGGCTGGGCTTGGTAAATAAATCACAGTTGATTCTCAGGGTGATATATCTGTATCTATATATCTGTATCTGTATCTATATCTATGTATCTGTATTTTCCCTCTTCCTGGCTGAAGCTAAGTTTAAAACAGTTGCTTTCTCTTATCCTGGGCGAAGGGTTAAATCAGGGAATTGTTATATCTCATCGGATTGGCTGCTCAAGTATGCAGGATGCAAACAATAATAGGACACTAAAAATATACACTAGTTCCTGATAGGTTAACTAGAAAGTAATATTCCTGTAAATAATTATGCTGCCATGAAATTATAGTAATAAGCTTCCCCCAAGCCTCCCCCACACACACACATGAATTTTATTACAAAAATACTGGGCTCATTCCAAACCTTAACTGACTTAATTTAAAGCTGTATGTGCTATACAGCGAGTATATATATTTTTTTAAGTTAACTAACCATTGTACCATCAGCTCATACATTTTATGAATGGAAACAGCACTTCTAATTGATAAGCCTGGCATGCTTATAAAAGAATGCTTAAACAACAGTGACACTCTGGGAAACAAATGTAACCATTTTATTACTTCCCAGAAGTAGCCTGTTTAGAAAACATCCAAGAAAAGTACAGATCTCTGCATTCACGACTCATGGCTGGAAGCTGAAATGTACATGAAAGTCAAGAAGGAGGACCTGATTCTTTCGTTTTGGGGGTCAGAGGTTCTAGGAGCGGACTAAGGGGAGGGGATGGGCTAGATAGAACCTAGAGAATTACATCAATAAACACATTCTCACTCGGGCTCCCTGGGTCTCAGGATGCCAGGACTCTTTCAACAATGCAATTATTGAGAGAGAATTGCATATAAAGAAGAAACTCTCACTTTCTTTACAATTTAGTGTTTACAAAACACCCTGGAGAGAATGTATATTAGCATATAATACCCTAATTGATTGAGTAAAGTTATGTGAATCAAGAGATGATTGGATGGATATGATATAGTAAGAGGAAAACAGCATGTGCACAACTCATTTTTTTGTGAAGAATAGTTCTCTAAATGTGCGTAAGAAAGGCTACAATGAGGCATTCAAACAAACAGACAAACAGTGAGGTGGAGGGAATACGGATGGTTTTCATTTTCTTCTGATTTAATCTGTATTTTCAAACAATCATATATTACTTTTAGAATAAGAAAAAAGTTCTTAAAAATGACTTATGGGAAGAAAACTTCAACTTATGAGAGCATAGGGCAATAATTATTACTTAGACTAGTAAATCTCTAGACTTAAGGGAATAGAGAGCAATTAAAATATAGGCATAAAGAAACAGTATTTATATTTCCTTTCACACCCTTGAACAGTACATATTTGAGAAGTGAAATGTTTAGCTAAGTTAGGCGATAGATATTCAAAGAATTCTATAATATAGTTTTTAACTGAAGAGTATTGCAGTAAACAAAAACCCAATTCATATAAATATCATATCATATGAGAATAACTTGGCTTTAAAAAATAAAAACTGGTCCTTGTCTCTCTGAAATAAGTCAGGATTTGAACTGAGAAATATTGCCGTTAATAGCTATAACATGCTGAGACCAGAAACCATAATGATTAAAGAAAATTTTTAATGTGCAGTGATGGAGAAGATATTGGGAAACAGGCCCTTCCACATGTTACCGTTGGAAATATATTTTCACCATTCTCAAGGGGCTATCTGGTAATGCTCACCAAAGTCTTAACGTTGTGGCTGTCTTTACAACCAGCATTTCCATTTCTAAGAACTTACCCTACAGATTATATAAGAATATGAACAAACCAATAGGGATGCTCACAGCAACATCCTCTATGACAGTGAGAAATTAGAAATGGCTTCAGTGTCTCATAGAAGACCATTGTTTTGCTTTCACGCTGATTCAATCACAGTAAGCCATTCAGTAGTGTACCATGCAGCCATTAATAAGAGTTTGTGCATGAGTGTATCTAATAAACACAATGTTGGACAAAAGAAGCCAGGCACCAAAGACTATATACATTATGTATATCTAGTGCAAAATGAGGTGAAAGCAACTGGTGGTTAACTTTGAGAGTGCCTCGTGACTGCAGGTGGGCACCGGGGGCTTCTGGAGTTCTATCAGTGCTGTTTCCTGGGTCTCAGACTGACACCTAAGGATGTTCGTTCGTGAATGTTCACCAGACTGTACCTGATGATTGTTTACTTTTCTGCATGTCTGTCATTCTTCAATAACATTTGTCAGAAGAAGGGCCGTAAGCAGTATTAAAGCATAGAAAGAAGTTCAGCAGGGGCGTAGGGTGGTGCAGTCAGTCAGCTAAGCCCCTGACTCTCAGTTTCGGCTCAGGTCCTGATGTTAGGGTTGTGAGATCGAGGCCTGTGTTGGGCTCTGTGCTCAGTGTGGAGTCTGCTCAAGTTTCTCTCTCCCTCTCCCTCTGCTCCCCAACCCCCCCAACCCTAAAATAAATAAATCTTTAAAAATAAAAAAGGAAGCAAGAGGTTCGGCATATATTACAAATGCGTGAAACATAAAAATCCTTTTATGTCTTAAAGGATTTATAGAAAAATAAATGGATGATGTTCACGAGGTGGCCTTGGTGTATATCTCTAGGTGATGGGATTAAGAGGTGACTTTATTTTTAATGTTTAAAGTTTTAATATATTCTTAAGTTGTTAAAATACATACATATTACTTTTATAAGAGGATAAAAATTATTATAGTATCATTATAGAAATGAGGACAGTATCTGTAGGTTTGTTAAAACAGAGAGCAGAGTTAACAAGAATATGCAAACAGTAGGAGCTAGAGAGAGAGTTGATAGAGACAGTTACAATTCAGTAACCCAGCATTTTACAAAGCCGACATTCAAAAAGAGAACACCTTCATTCTGAAAGCCCATGGCATATGGCTTCAAAGTGAAGGTAGCATGCGAAAATTCTACAATGAGTCTATAATAACTGACTCTGCCCCACTAATTTGCTAGGTGATACAAAGCAGTCTGGACCTCAGTTGTTCTGTGAGTAGAATGGGTTTAATAATACCTTGTCTGCATCTTCCCAGAGGTATTTTGAGAATAAGTGATAGAAAGATATAAAAAGAGCTTTGAACTTTTCAGCAATGTTGGTTCAAGGCATTATTACAAGAGTACTTTCTGAAAAAATACGGGGTTCGATGCACTGGAAAATTTTGTGAACCTCGTGGAACTATGCCTTTAAGAAGCGCCTATACATGGGGAAGATTTTAGAATACCATATTGAGACTTTTACACAAGAACATTTCTATAAAGAAAAAAATGAAGAGAAATTAATCTTCTATTTTCAGCTCAAGAAAAGTGGAACAGTTTTCTTGATCCAAATTCTTTAAAAAATTGGATGATAACACTAATTCTATAATTCTCATAATCAACTGGCTATTTCCTACTAGGGAGAGAGAAAGATGAGTCCTTTGCCCCAGAAAACACATTTGCCTCAGCTCGTGTTGAAATGTTGTTTATCTGCTTATTGTCTGTTGTCTTTAATTTCAGAAGCATGGTCTTCTAGGATTGGTTAGGTGAATGCTAAAGAGCTGACAGATAAAAGTCTGAAGCCTAGAAATTTCCTTCTCCACCCTGACTCCGAACCCACCTACGTTCTATGGTCTTATTTCATTACCTTAGGGGCATGGTATTGATATGCATTTAATATTTTATAATGAAATCTGTTTTGAGCTACTTCTTTTATTGGCCAAATAGTCTATGTAGGCATTGTTTGCCCATATCCACTCTGTCCAGAGGACAAAGCTGTGTCCATGGCATTCGTTCAATTTAGTGGCTCATTGAAGTGGATTTCATCGAATGGTCATGATAACCTGAGCAAATAGATGTCTGTGGCATTCTCTAGAGCAGTGCCTCCAAAGTGAAGTCCTTGGACAGCAGCATCATCTGGGAACTTGGTAGAAATGTAAATTATTGGGCCCCACTCCAGACCTACTGAATCACACACTCTAGAGGTGCTGTCCAGCAATCTATATTTTAACAAGCCCTCCAAGGTAATTTTGATGCATGGAGAGTTTGAGAACTGCTGCCCTAGAGGAATTGTAGGTCCCTATAATTATATATAATTATATAATTATAATGTAGGTGCCTAGAGGCACAGTATGCTCCCTGAAGGGATCTGATGAAAATTACCAGTATACACCAGCTTACTTTGAAAACAACATTGAAATCTCAAGATAGGTATTTATCATAAAAATGTGGTAGCACTAGCAGCTTCAATCTGTAGCCATTTGGCCATTTTTCAGTTCACCACTATGGTAGATCAGAAATATTCCCAATTTATAGACAAAATAAAATCAGGGCAGGGAAAAGCAAAGCCTCTTAGAAGTTTGGTGTAGCTCGAACACCATCTGAGTTTCTCTGTTGTGACAGAGATGGTTACACTGCCTTTCAGAACCTTTCTCCATGGCCAAAGTGAGACTGAAAACCTGAATACTGGTCTTATTTCCGCCAGTAAGTCATCCTGGTCTTTGAAGTGTGATTCAAATATATGAGATCCCTGAAGAGTGGAAGGATCTGTACTATGAAATTGTCAGCCCCCTGTTCCGTTTCTCAACCTAACCACAGCCATCTGTGTAAAAGAGATTTTGTCTTGCCTAGAAACTTCCTTGAAACCAGACGCAGAAAAAGAAGCCCTCTTCTCTTCAAAGTAAACTCAGTTTACACATTAAAAGATTGCTCCTTTCCTTACAAAGGATGCATAAGGTGAAACCAGGAAAGACATAACATGAGCAACAGTAATATTACTACTGAAAAAAATTTTTACATTACAAGAATACTATCTAACTCACCTCTTCACTACCTTTGACTTACTGTTTTCCTGACAAAGATAAACATAGGTAATAGTTTAAAATTTTTAATAGTGAATTAATTCCAGAAAGTTGTAAATACAGTGGTAAGACTTTGCAATAGTTACTTAATTGTTTGAGCCTCAGTTTTCTCATCTGTAGAAAGGAGTAACAGGATGGTTGTGAGGATAAATGAGATAATTCATGTAAATTGTGCAGGACGATGCCTTTCACTTAGTAATAAGCCTTCAAAATGTTAACTGCATTAGTTATTTCTGAAATTGTAACTGCTATTCTGATTTCAGATTAAATTAACTACAAAATGCTGAAGTCAGTACAAACAGATCAACTAAATTTGAACAGTTTAGTAATGGAAAAATTTTCATGATGATGGCTAGGGTTGCCTTATCCAAAGGTAATACCATTTACTTAAAGAATTCAGGTAATAAAATCTTTATCCCTTAATAATCGTACTTTGAAAACATCTAATCTAGCTAAGTTTCTGATATGTAATATCTTATTGGAATTTGATTTATCTATTATAAAAACAAAAACTATTCTTTTTTAAATATTTTATTTTAGAGAGAGAGAGCCCATGAGCAGGGGTAGGGTCAGAGGGAGAGGGAGAGAATCTCAAGCGGACTCCTTGCTGAGCACAGAGCCCAGTGTGGGGCTTGATCGCAGGACCCTGAGATCATGACCTGAGCTGAAATCAAGAGTCAGATGCTTAGCTGACTGATACACCCAGGCACCCCTAGAATGATAACTTTTAATTCGTAGACACATATAGGTCATATTTAAAACAGAACAACTGGGAAAGGGTTAATCCTTAGGGTATTTGACATTTATCAGTTGTCCCTGATGTAAAGAACTCTTATTTGGTCTGAGAGATATGCAGCAGGACAGTGGTCCCAGGACAAAGTAGGATCAAATCTGTTTTTCCTAATTAAGTATAATTCTGTATTAAGGTCCCTATTACCAAAATAATGCACAAATACAATTTAGTTTGAATAGTCTTAAAATGCACACATTAGAAAGGAAAGCAAAAGGAAGAAAAGAGGCTCCTTTTTATCGCTTGTCTCAGTTAATCCAGATAAGAATATTGAAATATATTTTGTGTGTGGGTATGCACATGTGTGTGCACATGCATGCACATACAGTTTTATAGAGGAGAAAGCTGGAGCACTGAGAGGTTAAATACAGGGAGGGAGCAGAAACCACACTGAGAACTCACTAAAAGTCTTGGAAGCAAGATCATGCCTTTTAGAATGAGATATGCCCCGTGCTTGGAATAATTGCACATTTCACAGGCAAGGTAAAGCTCTTTTTCTCTCCTTCCTTCCTTCCTCCCTTCCTTCCTTTTCTTTCTTCTTTCTTTTCTTTCTTTCTTTCCTTCTTTCTTTCTTTCTTTCTTTCTTTCTTTCTTTCTTTCTTTCTCTTTCTTTCTTTCTTTCTTTCTTTCTTTCTTTCTTTCTTTCTTTCTTTCTTTCTTCTACCCACACCCCCCACCTCTCTCTCTCTTTTTTTTTTAAATAGATGATAAGTAAAACTTTAAAACCTACTATTCAGAGCTCCTTGCCAGCATATCACAAACTGGTCTCCAGGCTTTACTGATCTTGAATTCTAGAAAGGCTCTAAGGCAATGTACATTTCCAAACTTTGAAGACAGAGGAGAAACAACTTGACTTGGGCATATTCTAATTGGGCACTCAGAGTTCATATTCGTGGGTCCAGTTCTTGACTTTTCTCTCTTCCTGACTAGGCACTGAAATATCTGTGCCTATCTTAAAGTATTAATATAAGATACAAATAATTGGGTGGGTAGGAAAACATGCTAAATTAGAATGTACTACATAAATGTTAATTCTTGTTATATTTTGCAACCTGAAAAATCTTTGTAAGTAATACTAGTTGATCTCTGGAAGAGGGACCTTGGAATGATGTTATTATGTCAACCTTTGGTACACCAGATGTTACACGATTTCAGTTCTATTTATCAGACAGTAAACACTTAGTAAGAATACCGCATGACTGCTATACTTCCTACAGTCTAATTACCAAACAGATATATACTCAGCCAGTCAGAAGCCTAATACAGAGTCTCAGCCTTAGTTATGGACTAAAATTAATGGTGGTAACTATAAACAGTGACAGATTGGATGGCAGTCCCTCTACAGTCTCAATTTGCAATTTTATTTTTGGCAGAACTCATAGGTTTTATGACCAACAATATATTGCGATCCAAGGGGGGAAAAATGGAAGCATTATGAGTCATTTTCAAAGGCTGTCTCACAAAATGCACACTGTAATCATTGAACTGGAGAGAACAATTCCTTCCCGATATGGTATGGTAGGGGCTGTTGTTTATATTATTGCGATTATTATTTTAAAGACAGGGAATATATATGTAATACTATATCTGCCAAAAGGGATCGGCACGAAAGCTGCGTGTTTGTGTGTAGCCAAAAGTTTGCCTAATACCCTTCAGAAGTAATAATACAGAAGCTAAACAAGAGATTCTGTTGCGGGGAGTGGCTCAAGCATCAACTGTTTAACAAAGGTGTAGTTTGGTGTATCAACGTGGTTTGAGAAAATACTGATATAAAACAAGTGAAGATAAGAAAAATCACGGCAGATTTATTTTCACCTTTTCAAGTTTAAACTCTGGGGTAGATAATTTAAAATTGTGAGTTGAGCTATGGAAATGTGCAGTTTACTCTCCCATATTTTAATTGTATAAGCTGTAAATTCGTGAGTTATTAAAATGAGACAGCACTAGTTTCATTTTCGTTTTCTGTTTTCTGGTAGGATTACAGTGATATTCAAGGATTAGCTCAGATCTGTGAATAAAATTAAGCAATATCGACACACAGATCCGCATTCTCGTGTTTTACTTCACTTAATTATTCTTAGGTCCCTAGTTAGATTGACCAGGTAGGAAACACTATTGTTCAGAAACATTTTCATGAAATATTCACCAACTAATAGAAAATATTTCAGAACTAAATTTTCCATAAGTTGCAAGTCTGATTGTATTTGGAGGGAAAAAATGGTCTGACATTTTTGTCTGACGAGTGTAGAATATGAAAAGCAGCAAGGATTTTAAAGTTGGATTAGAAGTTAGTTTCAGGTAGAACTTAAGGACAACACAGGAAGTGAGATATGCTTTCTTTGTAATCAAACCATTAATCTCTACTCCAAATGATTCATTTCACATCTCACTTTTTTTTTTTTACTGTCTATCAAAGCACCTTGTTTTATTTTTTTCTCAGCACTTACCACCATCTAAAATTATCTTCGTGATATCTTTCCTTGTTAATTAGCATTTGACCTTGTCAGCTCCGTTCACAAATGAATCCCCAGCACCCAGCACAGTCACTGGCATATAGGGCCTCAAAAACACCATAATATTGGGGTGCCTGGGTGGCTCAGTCAGTTGATCTCAGGGTCGTGAGATCGAGTCCCGAGTGGAACCCCTAGTTGGGCTGTGCAGTCTGCTTGAGATTCTCTCCCTCTGCCCTTCCCCCCTGCTCTCTCTCTCTCTCTCTCTCTCAAATAAACAAATAAATAAAATCTTTAAAAAAATACTATAACATTAAAAAGATAATTAAAAGAAACATGAGCAGGGCATTCTCTTTAGATATCTATTCTCCAAAAGTTCTACAGATTCTTTTCTTTACCTTTTTTTTTTTTTTTTTAACTTCTGTTTCTCCTTTTCTTGCTGTCTCTTTCTAGTTGGGAAGGAGAAAAAACATTTTTTCATGAATGATGAATGAAAAGTGTTCCTTGGTCTGAAAATTTAAGAATAAGATACAGAAACATGGGCTTTTATTTAGAGATCTTAGGGCCTGTGAAAAAATACATATTGTTAAGTTCTCTCTAGAAAAAACAGAAAAACAAAACAAAAAAAAACAAAAAACAGTAGCCAGCCTTCTAGTTAGGGAAGTCACAGAAAGTTTGACTTCTTCAAAAATCTGAAATCCAACTGTAGGTATGGATTCTGATTAGATATGCATTTTTATAGAATAAGCAGCATTGTAACCTCGCTTCTGTCTTTTGACTAGCAATCTAGGAGAATGGCTAAAACGTGGGCTCTGGAGTGAGGGTGCCAGAATTTGCCTTCTGGCCCTTCTGTTTAGTAGCTGTGTAATTTTAGGGAAGTTAAACAACCTCTTTGTGTTTTAAGTTTCCTCATCTGTAAAATGGAGTAATAATGCAAACTTCTTTTCAGGGTTGTAAAAAATAAAGGAGTTAATACATCCCAAGTCTTTGGTAAGGTACATTGCATACAGAGGGTGCTCAAAAAAGTTTTCTGTTATTATCCATTCTAAGATAAAGTGTCCAAAGTGATATCAGTAGTGCAAAATTACCTACCCTCTCAGGAACCAAACTGTCTCCTTAGAGAAACTTCAGACCAAGTGTGGCTAGGCACATACGCTTTTGAACACGCATTACCTATTCCCCGGCCTGTAATCCACGTTTCACACAGGCAGACTCATTCAGGCCTCTTTCAATGCCCTACTCCAGTTCTAGGACTGGAAACAAACAAAACAAACCTGAAACCCCACGCCACCCTACTACTTTTTAACAGCTTAGAATGTAGTCAGATGGAACTGAGCCATAGACAGCATTAGAGAAAACGAATCCAGCTCTGGGAGAAGGAGAGAATTTTGATTTCAGGAATAAGGAGAGGTAGGCTTAGCTTAGTAAAAAGACAGAAGGGGGAAAGCTAGTGTAAGCAGAAGGAAGAACACAGAAAAAGCTCAGAGGCCAGGTGCTGCAAGGTGGATTCTGGAACCACAAGTAATTCAGTCCTGACTTCAGTAGAGACTCCTGACTGTCCTTATGCAGCTGAATCTCCAGAGGAGTTGGGTTTTTCCCCACTCCTGACTGTCTGTCTTTCCTTCCTTCTTTCTTCCTCCCTCCGTTCCTTTCCTTTCCTTTCCTTTCCTTTCCTTTCCTTTCCTTTCCTTTCCTTTCCTTTCCTTTCCTGTCCTGTCCTGTCCTGTCCTGTCCTTCTCTTCTCCCCTCCCCTCCCCTCCCCTTCCTTTCCCCTTTCCCCTTTCCCCTTTCCCCTTTCCCCTTTCCTTTCCTTTCCTTTCCTCTTTGCCCTCAGAGATTTTAAAGTAATGGGTCAAGGGGTGGTGAACATGCATTGGTATTTTTAAGTGCATGCTAGGTGGTGCTGCAGTGCAAGGTGATGAAAACAACCAAAGGTGGTACCAAACAGAAGGCCTGACCTTGACTACTATAGAGAATAACTTGAATACCATCCCTAGAGCAATAGGATGACCTTGAAGAGTTACATGCATGGGCGGGATATTCTCAGATATTCACTTTGACCATATTACTCCTGCCAGCTTGTGGGCTGGAGGGAGGAGAGACTGGAGGCAGAGAACATTTAAGAGGCTCACGTGGTCATCCAGATTACTGCCTACGGCTTTCCTGGTTGTTTCTTAACCCTGGCCTCTTAAGTGGAGCAGCTTCCTTTCAAAAAACACATAGGCTATCCTTAACTGCTCAAACTTGAAGGGAAGCCACTGAACTATGAACCCTCACAAATCACAGGGGCAATCATTCAAATAGGGGTTCTTAGCTCTAATGGATTTCAGCAGACTATAGGGACCCTAAAATCGTGTGTAAAATTTTTAACCTTCTGGGCATGTGTTACTTTTCTTGAGTGCTGGTCGACAGTTTTCATCAGCTCAGCAAAGGGCTAGAAGACCCCCACAAGTCAACAGCACATGAGAGAGGAGCACAGGGCTCTGCTGTGGGTGAGATGGGCATGTTTAGAAATGTAGTGATTCCAAATATAGCTCTGATATAATATGTGGGTGTTTAAAAAATTGTCCCTTAACTTGAATTCTCCTGTGGTTTCTTAAACCTGAAAAAGCATCAAAATCATCTAGGGAGATTATGAGTAGTACAGAATTGTAAACCTCATCTCAGAATTATTGATTAATGACCTACAGGGGAGGACCAAAGTGATTTGGGAATCACCAAGATACTTTTTTACTTATGGAAGTATTTACTTATAGTCTCTACTGTCTTGCTTTAATTGTTATAAATCTTAATTATTCATGCATAAAAACCAAACCAGGATCTTTTTTTTAAAGTAATACATCAAATAATAATAATAATAATAACTATAATGATAATAATAATAAATGAAAATACTATAACGTCACCAATTCTATAACTCTCTGAATATGGGAGTATATGAATAATCCATTTTATAATTCTGGAGGATTTTTTGAGTTGGAAGGTTTTTATTGTTTCGTCTGCATCTCCGTTCCCCCCTCTCTTTACCAAGACCTGTTCTTCAATCTTCTTCTAATAGTGCTGTTCCTACTTAAGATTTTTGTGCCAAGGTGAAAAGCATTCTAAATTGCCTTATCTCAGCACTTGAAATAAATGGATACTCTTTTTAAGAAAGAGGCTTCCTGGTTTGGGGAAATTATTTTTACTCTCATATGAATCTGGCCCTCCCATGAATAGCCTCCTTATTTTCCTCTCCGTATGCTATCTGCTCCACATCTGGTATCTAATACAAGGCAGAGACAGCGTGTTATCAACCACGAGAAGAAAGAAACATAAGGCCCTTAGAAATCTTGGATCTCATTTACGGTACTATTGAAGACATACTCTGGAGTATCAGAAAAGCTTTAGATGATTAAAAATGAAATGTAAGAATGCATTGTCCTAGACAATTATGAAGGCAGAAAGGAGACCTTTTGTAGGCTGCTGGGCTCCTGCTATCTCCAAGGACAGCTTGGAATAGCAGCCGGAACATTATGATATTCAGAAGGACTGATTATGTTGGATTGATACAGTATTTGGTGTGATATCTTGTTCTAACAGATTTAATAACATACATTTGACATAGTTAAATATTCTCAATGACAGCAACACACTTGCTGTTTTGATGCACACCTTTCTGAAAGAAATATTTTAAATAAGTTCCACAGAAGTAATCCAATCTGGAAAAATCTAGTTTTTAAAAAAATTGTTTTAAAGATTTTTTAATTTTTAAGTAATCTCTGCAGCCACATGGGGCTCAAAATTACAACTTTCAGGTCAAGAGTCACTCACTCTTCCGACTGAGCCAGGCAGGCACCCCTAAAAATGGTCTTATTAGGACTGGGACTGGAATCCTCTGGCAGGTTTTGCTTTATACCTGCTCCCTATTTGTTATTATTATTATTTTTTTGCTCCTGCTTCCTCTCGGGTTGCTTTTTTCCACATTTCTCTATCTCACTGTTATCCGTCGGCTCTTCTGTGGTTTATCCTGGCTTCTGTCTTAGAGCTCTGCCCCCACACTGTATGGAGCTTGGCAGGGGCTCTCAGGAGAAAAATGCTGTGTGCTCCTTCTATTAGGACATCCGAGAGAAAGGAAGGACCAGGAATTTGAAGGAATTTGCAGTCTGTATGTGTCGTTTTCATTTTTTTTTTTACTTCCCGTGGACTCCCTATTGTCATTCCTCTGCCTCATAGGAGTTATCATCCTATTAATTTTTTTTCTTATTTAATGTAAAATTTCTCATTGTTGTGGTAGTAACAAGGTACCAGACCCTTTTGGGTTAGTCTTTGCTATCAGCTTAAAATACTATCAGGTGAAGAAATAAAGTCTATCTTTAGAAGCCTGACAATTTTTTTAATTTGCCTGAAACAAATGTGCTCCAAGTTCCAAGCACACTTCTTCACATCTTCTGTCCTATCTTTTCCTCTCCCTACGTTTAGAATTACACTGTGAGAGAAATGGTTTGAGGACTGCCCAGTGCCAAAAGGCTTTTCTTGAAGCGGTGGTTCTCAGTGGCTTGATTTTGTCCCTACCTCCTGCCCTGCAACATTTGACAATATCTGGAGATATGTTTTGTTGTCAAAACTGAAGAGATTGGGACACCTGGGGCGCTCAGTTGGTGAAGCATCTGCCTTTGGCTCAGGTCATGATCCCGGAGTCCTGGGATAGAGTCCTGTGTCGTCGGGCTCCCTGCTCAGTGGGGAGCTTGCTTCTCCCTCTACCTGCCACTCCCCCTGCTTGTGCGCTGGCTTTCTCGCTGATAGATAGATAGATAAATGAATGAATGAATGAATGAATGAATGAATGAATAAATAAATAAATAAATAAAATCTTTAAAAAACCCCCAAACTGAAGAGGTTTGTTTTGTAGTGGGCGGGGGCCAGCGATGCTGTTAAAGTTCCCCCAGTGCACCCCNGAATGAATAAATAAATAAATAAATAAAATCTTTAAAAAACCCCCAAACTGAAGAGGTTTGTTTTGTAGTGGGCGGGGGCCAGCGATGCTGTTAAAGTTCCCCCAGTGCACCCCATAGCTCCCCACTTTACCCACTGCTGCCAAACAAAGAATGATCAAGCTACAATGTCAATAGTGGTGAGGTCGGGAAACCAACCATGTTCTAGATCTCGGCCGGGCCTGTTACAAGGCTGGCCTGATTCATGGGCAGCAATGGGAAACGTGTTCATGAGACCTGATGCTGAGTCACAGATGATAATTGTGTGAACTTTGGGAAGACTGGCTGTGCTTGTTGGACTTGATGGGTGTGTATGTGTCTCCCAGACACTTGGTGTGTTTATAATGGAAAGTGAAATGGAGTCTCTTAAGCAGGGGATGCAATGGCTGGAGCACAGTCTATTTAAAGACAGGAGACAGATAGCGGCAGCCCGGGCTCTGCGTTTGGTTGGTCACAGGGCTTGAGCAAGTCACCACCTGGGGCCTCCCTTCTCTTATCTGTCAAATTAGGATTTGAACTAGTTCATTGCTTCCTGTTCTGAAACTGTATAATGAATGAAAAAATTACCTCACGGTTAAATGGAAATATTTAATATAATTTAGACTGGGCATCTCCTTAGTCTGCCGTTCCCTAAAATCTTTCTCATCAAAAACGAGAGTCATCTTTAAATGTCTGTACTCAAGATATATTGTCTCGATTAAGCTTTATATTCTATGAAGACAGAGTATCCATTGGTGTTTAAATGTTGCCCCTTTGCAATGTGCTTCCTCTAGAAAAATCTAGTTTGTCTAGCCACTTGTTTTACCACTTGCCTTGAAGAACTGTCAGTGTCATTCTACCAGAAATACCCTGAGCTGGCTGACCACGAAAGCTCCCTGGAAAAGACACTCGCATAGAATCAGGTCTGCGGAGAAGCACTGGGGATTGTGGCCTGTAATGACCTCAGGCTTTATCCTGCACCACACCCTTCTCTGAAAACTCCCTGGATCAATGGAGCATTGGTCTGACTCACCAGTGCCCAGAGGTTTATAAGCTGGAAAGAGGAAAAGAAAAGGAAACAGAATCAGATGGTTGCCCAATGCTCAGCATGTACCACACACTTGACAAATGTTATCTGATCATCACCAACACCTGACTAAGTGCATAATATTAACATCCCTGTAACTGATAAGAAACCAAAGCTCAGAAAAGCCGAGAGATTTACAAGCTATAGAAAACCTGATTCAAGGGGACCTCAATGATAAAATTAATTTGGGGGGCCACATTGCCGAGAAGTCTGGAAGTTGAAATAGAGCTTGGTCCAATGCCTTAAAATGCATGACCGTTGTCCCAGTTTCTATTTCTCCTTTGTTTTCTGAAGTGTTGGTTTTGGCTGGAGGCTACATTGTGCCTTTCAGAAGCCCTGCTCTCTTGCTGCAGGACCTTGTACCTCATTGCTCGGGTAGACTGTGGTTCCCATGCAAGCCCTGGGTTCACTCTCTCTGGCTCTCGTCGGGTCACATGTTTCTCCCCAAACTAATCACTCTGTGAGGAGGGTGAGTTGGTGCTGGGAAATGTTGATCCTTCAAGGCCCATTCCTGGTGTTGCCAGGTCAGAGCTACAAATTAGAAATTGATTGAATTCCTCAAAGGAATACCTAGGTACTATTGCAAGCAAAATTTGAAGGACTAGACACTCAGGTAGGAACTCAAAGTCCACCAGTGAGTTAGGAAATCACCAAAGTGCCTGGGGTTTCTCATACAAAAACAATTTTTTAAACAAATCTAAAACTAAGTTGGAATTTAAGTACCAAACGAACAAAAAGATTATTGCCAGAATCTGGGCAACTGAGCTTTAATTCCCAATAATGTTGTACAAAGTCTTGAGATTTTATATTAGTAATTTATAGTTTATTATTTAGTGACATTTTGAAGTTGGTTGAGATAAGGCATAGAGACTAAACAACCTTTCCACTATGTACGATTTTTGTTCACTGCTTATATTACTGGATACATTTCCCTCACTGATTGGTAGAAATCCTCGTGAAAAGGTAACCAAGACAGATTGATTCCCCGCATCTAGCCTTCTGATCAACTTGGAATGGCGTCATAAGAAAGAATCTGAAAGAACTCTAGATCCATCCCAGTACCTTTTCCTCTTACACGTCTCCTCAATTTCCAAAGACGACTCCCTTTTTTTTCAGCAATGAGTCATCTCATCGTGATTAATATGACAATTTCTAAGGCAGTTTGATTCAATTCCGTATGATTTAAAAATAATGAAGCTAATAATTTTAAAAGGAAGACTGCAATATTGTGTCTATGAGAGAGATTTTTCTCTCCATCACATAAAATATAAGCATCTTTAATTAAGAGAATTCACATGGGCGAGGGAGATTGTCTGAACAGCAGCCACTTACTCTGTAGAAACAAAAACCATGGAATGTGGACATTAAACTCATTTGTCCCCAGGAAGTGAAGAGAACGCAACACAAGTTGAGCTGAAATGGCAGGATTTACATGAGTTGGACGTTGCAGCATTTCTCCCTACAGATGGATAGCTGGTAAGAGAAAAAACGGGTTTCTGATCCATCACATAATTATCAATATGCCAAAATAGTCTTTGATTACCAACAGCCCAGCTGAATGGAAAATGTATTTCCCCCTTTTGAAAAATTACTTGTTTTGCTAGGTCAGAAACCTAAAGCTGAACAAAATATCGCTTGTGAAGAATCGGCACAAAAATGTCAAATATTAATTTTTTGGTTTACCTCAGGTTACCTTTAGACCACAGGGCAGAAATAATTAAAAACAACAACAACACAAAACCTCCTTTATAACGTTAGATTTTAAAACAGAAAACAGACCACAGCACCGAAATGATAAAGAACCTTCTTCGTGGAATCACGTAGAAGCACTTATTGTCTGCGGCAGAAGCAGAGTTGGCCTCCTGCTGACCTGTCTTCTCTCGGCCCCGGTTCGGGACATCACCGTTTGAGTGACCAAGATGTAGACGGCATACTCAGAAAAGAGGGACTTTGGTGGTGAAGGGCCTCAAGATGAGGTCATGTGCAGTCTGGATTTGTTGAAGGAACTTGGTTGTTTAACCCAGGAAATGACAAGCCCTCATTTCTTTTTCCGAATAACCAGAAGGTTAACTTGACCTAGCACACTAGTTACCCTATTCTGTAGCACCTCCCGGAAAAGCAGAACCAATGAATGGAAGCTCCAGAGAGAGAGGCCAAGTACGCAAATGGTAGAACCCCAAGTTGGGGGTTCAAATACTTGCTCCCTCACACGCTAATTATAGGAGCTTGGCAAGGTATTTACCACTCTGAGGCTCAATTTCCCTGATAAGTAGGGAAAATAACAACTAACTTGCAGGGTTATTATAATAATCAAATGAGTCAACAGTGTATGCAAAGCACTCCGTGTAGCAACTGGTATTAAGAAGGATTCAACAAATAGTGGCTGAATAGTTGCTTCATAAATCATCATCACCCTCTTACTAGGATTTGTCAGAAGTCTCCAACAATAAAAACTCCCACGTTTGGAAGTACTCATTTCAGCTATCGCTAGAGAGATTCAAGTAGCTTCTTAAGGTGTGAGGAATATGGCTTGAAGTCACCTGGTTTGGATTTAAATGGCAGTTCTAACATTTACTAGCTCTGTTACGTTGAATAAGGTATTTAATTTGTATGAGCCTCAGTTTTCTTATCTCAAATTATGATAATGACATCTCTTTCGCAAGTTTGTTTTTCCCTGAGTAATAAGTATAATCGTCAAAACAAGAGTGTAACTTTTTGACCATATAGTCAGGGTCAGGCACTATTCTAAATGCTTTATATGCATTCATTTATTTAATCCTTTCAACAGAACTGGGAGGAGGTTGTTAGGATTATTCCCATTTTATAGATGAGGAAACTGAGGCAAACAAAATGAAGTCATCACACAGTTAATAAGGGTAGAGCAGGAATCATGAGCCCGAGATGTCTGGCTCCTGGGGCCATGAGACCATGAGCATTCCCAGCACAATGCTTGACCCTGAGAATGCATTTGTTCCTTCCTTCCCCACGCGCTGGAAGACCACCTAGCCGCCATAGCTGTACGGTGAACAGGAAAACAGAGTCCAACTTTCCAGGGGTAGTAATTTGAGAGTCCAGACTTACCTTTCTTGAGTGCCAATACATGAACTTGGGTCAGATTGCCAGTTAATGAAAGATGACTTTGAAAACTACCAATGGGAAGAGGAAATCTAATGAATAAGTTCAAAACCTGAGTGTAAGCCCATCCCTCAGTCTCCAGATACTATGGATAATGTAAATCAATTAAAAGAAGCAAAGATGGAGGGTATATTGAGTATGAAAGAAATGGCTGTGGAAACTCGACCTTGACCTCAGGCAGTCAAGGCTGTGCCGTTTAAAAGGAGCAGGAAGAGCGACATCTGGGTCCAGGGAAGACTTTGTGAAAAACATCCTTAATTACAGTAGGTCTTCAATAGGAAAAAGGTGAATTTTCAACTCAGGGCATAATTCTTTGGAAAGAAAAGCAACTGGTTAGGAAAAGGGTTCAAAGACCCTGATTCAAGTCCTGTAAAGCTGGGTCCCCTGAAGAGCTCTGCTCCTATAGCTGAGTGACCGTGACACTAAGAGGTGGTGACAAAGACCAAGGTTGTGTGGGTGTTTACTCTCACACACATATATGAATGCACATGAATTCACACACGTATTTCAAGATTATACCCATAAAAATAATTTCAATAAATCATCTGTAAGTTAATCCTTAACTAATTATTTAGACAAAAGAGTTTCCCCAGGTTTTTGTGCACAATACAGAAGAATACAGTTGGAATTTGACTCACAGCCAAATTAATTTCTCTTTTCAGTGTTTTTTTTTCCCCCTTCCCTAAACAGTGCTTAGGAAATGATGAATATTTTTTCACGAGAGCAGACACACGTATTTTGCTTCCCTAGATTCTCTCATGGTGTAAATACCTACAGGAGATATCAACGTTGTGAAAACTCCAAAATAGCTGGAAGGCAGAGGTGCAGTGGGGATTTTTCCAGAATGTACTCTGACAGCAAGTTGTGGCAGAATGTTGAGCAGGGAGTACAGGATGACATTTGGTAATTCTCTAATTCTCTAGAGAAGAGAATGACTCAAGTGTTTCTAGAGAAGCAGAACAGTATCTGTATCAGAATAAGAGAAGGGCACGATAAATAACTGCTGTTGTATAGGATAAAGGCATAGAAATGACTTATTGTGAAGGAAAGGCCTTTACAAAACTCTAGTGGACTCGAAAGACTATTTTTAAAATTTACTGTGAGTGCCAAATAATAATGAAAAACATCTGTGCATCTTTTCCCCGAATAACAGATAAATAAAATATAAAGTGAACAGAGAGGAGATTTTGTCTCCTTACACTGGGAAGAGTTACTGTTCTAGTCCTGCTTTTTCTCCTGCCAATTGGAGGGAAATAGATGCTTTGAGTGCCATCTAGTGGGTAAGGGAAGGAAGGCAACTAGAAGAGTTGGATTTCTTTTTATTTCCCACACAGGAAAAAAATGAGTATAAGCAAACAGTTGTTTCAGGGATAAGGCATCAGTTTGAATTTTATTAAGGAAATCAGTACTCATTGATGTAAGCAAGAATTTGGAGGTGATTTGGAGAAGGCAAGGACTTTTGCCTCTCAGTTTTTGCTCAATTACCAGCCCCTAGAATGACATGTGGCCCACTGTATAAACTTGCAGTGAGCCTGTTTGAAACAAAATGAATAAATGGAGACAAATATTACAGGATTTCAGAGACCACATATATCTTGTTCTGCATGGATATTACACCCGCCTTTTTTTTAAAGGAATGCTGCAACTTTTACAAATCGTTTTTGATAACGAAATTAGAATTCTTTGCATCAAAGCATTGCTATTGTGGATTCTTCAAAATCATGTTAGGGGTTCTTTGCAGAGTTTGAAATAGAATATCAGAAAATCTAGAATATTTAAGCTCTAAAATTCATATTACTTGGCCTTATCTAATCTTTCTTTCTCTCTCTCTCTCATTTTGTGCATTTTCACAGATAGAAGGAGATTGACATCTTCTGTAGCTCTCTGATGAGCTAGATGTCTTATTTATACATTAATTTATATAATCTTCACAAAGACAATTCTGTACTTTTTAAAAAACAACAAGGCTGAGAGATGTAGTTTATATAGTCAAAAAGTCCACCCAAGGTTTTAGGCTTGAAAGCTTGTCATTTGGTACCATTGCCTGGGTCTAAGGAGTTGGCTTAGAGTTGGACATGTAATCCATTTATGGCCAATGAGACAGAGAAGAGGTCTTCCAGAAGTTTCTCATCCTGCATAGAAAGAAATGTAAGAATGAAATGCTTTCTCTTCTGCTTCTTGACGTTGGTTTCTGAAAATGTGATGCCTGGAGTTGCTGCAGTCATCAAGGGGCCATCAGGTGACAAAGATGACAAAGTAAACAGATGGGAAGACAGGCATTTTTTTTTTAAAGATTATTTATTTATTTATTTGACAGAGATAGACAGCCAGCGAGAGAGGGAACACAAGCAGAGGGAGAGGGAGAGGAAGAAGCAGGCTCCCAGTGGAGGAGCCGGATGTGGGGCTCGATCCCGGAACGCCGGGATCACGCCCTGAGCCGAAGGCAGACGCCTAAGGACTGCACTACTCAGGCATCCCAAGGGAAGACAGGCATTTTTGACATTACGGGAGCAACTAAGCTAACCAACTCAGAGGCTGCTCTATCTTGAATTTCTTTTACATGGATAATAAAGAACTTCCTTTAGAAAGCCATTTGGAGATTATTTTTCTGTTACTTGCAGTTGGAAACATCTTAATTAAAACATATAAGTGGAATATAAGAGATAAATTATCAGAAATAGTTTGCTTAAACACTGTTAGAAAAGAGAATTAAATGAGAACGAGTCTTATTTTAGTGAATCAGAGAGATAATTAGGTATTTTAAAAAATTAACAAATGGCACATTGAGAAAAGTCTAACAAAATGTATTTGGGGAACTTTAAATTGAGACAAGAAGGAGCTAAATTCTGTACAGAGAACAATAAAAACACAAGAAAAGGGAAACTCTGCTTACACTCCATGGGTGCCACAATTTAATAGACTGTTAAAAGCCAGGCTTTAATAACTTTCTCAAATGCTCTGTCATGCAAATGGAAAAATAGGTAAGCCAAACTTTAGCACCCAGGATCCATATTGTAATAAGCATGCTGCCTACTAAAAATGGTGCTCTCATATTTTTATACATCGACATAGATGTTAATACACATTCACTCAGGTTCCTGCCAAAAGTAAATTTTCCACACTGAATTGCAAGTTCCAGTTACTACATGTATTTCCCCCATAATTAAATGAATCTGCTTTTTTAGCTCTCTACCTTAATTTTCTGGAAAACAAATCTAAGGAAGAAACCCCCCCAAACCAAAACCAAACACTTCCAATTGAAGTGAAAATTAAAAATGAAAGTAGTTTATTAAAAGAAATTCAAATAAAAGATGAAAACATTCTCAAAGTTAATTGAGGCATTGATTTTACAATTTTCAAAAGCAAATTTACAATTACTTGGATTAAGTTTCCATAGCAAGACTTGGACGTTACAGCCAGTGCATTGTATTGTATCGGGTAACACACACACACACACACCCACACACACACACACACACACACACACACAACAAAAGCCAAACAAAACAAACTGAAATGATAGTTTCTTTGAGGATAAGATTCTGAATCATTTCCTATGAAATGATTTTTCTGGGTAAAAGATTTTAGGGGTGGGGGTTGGCAGGGAGAAACAGAGGCGCCATCAGTCACACCCTGCCATCTTTTCCTGCTTCCGTTTGGTTATTAGAGCCATCTTTTGTCCAGACGGTCAACTTGCAATAAAATTGAATCTCTTCTTATCTCAGGCTTAGGAGAGTATGGTTTACGGTTTGGTATGGCTTTGGAAGAGTCATTCTGTTACCTTCCTACATTTCAAAACACATTTTGCCACTATTTCACTGTGATCAATAATGTAATTTCAAGTCTGAAAGAATTTATGTGTAAAACCATCATTATATCACAGCTCAGAGACATTCCCAGAATATTTTTTTATACAGACATTGTTAGCCTATCACAATAAAGTATGTGGCATTTTTCATTAACCTCATATATACCTCTTCACAATTATGTCAGAATAATAATCAAACGGTCATTATTATGCCTTCAGAAAATGCCTGTGAGATAGGCGTATTATTCTTCCCACTCTAGATAGAGAAACTGGGGTGGCTTGGAAGAATGAGTCCTGTGAGATCACACAGCTGTCAAGTGACAGAGTCCGGATTTGAACCGAGGCAGACTGAACATAAAAACTCTGGCAATAGCAGACAGTCTTAATTCCCTTGTTCTGGTGAGACAATAGTTATTTTAATTAGCTTATTACTATTATGTCAGAAAGGATCACTCATGCATTGCTGGTGGGAATGTAAAATGGCAGAGGCTCTTGCCAACAGTTTAGTAATTTCTTATAAAACTAAACATGCAGCCACCATATGGCCAGGCAGTCGCACTCTTGGGCATGTAGCCCAGAGACGTGAAAACTTGTGTGCATGCAAAAACCTTTCTACAAATGTTCATAGTGGCTTTCTTTCTAATAGCCCTGAACTGGGAACAAGCCACAGGTCCTTCAGGAGGTGAATGGTTAGACAGACAATGGTGCAGCCATACCTTGGAATACTACTCAGCAGTAAAAAAGAATGAACTGTTGATAAACACAACAACTTGCATGTGTCTCCAGGGAATTATGCTGAGTGGAGAAAGCCATTCCTAAAAGGTTAGGGACAGAGTTTAGTTGTATCACATTTTTGAAATGACAGAAATCACAGAGAGCAGATTGGTGGTTGTCAGTGGTGTGGGATAGGGTAACTGGGTGGGGAGGCAGTAGATGTGGTCACAAAGGGCAAGACCAGGGATCCTGGTGGTGACAGAGATATTTTGTCTCACTGCTACAGTGGTAGATACACCAGTCTACTCAGGTGATAAAATTACATAGAATGAAATATGCCCCCCCCACAACTATATGTAAAACTGGGTAAATTTGGGTAAGATCTGTGGATGGCAGGGGCATCTGGGTGGCTCAGTCAGTTAAGCCTCCAAGACCCTTGGTTTTAGCTCAGATAGAACCCCGGGCCAGGCTCCACGCCCAGCGGGGAGTCTGCTTGAAGATTCTCTCCCTCTGCCCCTTCCCCCCCCAATAAATAAGTACATCTAAAAAAAAAAATCTGTGGATTGCATCAGGGTCCATATCCGCTTTTGATATTGTAGTATATTTTTGCAGCTTATCATTGGAGGCACACTGAGTAAAAGGTACATGGGATCTCTGTGTTATTTTTTCTATCTACATATGAACCTAGAATCATCTCAAAATAAAAAGTATAGTTAAAAATTGTGGGAGATAATCCTATTATCCTAATTAGAATTATTTCCCCATGTCCCTAAGAAAAGTGAACTAAAAATTTTGTAGTATGTAGTTTTAGCCACAAAGGAAGATATAAAAATAAGGTTTCGTGCAGCAAATAGAGCAGCCAGGCCTCATTGCTGCATTGCCGTTATTGTTCGTAGTGCATCCGCTAACAAGTGATTCAGTACAACTGCATCCGTGTGCTATATGGACATGCATTATACAGTAGGGTTTTTTTCTGAAGTGTGAAAAGAAATCCCTTAACGGTACAGCCTTCCTCTTGCATTAATTCATTATCTGAGCCTGGGCATATATGTCTGGTTTTCATTTTCTCTGTGTGGCTTTTGTCAAGGGAATAGATTTTTAAATGTAAATCGATTTTGTCAATGCCCACTGATTTTGAAGATAGACAGAATTCAAGTCATTTCTTTGTCTTTAAAAAATGACATGGTAGTTTTTCTCGCCTTTGATTTGTGCAGGATGAAGGGGAAGTATCTTTGAAAAAAATCACTTTTAAAGTCTGCTTTCTTCACACACAGGACTCATGAATCAAGGCAGTCTTAAGTTACACAGCTTCTGGCTTGGGCTGTCATTTTCTTCACTCACTCTCGCTCCAAATTCCCCAGCTTCTGCTCCCCTGCCACTTTTGTTCAACCCGTGCCTGTTGTTATTGGTGTTGATATAATATACACAAGCGAGAGTTGCCTTTATGGTTACCATGGAGACACTGCTTATTAATAAAAGTCTTTCTTCCAAAAGGAATTGTGATGTGAGGCAGTCACCCAGGTCTGTAAGCAAGTTTTCTATGTTCTGAAATTACATATCTAATAAAGACCTGGTTCTGAAAAATTAATCTCTGACATTTACTGTCCCCTTCAGTGACCTTGTCCTGTTTCACAAGATGTGCACTGTTCTTCCGAAGTTGTGACTACATCCTTCTGGCCATTGGGAACTAAATATAATAAATAAAACAGGCAATAACTCTCCTCTTCCCTACACCACCCTCCTCACAATTAAAAAACTTATGACAGTTATTTACATGTCTCCCTGCTGTAGTCTCCAATCAAAATTATGGCTGGCTATACTTTGTAAATTTATCAAATACAATGGCACTTACCGTTGGCATGATCTAGTTGAGAAATTTATTGCAGATTGTCTTTTATCGTGTGTTATGTCACTTCCACCGACTACGGATGAATCAAAGGCAACATCCCCCTGTCCTGTGTGAATTTTATATTCCTCCCTTCCTTCCCTCTTCCTTGCCTTGCTAACTTAGGGATGAACAGCAAATCACTCAGTTGACAAATGTTTATTAAGCTCCAGCTCTGAGATCCAGCAGTGAATAAGACAGATTTCAAGATTTTAATTATATTTGGAGAAAATTCAATTTGCTTTGGGCATAAATGCCACCAAAACTGTTTTGTTGGTACTGTTCATCACCGAGACCCTTTTATTCCTCATACTCTAAACACATAAAAGTAATAATTATAATATAAAGAGAAAAGTTAAATAAATACAGCATTGCTCAAAAGCAGTATCAGTAACTTTGATGGAAAAGTAGTGGGGTGAAAGTGGGCCTCTTTTAAAAAAAAATTTTTTTTAGTTAAATTCATTTTAATTAGCATATAGTGTATTATTAGTTTCAGAGGTAGAATTTAGTGATTCATCAGTTGCATACAATACCCAGTGCTCATCACTTCAAGTGCCCTCCTTAATGCCCACCACCCAGTTACCCCTTCCCCCCACCAACCTCTCCCTCCAGCAACCCTCAGTTTGTTTCCTGTAGTTAAGAGTCTCTTATGGTTTGCCCCCCTCTCTGTTTTTGTCTTACTTTATTTTCTTTCCCTTCCCCTATATTCATCTGTTTTGTTTCTTAAATTACACATATAAATGAAATCATATGGTATTTGTCTTTTTCTGACTGATTTACTTCACTTAGCATAATATACTCTAGTTCCATCCACGTCGCTGCAAATGGCAAGATTTCATTCTTTTTGATGGCTGAGTAGTATTCCATTGTGTATATACACCACATCTTCTTTATCCATCTATTGATGGACATCTGGGCTTTTCCCATATTTTGGTTATTGTGGACATTGCTGCTATAAACTGGGGTGCATGTGCCTCTTCAAATCACTGTGTTCATATCCTTTCAATGAATACCTAGTAGTGCAGTTGCTGGGTCATAAGGTAGCTCTATTTTTACCTTTTTGAGGAACCTCCATACTGTTTTCCAGAGTGGCTGCACCAGTCTGCATTCCCACTAACAGTGAAAAGGGGTTCCCTTTTCTCCATATCCTCTTAAGCTCTGGAAATAAAAGCTAGAGAGTGGCTGTAATTTTAGCTCCTGCAGTGTGAGAAGAAAGGAGGACCAGAACCTGACCATTGCTTGAAATAAAGGCCTGGGGTAAAGGACATCCCAGTTCATGAAAGGAAGAGAAAAACAGTTTTTGACCAACTGAAACTGGGGTTACAGTTTATATAAAGTTACTTAACTAGGATGAAGGAGAAAGCAGAAACTGCCTAGCACTCAGGACTTATGCTAACCTGTGCACTGGCATAGTGCCTGGATCTGTATTTCTTTCCAGTATCATCCCTGGGTGAGCTCAGAGTTGCCTATGCGTGACTTTGTTCTGGACTGGAGCTCCCAGTGGTCTAAGTGGTGCATCAGTGGGAGGGGTAAATAAGTAGAGCATAAGAAAACAAGCAAAGAACATGGGAGGGGAAAAAAAAAAACCTCCCATGAAAATGAGCTTGAAAACCAAAATTCCAAAGTACATCAGAAATATTATAACTGAAAAGATAACCAAAAAAGTGTAAAGATTGGGATATATAACCACTTTGGGTGAAATGAAAATAACAGAGCAATCTGAAAAATTAAAGCATGTTTAAGATTTTAACAAGATTTTTCAGAGAAAGAAAAGAAAACATAACAATCCTAAGAATATAAAGATTATGAAAAATAAAAGCAGTAACATATGAAACAAAATCAATAAAAACTTCACAAATGAAAATATGAATGAAAAATATTATTATAGAAAAAATAAACAGGATGAACTCAAGACTAAATGCAGTTGAAAAAATTCTTATTTATTTTTTTAAGATTTATTTGAGTGGGGGAGGGGCAGAGGAGAGAATCACAAGCAGATGCCACACTGAGTGTGGAGCCCCACGTGGATGGAGCCTGGTCTCCCGACCCTGAGATCATGACCAGAGTGGAAACCACGAGTCCGGTGCTCCACTGACGGAGCCACCCAGGCACCCCTGAAAAGAAAATTTTAAAATATTAGGAAAAAGGTGCTGAGAAATATACATAGAATCTAGTCCCAGGAGATAAGATATTGAAAATACATGTATGAAATAGCAGTTAAGAGATATAGATACACTACAGAAAGGCTCCAAAGTTGTGTATTAGGAGTTTTTGAGAAAAAGAATCAAAGAAAAAGCTAAGGTGCAATGGTTAAAGATAGGTTAGTATTACACAGAAATGAAAAGAATAAAATTTCACCTTGAAATACCGTATAAATACATAGCAGGATGTATTTAAAAATAGATTTATTATGTATTCCAATGAGAAGAGTCCCCCAAATAAGCCTTTGTCTGTTGTGAAAATGTGTACTTTAAGGATGTTGATGAAGCGGTGAATTGTGTATTTACAGAATTTAATTTTTTACTTTATTCACACATATACTTAAATTACGTCCTGTCTAAACACAGTAATTTAGAAATATTGCTTTTTTTCTCCAGTCACACTTAAAAAGTGTCACCTGTAACTCAGTTGTTTGAGATGCAGTGTTATGTGATTGTAGGAATGCTGTTGGCACATTGGACATTCCCATTCACAGACATTAGTACAGTTTTATTTTAATTTTTATTCTTCTTCTGGTTTATATTCCTAATCCTTAATGCAAGAGTCATTATTGCTTTTAAAGTAATCTTTAGAGGCCATGTTTCTAATGGCCTCCAAACCTAGCAAACAAAGTCAAACCCAGGAATAAATACTGAAATTGTTGATCTTCTTTGGTTTTTTTTATAGTAATTTTACCATACGATCTTTGTAAACACCAGAACTGGCATTAATTGTAGAAAAAACATTGCAGGGTAGTTTCTGGCTGTGTTGTAAGCAGCATTTTATGGCTTATGGAAGTGATCCATTATATTAGAGATTGTGGAAGGACCCAAATGTATGTGATTATTTCTTTTCTATAATTGTTTTGGAAAACTGTACCTTATATTTAGGATATATAGGGATTCTAATGACCCCTTATTACATATCAGGTGTTAGTGCTGGGTGTTATAGGAGGAAATGAGACAGATAATTGTCCTAATCTCCTGGAGTCCACATTTCTACTTTGATGATACAGACAATAAGCAAACAAGTAAGAAAATATCAGGTAGTGATGAATACTATATACAATTAAAAATAATTTCAAGAAATTGGATGAAGCTTATCAGGAATTTGGAGGGTTTCCAAGGAATCTATCAATTTGAAGGGCCTGTGAGACCAGGCCTACCTTAAGTCTCATTTTCAGACCAACCTAGGTCTAGAATTTCCATTTACCAAATCTAAATCCAGTAATTTACCTTTATGCCATTTGCCTTTTTAAAATTCGACAAATTTTTGAAGTATAGTTGACACAATGTTACATAAGTTTCAGGGGTACAACTTACTGATTCGACAAGTTTATACATTATGCTGTGCTCGCCACAAGTGCAGCTCCCATATGACACTATTACAGTATCATCGACCGTATTCCCTCTGCTGTGCCTTTAATTCCCATGACTTACTTATCCCATAACTGGAAGCCTGGATCTGTCCCTCCCCTTCACCCATTGTGCCCACCCCCCACTGCCTTCCCCTGTGCGACCATCAGATTGTTCTCTGTAGTTATAGATCTGATTTTGCTTTTTGATTGTTCATTTGTTTTTTGTTTGTTTAGATTTCACCTTTGAGTAGAATCATAAGGTATATGTCTTTCTCAGTCTGACTTATTTCACTTAGGATGATACCTTTTAGGTCCATGTTGACCTCACATAAAAAAATGCATGATATTGAAAAAGTAGGAAGAAGAAAATTGGAAAAGTGTAGAAAACCAAAGTGTGGAAAATCGAAATATCTCTGACTTACTGATAGAAAGAAATAATTATGTATACGTGCATGAGTCTTAGTCATCTTTAGAACGTTTAGGCCACTTCCAGCCTGCCTAGTGGGGATATATGTACTTTTGCTTGCTTTCCCTCCCTCCCTTCTTTCCTTCCTTCCTTCCTAATTTCTGTATTGTAGGAAGTAAACATGTATTACTTGTGTAATCTGGAAAAAACCTGCATTATTTTAAATTGGGACTATTAGCTTTCACTTAGTATTTCCGACTTTCTGAAACTTCTTAATACAGTCTAATGGATATGGTACTTTGTTGATTTTGTTTATATCATATGTAATAATACGAGAATATATTGAATATAATTCAAAAATACTGATTTAAATGTCTTCTAAAAGAAAGATGGTTTGCTTATCTGCAAAAGTTTCCTAAGAAAGTAAGATATATTCTATTCATTACTTTCAATTGAGTGAAACCCAATCCATTTACCACCAGTTATTATCTTATGGCATATTTTATATTATCAGGTTAATTTTGGTATTTTAAATTACTTATGTCATGAGAAAATACCTTGATCTTGGAAAGAGATAGCCACGCCTTCCTGAAACTCATTTAATGTGGAAAATATAGATTCTTCTTCTAACTTCATGCCTTTGAGTACCTGAAGAAATCCAATAGAAAATACTGCTAGATAATAGATTTATAATCATCCCAGATAAAAATCTTTGCTTTACTTCCCTATGCTCACACTATACTGGTTCAGGTGATAGAGACACTCATAGTAACTTCCATGTTTTATGAAGTCAGAGGATGTGTTGTTTGCACAGTTGTTCTGACATAGCTGATATTGATTCATTAACTTCTTAATTTCTCAAATGCAAGCAATTCACATAATATTTTAGAATTGTCATTTTCCCCCTTATACTGTGACTCTGGAAAGACACATGTGTATTATATCCCTGAACTCTAATTTCATTTGTCTTGGTACACTGTAGACTTCCACATATTTACATTTGGTAGAATTGTTAAGGGAATTTGAAAATTTCTCACAATACTTCCAGTAAAGTTTTACTTTTAATCAAAGGTGCCTTTAAAAAGTATATAAAATTAAAAAGGTGAAATAGTAACTTCCTTTAACCCCCAAAATATGTAATTCAGTAAAATAATCTTTTGAGGTCTTTGAAAATGTTTTTTTCCAAGCTGGAATATCAGACTGCGCTAGCATCAAACAGCTGATAGAGGTTTTTAATTGCTTTTGAAAAGTATAGGATTACATCATGCAAGTGTACTAACAAGGATATATTATAAAGGCATTTTATGATTTGTGTTTCCCTGGTGATGAGTGATGTTGAGCTTCTTTTCAAGTGTCTGTTGGTCATTTTATGTCTTCTTTGGAAAAATGTCTATTCATGTATTCTGCCCATTTTTAAATTGGATTTTTTATTTTTGGTGTTGAGTTGTATAAATTACTGGATATTAACCCCTGCAAACTGGGGCGACCACTGTGGAAAATGGTATGAAGTTTCCTCAAAAGAATTAAAAATAGAATTACCATATGATCTAGATACATGCACCCTTATGTTTATTGCAGCATTATTTACAATAGCCAAAATATGGAAGCAGCCCATGTGCCCATCCATAACTGAATGGATAAAGAAGAGGTGATACACACACACACACACACACACACACACACACACACGCAGGCACACAGTGGAATATTACTCAACCATAAAAAGACTGAGGTCTTGCCATTTGCAACAACATGGATGGAGCTAGAGGGTATAATGCTAAGTGAAATAAGACTGAGAAAGACAAATACCATATGATTTCACTCATATGTGGAATTTAAGAAACAAAACAAAGAAAAAAGATCAACAACAACAAAAACAGACCCTTAAACAGAGAATAAACTGATAGTTACCAGAGGGGAGGTGGGTGGGGGGATGGGTGAAATAGGTGATGGGGTTAAGAGTACGCTTATTGTGATGAGCACTGAGTAATGTAGAGAAGTGTTGAATCACTATGTTGTATACCTGAAATTAATATAACACTGTATATTAATTATACTTGAGTTAAAAAATAAGTAAAAGTTAAATAAAGAGGTTTTATGGAAAAATGTCTAACGAACAGCTTACGTCATGACAAGTCTTGAAGGCATATACACCACACACACACATATTCGTGCTCAAGCACACACCTGTTGTGTGCTGCCTGGAGCAGGTCCCAGCAGCTGCTGGGGTGGGTGGGATAAGACAGCTGAAGCTGCCTTTCTGTCTCACAGAACAGCTGGTGGTGGAAGGGGACACGTTGGCAATGATGCAGGTGAAGAATCCAGTGTTTCCTGCCAAGCTTTTGCCTGAAAATGGTGGCAAAAACACCAAATATGCCTCACTTGAACTTCATGAAAAGGCCAATATGGGGAGAGAACCCATGAAGCCTGAGCTAAGACTAAGGACAGTCAAATGAGGTACGTAGGATGCAAAATTTAAGGTGGCACTCACTAAACGTGCTGACTGCACCTGCACGACCTCGAGAGTGAATTCCACCTTAAATTTTGTGCCCTGCTTGTCTCATCCTGTCCCTGCCAATTTTATTCTGCAGTGTTTGGTGTTTCTGTGTTATAAGCCACCTAGGACCAGGTATAAGTCGGGTGACAAGAAAATCCCAGTGAGGTGGCAAGTGTAGTTTTCTTCCATTGATGCATCTGGGAGGCATTTGATAATGGACTTAAAATAAGAACTGAGCTGAGAATTCTGAATATCAAGGCTCTTCTAGGTTAACTATCGTATACTTAAAACCATATTTAATCTACAAGGATGCTCATCAGATGTCTAACTTGATCAAACTGTATAGTCTATTCTCATTTGTTCTTTGTTCTGGGTTGATATTCTTAACGGATCCCAGCTAGGCTGCTTTTTTATAACATTGACTTAATCACTGGTTACAGAGGATTTTCTCTCCATCTGCAATTACTCCAAGTTAGGCTCTAAGTAATGTCTGTCTATGGCTTTAGCTACCTCTATTAAGAATTACACAGAGCTTAATGAAGTTGTTTAGCTCCCAGCTTTGTTAGCAAAAAGCTTGCCCTAACTCATTATCCTCCAAAAATGATGTCTCCATATTTGTGCAGCATTCCATATCTCTGATTGGTCCTCATTGAGACATTCTCATCCTGTTTTAGATTTTGGCACAACAGCTTCCTGGTTTGTTGTAACCTGAGATAGTCCTCCATTCACTGGGCTCTAATATTTAACCATTTCACGTTCATTATCATGTAGGGTTTCCATCCTACATACACATACCTCTTTCTGTTCTAGATTCTGTGAAAAACGAGCGAGAGAGTCACAGAGTACAGGTGGAAGATCCTTTATCTCATTTATGCTTCTGACCGTCGGATCCTAAAGTCCTATTCAATGCCCTTAAAGCCAAGCTGGCTTCCAATCTGTGAATTAATTATCCGTTCATAAGACAAACTCTTTCCTGTCTGCCTTTTCCCATTGGTGTGCTTGTCCCTCCTGGCTGATTCAGAATCCCTAAGGCAGGAGTTACAACTTCAAATGCATTGAGTCCAGTCAGAACATATGAATGAATGAAGCTGACAGGTGAAAGACAAGAGGGTTAGAACTGTAGTAAACAGGCTTACAGGCCTTCTCTAGACGCCCTGCATGGACCCCAAGTTCAGATCCAGATGTAAATAAGAGCATAATCCATAGATATAAAATAATAATGCCATATAAAATGCACACGTGTGTGTGTGTGTGTTGTGTTGTGTTCTGACCATCCCACTTGGATGGGAGCTTTATTTATGTAAAATATCATATATTATGAAATTAGTATGCATAATATACATCTCTTAAGGAGCCAATTAAAAATGAAAATTTCACAGTTGATCCAGAAGTCCATGCTGGAGGTAAGCTAAGTATAAGATAGCAGTTTCTCCAGGAAGGATCTCCAGGAAGGAGAAACAGCACAACTCCTAATTTCTAGGCAAAATAAAATGATAAAAATAAACTCCAAGCCATGAGCCTGGGAGAAGGGTTTAACAGCAGTGTCAGAGTCTCACTCACGCTATTGGGGAGATGAGTGAGAAAACATCTTTTCCTGCAATTAATGGTTTTAGCATTTTAAACCGAAAAAATTCCGGGGTAGACAAAAGCAACACTGAGGAAGTACTAAGACCTAAGTGCATTGAGGATTCTGCTGCTTTGTAACTTTCTACATTAATTCTTAAATAAATTTATCTGAACCAGTTGGAATCTTGAAGAACTATGAAAGCAAATACCATAGAAAACATTACTGAAAGCCTCATACATTTTATTTATTTTGAAAAGCAAAACTCAAAAATTGAAGTGTCTTGAGATCAATCTTCTAAAACTTAAAAAAAAAATGGTTCTTTGTGCTAATATTCCCCAGTAACTAAATTTTGTGTATTAATTATAAAAATACTAGATAGTATACAAAGTTAAATGAACAAGGACCAAAAATCTAATTTCAGATAATATTATCGACATAGCAAAATTATTTGATTGAGTAAATATCAACCATGATTAAATTATCTGTAGGGCCGTGTCTGAACATATATTCTTCAATTGAGAACGTACCTGCCTTTAACAAGGACACGGGAAGAAAAAATAGAAAATAATGAAAAAGAATTTGTTTTATAAGTGCCATATTTCTTTGTAAAACAAACAAAAACACAGTTGTTCTCACAGTATTTCTTGAAAAGCAGCTCTTTCAGGAAGGTGATTGAATGCTTGGTGAGTGACAGAAATGATCTGGCGCCACCTTGTGGTTGTCACCTGTAATTGGATGTGGTTTTTCAAACAACCGTGGAACTGTATTCTAGAATAAATAAAGGTGGGTTAGAGCTGAAAAATTCTCTAATTTCTTTCAGAATGCTAACATTATAAACATAGACAATGTATTTATATGGCAGAAGTGCCAGACAAAAATATTTTCGTAGGGGCGCCAGGGTGGCTGTCAGTTAAGCTGCTGCCTTCGGCTCAGGTCATGATCCCAGGGGCCTGGGATCGAGCCCCCCATTGGGCTCCCTGCTCCATGGGGAGCTTGCTTCTCTCTCTTCTGCCTGCTGCTCCCCCTGCTTGTGCTCGCTCGCTCTCTCAAATAAATAAATAAAATTATTTGTTTATTTATTTATTTATGGTAACGGAAAGCAGTAATAATGATGACAGTAGCAGTCACTCACTTATTCAGTGCTTCCTGTGTGCCAGACACTGGACTGTGTTCATTCACTGGATGGGAAGAAGGCTTTAGGGATAACCAAGGTAGACTAAATCAGTCTCATATCCAAGGCCTATGCATCATAGATTTAGTAAGAAGTGCAGCTGGGATTTGAAATCCTTGACCGCCCTGTTATTATTTTTTTTTAAGATTTTATTTATTTTACAGAGAGAGAGACAGACAGTGAGAGAGGGAACACAAGCAGGGGGAGTGGGAGAGGAAGAAGCAGGCTCCCAGTGGAGCAGGGAGCCCGATGCGGGGCTCGATCCCAGGACCCTGGGATCACACCCTGAGCCAAAGGCAGACACTTAACGACTGAGCCAGCCAGGCGCCCATTGACTACCCTTTTAAAAATACCTATTGAATATCAGGCATCAGGTTAAGTGCTTTCTGTTTGTTATCTAATTGTTATAACATTCTTATGGGGTAAATATTACTACATCCATTATATAAATGAAGAGATTCAGACAGATTATGTAAACCTGCCCTAAGTTGTTAGCCGAAACTGACAAAGCTGGAATGTGAACCTAGGAACATTTAGTCCTAAAGATCCCACTCTTACTAATACTGTGGTATACCACATTAACTACATCGTAATACTTTAACTGTATGTGTATGGATGTATTCATTCATTCACTCGCTCTTAGACACACACAAAGAGGGAGCGTATGGGGACAAAGAGAAATGCTCTGGCACAGGCTATTGGGTTTGAGGCTCAAGGGTCCATCTGACAGGGTCTAGGAAGAATCTGTTTTCTTCAAAGCTGGCACATGTGTTTAATATGACTTTAATTATGAAGGAGGAAGGCTGAGAGAAAATCCCACATGGATATGTGTACATCTGAGTATTATGGAGGTTATGCTGAACTGTTCTCTCATTTACAAACATACACACACACACACACACACACACACACTAGTGCATTTTCCCTTCGCTGGCATACTCCCTCCTCCTTCCCTTGAATAAATCATTTCTTTCCAAGTTGATACTTGGACATCACTTTCCTGAGAAGCTTCCCTGGCCAGCTTCCCTAGTCTAATGTCCCTATAGCTTCCACATACCGCCCCCATTCCAGTTCTTTGCACATTTCCTTGTGGTTGTATTTTCCTATGCCCCATCCGACTCCAAGCTCCATGGCTCTCCATGCCACTTCCTCTATCAGTGGACCACCAGCATTCAATAAAAGCTTGTCAGCTAATGAATTAAGATCCCCGAAGAAATCACAGTATCAATCACAAAAATAAAAGCAGTAAGTACCAGGGAGTGCAGAGTAGGAGTATGAATTAGGGTAAAGTGGATGCACAGAAGGGGTGAAGGGTCTATTTGATCTGAGGAAGGAGGTAAAAATATTTTTCTTAAGGAGATGATATTTGATCTGTGTAGGGGCAGATGGGAAGGACAGAGGTGTCATAAGGAATGAGATGTGGCCCTCAAATATTCATGTACATGAAAAATAAATTGCTAGCAAATTTGTTAAAATGCAGATTCCCTGACCCAATGCCTAGGAATTAGATTTCAGTAGAACCTTGGAATCCATATTTCTAAAAAGGCCCTCAGCTGATTTCAGCACTGATGATCTTGGGACCTCATTTTGAGAAAACCAGAGGCATGAAAAGCATGATGCATCTGAGGCCATGCACAAAGTTCATTGTGGCTGGGGTTTGTGGTGCAGGGAAAGACTGTCAGAAGGCATGGTTAGGAAATAGTTGAGGCCAGATTATGAAAAGCCTTGTGGGTCATGCCAAGGAATTTACATTTTATTCTGTAGTACTATGGAGCCATTAGTCACCTAAAGGAAGGGAAGAGATACGATCAAATATGACCTGACTTCACTGTAGAGTGTGGAATTCGTGGGAGAGAGACCGAAGATGGGGTGTCCGTTAGACACCTTCCCCACCCATTGCCTCTATGGACCTGAGCAGTAGTTTCAAAAGCCTCCAATTTTCCGGGCATATTCTTGGGATCCATACATTTTCTGGGATGATCTCTTTAGCTTGTGTTTTCATGTCAATAATAATATTAGATGAAGGTAATCTTTCCCCAGGTCATCTCATTGGTTGTTTTATAACCCATATGACTAGAAGGTTCTAGTGGCTTTTGGCATTTGTGCTTCTCTCTGCATCTTGCCTGTGAACTACCAAGATAGTTTAGTGCAGCAGGTAAGAGCATGGACTCTAGTTCCAGGCTGCGTGGGTTTAAATCCTAACGTTGTCCCTAACTAGCTCTACGTCCTTCAGCAAGCCATATAGCTCCTGTACCTCAGTTTCCACAGCTGTAAAATGGGGGTAGTAATAGTGCCTACCGTATGGAATTGTTGAGAGGATTAAATGTCTGAATAGCACGCACGGAAAGTGTTGAAACGGTGCCTGGCACAGAGTAAGGACCGCATGAGTTTTCACCATGCTTATGGCTGCTTTTTGTCAGAAACCTCTCCTACGCTGTGGGCCTTCGTTCTCCTGTCATAACTGCAGTGACTTCAGCAACTGGCTGACAGAGCCACAGACCCCTTCAAAGTCTGAGCAACGTGTCGTAATGGCCTTCTGACGTGGCCTTACTCAAGTCTACTTTATTAGTATATCCAAGGAGCCTCTTGAAGTCGTAGCAGCTTGTAGCTGAGACCCCATGCAGAGAATATACATCTCTGTCACGACCTCACGTACGTGACTAATTACCCAGGGTCATGGCGCCAAGCTTGAGCTAGTAGGGAGCTGGTTTGGGCACAGATTTGACTGTCTTCTTTCCAATATCTGAAGACTTTAAAATGGTTACCGTAAGTATCCTTTGTTACTTCTCCTAGTGTGGGTTGGTGGAAGTTGGTAGGAATAAGGCATCTGGGAATCTGGGAGTTTGTAAAGTGGAACAGGTTGGGGTTTAAGTATCATGAATTCCAGATGCTCCTAAAAGCAATCCTTGTCTCTCACGTCCACTCCGTCGAGGCCAACACCTTGATGTTGATGGATTAATTGGAAAGCAGCAGAGGCACATGTGTTATGTGCTCTCTTGCACTGACATAGAATGATAACAAGAGTCTCGTCACCAGCAAGTCACACACAAAACCTTGGAGAATGTTCTACTGCTGTATTACTTCAGAATCAAAGGACTCATAAGGACTCCTCCAGGGTTCTCCTGGTGGCAAAGAATTAGGACTGGCTTCTTTGTTCTATCTAGTTGGCTCTGGGCACTGGGCTTTAGCCCTGGATTCCTGGCACATCTCTCATGGGCTGCTTGTCCCCTTCGACCAACAGGGAGCATCTCTCCTGGATGCTCTCCCTCAAGATTTCTTTCCCTCTTTTCATCCTGCCCTGACTCCTGTCCTTGGTTTTGTTGACTCCTTTCCCCATATAGAGTTGCATGCCCTCACTGTGACTCTGCCTGGGTTGAGAGGGCCCACTGGGGCCCTACTGCAAGAGCCATTTGTTACTTGGGCCTCTGTGTGCTGGTGTCAGTATCCCAGAGTCACCCACTGCTTCACAGAAACAACACTTCTGTCCAGCCGCAATTTAGAAAGTGGCTGAAATCTTCCTCAGTCCACCACCAAACCCTGGGCCCTCCCCACAGTTCTTTTATGACTTTCTAGAACGCTTACATTCTGTAGAGGACTTAATGGCTGATCCCACATGCATACATAGTCCATCGCTGTTGTTCTGTGTCAAGGTATTACACCAAAGGCATGTAGTAGCCAAAGGGAAAACCCGCTCAGGGTTTCTTCTCCAACTTACATAAATAAATGGAGGTGGCTATTTTTGCCCCCTTGAATTCAAAACGGAGAAAAGCAGCTGACCCAAATGTCAAGAAAAGGGAGTGAGGAGGGGGGTTATTGAGTGTAATGTCTGGGAAATCTGTCTATTCTTTAGCTCCATTGTCTTTCAGCATGGGCACAGAGTTCCTAGAAAGTTCTACTCTTTGTTAGGGGATCCCCTGGGAATAATAGGCTCTTTTGTTCCCACACTGAAACACACTTCAGAGAAACCAGGTCCTAGTGTTCTTCCCTTGATGGGAATGGGCTCCAGCTGGGACCCTAGAATTTCTGGGCCCCCGGAACAGACTTTGAAGTAACACCTGGAAGGAGCCAACACCACAGACAGGTCATTCCGATCAAGGCTGTCTGGTTCTTTTCTGCTTCGGAATAGAGTCAGAATCAGATCAGATTCTGTTTGCTGGTTTTTATCAACTTCTGCCAGGCTACCACTGTAGGCAGGGTTTGCCCCCCAAGCACCCTGGTGGTAAGTAGGTGACGTGGAAGGGGTGAGGAGTTCTCACTCCTTAAATTTGACCCTAAACCTACTGGCTGCTCTTTTGTAGCCTGAGGCATCCTGACTTCAAATCACGCTGTCTGTTTAGTGTGTAATAATTTATAGACTCGTATTCTATTTTTTCTGGGTTTTTTTCCCTACCATCATGCTTAGTTATCTGAAATGCAAATATGGTGCAATGACAAAAAATGCTTTATGGTCAGTCATTAAGCTCTCTGAAAATGGCATCCTTGTGGAATTCTTCTGTAAAGGTCACAGTCCCTTAAACTCCTTTCAGTGCCTCTGTTCTTTTTTTCCAGCCTTTGTCCGTTCTTTTGGAGGGAAGAGCGGGCACTTCCCAACTCGCAGCTTTTGGTTTTATCTTTCCTTCCACGCTCCACACAATCTAGCCAAGGTGAGGCAGCCACCACCTCATGCTCCTTCCAGGTTGTCTCTGATGGAGACCACTCACCATGGGACCTGTCCTGAGAGCCTGCGATGGACAAAAATCATTTATGCTTCGAAGGAACTGAGGTGATACTGGCTGATGATGCTACTCTGGCTGGTACCTGAGGTCTGAGCTGACTCCCTGCACCGTACCCATGACCTCTTACCCCACAGCCTCCTCCCAAAATCCCAGATTTGACAGAATGCATTGTACCTTCAGGGTGCTCCCAGCACTCAAGAGGAAGAGGCCTAAGATGTGAGGCCTTGCAAAGGCATATGGCCAAGTGTCTTTCATAGATTTGAAAGGAAGTGACCTTCGGCCACCTCCTGGCATGGCCTCCACTTATCTGTACTCATACGTCTGCCTGTGGAATTAATGTCTTCAGAGGAAGGACCGTGGTGCTAATAGGTGGCAATTCTGGACGGGGAATCCGGAGGAGTCATGCAGGGTTGAGCCTAATAACAGGCCCAGGCCTATGGCCCAGAGGACTTCCTTTCTCTGACATTTAGCACGTTTTGTCCTACAATAAGAATATCAATAGCTAATGCTTACAGTGCTTGCCCTGTGCCAGGTTTTCTTCTAAATTCTTCACTTACATGAACTTAGTCCTGTTAACCCCAACACTAAAGAGAGATTTATGACGGAAAAACCCCAATTCTATAATCTCACCCATGAGTCACTTGAAAAGCAATCCAGCTGTTTTTCTCTTTAATCCTGTGTCGAAGTATGAGGCTAACGTAACAATCTCTACTGGATGTTTTCCTTGGCATTTCTGTAGGACAACTCCCATCTAAACTGGCCCCACAGTTAGCCTGGTCCTGACTCTCTGGAATGTTGACTCAGCTGCAACCCCGATGCTCCCCCACCTTCCCCCTTAGAGGGCGCTAGGAAGTCCATTACATCTGATCTATGTGATGATGTCATTCAGATAAAGCAGAACACTCTAACACATTTTCAACAATCCTGGACAGTAACTTTCCAAAATGTAACTTCAGCATATTGCCCCTGTACTTCACTGCCAACACATAAATACATTAACAAGATCTATTTCCTCTTCTGTCCTTGATAGATATTGCAAAAGTCCTGTTCAATTGCTTTAGAACTCCTCCTTAAAGCCTTCTTCATTCAATTCAAATAAAGTCATGACAATATACTCCAGGAGGTCATCTGTCTCACATAACTACCAATCTAGATGCAGTTTTAAGCTCAGCCGGGATTCTCCATGTACAGGAATATTTAGCAGTTGGCGGGATGGAAATAGTAATGTGTTACAGAAATGAAGTAATGTCCATTTCTTTCCTCTGACTGGGCTGCCTATAGCTTATTTACAACATAGCTCTTCTATTCTGCCCCCTTTGTCCTTGCTAACATGAGCTGTTTCTCTGTGTGTTTCTTCATGAAAACAATTTCAGATTTCTGCACACAGAGACACATTTCCTCTTTGTACACGCTACTTATTTGCCTCTATTTTTTTTTTTGAGATGGCAATACTGTTCCATTACTGTATTAGTTAGGATGCTTTTGATACCAATTAATGGAAACCCTAACTCAAATCAGGTTAAGCAATAAAAACAATTTATTGGTCATGTAAAATAAGGTCAATAATTAGTCTGAGTTTTAGATAAGGCTTGATCCAGTAACTTAGCAAGGTAACCTGTCAAACTGCTTAGTTATCCTAAAGTCTTACAAATAGCTTTCAACTGCTTCTAGTGGCCATATTCATACCTAGCAGTAAGAATTTTTCTGTGGATTTCTAGTAAAAGCAAAGAATTTTTTTCCCCAAAAGCCCCAGTGCATATTTTCTTGCATCTCTGTCCAACTGGGTCACACCCCATCTCTAGGTAATCAGTTCTGGCTGGTAAATGGTACATGCTGACTGGCTTAACCTATGGCTTAAACTATGCAGGGTTCACTTCTGATAATGTGGGATCAGCTTTTGCCAAGGACAGAAGCCTGTATTGAGGAACGTATTTTCATGGGAGGAAGCGGAGCTTGGATACAGCAAGCTACCCTGTCATGACCACAACTCTACCATAAATCTAATCCCATTAATTATTAAGGAAGCCTGTGAAGTTTTACTTACCAGCACTTGGTGTGGCCTGTTTCACATGTGCTTTGTGTATTTCCCATGCTCTCTGCTTTGCTGTGCACAGATATCTGAGGCCTTAAGCACTCTACTGGATCCCTTCTCAACTATTTTCTTGTGTGAATGACTAGGTCCTGAGTCAAGTGCTTGACATGTTTACACGGTAGATTTTCGCAAGAGCCTTGTGCAGCAGATGCCATCAACTTCTTTTTGCAGATGAGGGAACAAAATTAATTTGCGAAGTGTCACATAATTAGTAAGTGATGGACTCAGAATTTAAATGGAGGTAGACTTTCTCTAAAACCTGTAGCCTTAACGACTACACCATGCCAACTACCATGTCTCTAATGACCTGAGACTTAGCAAAAGTGCTGGGAGAGCAACATGCACTATTTTTGTTATATTCAGAAAAATCAAGAGAATAAGGAAGTTAGAATCTGTTACTTGGGGCTCATAATTTAGTATCAGGAAATGAGGAATAAGGAGAACTCTTGTATTTCTACATTGCTTTTCATCTTTTCTGGTAGGGGAGTGATATTTGATCAGAAATAGTAGCTCAAATAGTGGTAATAGGGAACAGATTTTGAAGCTGGGTGGAGACGTTACGGAACACCTACGCCACTTGCATGAGTTCTTGTCTTCTTGCCGGGACAAATTAAATACCAGGACCTGTGAGCAGCTGTGCCAGAGTCAGACTGCTAAAGCAATGACAGTGATCTACGGTATGGGAACTACTCCTGAAGGCTGGAGATGGGCAAATGTAAAGAAAAATTAAAATTAAAATTAAAAAAAATTCCCTAAATAAATAAACAAATGAACAAGCAAACAAATACATCAAATTTTACACGAAAGACTGAAGAGGTGTGGACTGTGGGCAAGTGCCAAAGTAGCTGTCCAAACCATGATTTATTAGCACTTAGGAAGGGAACCAGCTCTTCCAAATAAAAATGGCAGGCTGAAGAAGGGTGTTTGCTTCTGCTCCTTTCTTAAGACTCAGAAATCACAATAAAGAATTTTAAAATGCATAAATCTGAGTATATGCAGTAGCAGATGAGAGGGCCCCACATTTCTGAAGCTAAAAATGGAATATATGCGTGGTTACTGACCTAGAAGTCCCATTGAAAATGAAACCAAATCCTGTGATAAGAAAAGTCAATGAGAAGTAGGTCTGTCGACTACAAACCTGAAAAGGCTTGGGGAAAGGAGACAGGAGTGGGGATAGCCATCATGCATAAAATGGGGATTAAATATAAGTTATGAGGACTCCTTTCTCCAGCTTGAATCATATAGATCGTGTAGTATTTCTCCCTAGGAAAAATGACATATTCAAAAGAAAAGCCTCCTGGCTACCTAATGACACCTTATTGCTTTTATTATTTGGATTCCGGTATGTCTCCCTTCTCATTAGGTCACGGGTCTCTCAAAAATAGGGACCTTATTCTCTTCCAGTCTGTATTCCCAGCATCTATCCCAGTGCCTAGAAAAAAGAAAAAATGTATCATAAAATATTTTTATTGTTAGTTGGATACAGTGGAAATTTATACCCATTGACTCAAAATAGTTCTCTTTGAATCCTGAGATACTATGACTATAAAACAAAAACTTAATTTCCCAAGAAATTATCAAGATTGTGTGTAATAGAATGTGACCATTATGGGATGCCTGGGTGGCTCAGGTGGTTAAGTGTCTGACTTCGGCTCATGTGGGGCTCTGCTCATCAGGGAGGCTAGAGATTCTCTCTCCCTCTTCCTCTGCCCCTCCCCTGGTTTGTGTTCTCTCTTTCAAATAAATAAATAAAATCTAAAACAAAAAATGTGACCATTAAACTGTATAATTGAGAAAATGGGAATCCATTGGGAACAGCACAGTATAATATCTCACATAGGAAGTAATGCAGAAATGCAATCATTTCCTCAAAATACTTATTTTTTCATTCTCCATTCATATGTAGTTTCTTTTTCCTTCTCTTCATTCTGTTCACTACTCTTCACATTTAGAGACCATGTAAGTGTGTTCAGTGTATATGCCGGATATTATGTGTCTCTATGACTCTCAGTCTTTCTTTTAAAGATTTATTTATTCGAGAGAGAGAGCATGCTCAAGTGTGGGGAGGGGAGAGGCAGAGGAAGAGGGAGAGAGAAACTCGAGCCGACTTCTGTACTCAGTGCAGAGCTCCACGCAAGGCTGGATCTCAGGACCCTGACATCAGACCTGAGCTGAAATCAAGAGTCCAACATTCAACCCACTGCACCACCCAGGCGCCCCTATGACTCTCAGTCTTTTATAAACCAGCCAGCGCCATATGTCTGCTTGTTTGCCATTTCTTGTGTTTAGAGTCGAGGACTTTGGGAACACAATCCTTGGAACCAATTTCTATTGGGAAACTTTTGTGACTAACTTTGGGGAAATTTGGGATTTCTGAACCATGTGTCTATAGCATGCTTTTTAACAGACAGGTATCATGCAGTTGTAGGAATAGGGTTATGCTTTTTTTTTTCCTTATTATGACTGGCAAGGCTACAAAATACCTCCTCCTAGCTACGTAACCCCACCGATTTACCTGGATCATTAGGATGATTTTGGAGATAATTCCGCTGCACAAAATTACATACACATATTAGAAAAAAGTAGTTGCAAATATAATACAAGTAAATGAGCCTTATTTCATTTGACTTAAAGGTTCATGAGGGCAGAAATCATGTCTGTTCTTTTACTCACTGTATCTCTAACATGTAATATAATACAGAGTACATATAATACAGATAATAAAGAACAGACACTCAGTAAAATTTGCTAAATAAAGGAAACACGTGATTGTGGTAAGCCTTTAATTATCTCCTTAGATATAAATTTATAATGCTATTATAAATTTTGAACCAAATCAATGTTTTTGATTATTGTATGAATGTAAAAAAAAAAAAACAAACCTCTTCCATAATCAAGACAGTGTGCTGTTGGCAAAAGATTAGACGAATTGATCAAGGGAACAGAATAGAGAGTCCAGAAATAGACCTACATAAATACAGTCAACTGATTTTTAAGAAAGGAGCAAAGGCCATACAGTGGAGTAAAAATAATATTTTCAACAAATGGTGCTGGGACATCTGCATGCAAAGAAAACGAATCTAGACACAGGCCTTATACCCTTCATAAAAATTAACTCAAAATGGATCACAGATCTGCATGTAAAATGCAACACCATGAAGCTCTTAGAACATGACATAGGAGAAAACCTCGATGACCTTGAGTATGATTATGACTTCTTAGATATAACACCAAGCATGATCCACAAAAGAAAGAATCGAGCAGCTGGATTTTATCAAAATTAACAACTTAGGCTCTGTGAAAGAAAATGTGGAGAGAGTGAAAGAACAAGCCACAGAGTGGGAAAAAAATATTTGCAAAAGACACATCTGATAAAGGACTGTTATCCAAAATATACAAAGAATTCTTAAAACTCAATAGTAGGAAAACAAACAACCCAGATAAAAAAATGGGCCAAAGACCTTAACTGACACCTCACCAGAGAAGATGTACGGAAGGCAAATAAGAATACGAAAACATGCTCCACATCATGTGTCATCAAGAATTTGCACTTTACAATAGTAAGAACCACTACACAGCTACGAGAATGGCCAAGATCTGGAACGCTGACACCAGCAAATGCTGGTGAGGGCGTGGAGCCACAGGGATTCTCATTTATTGTGGTGGGAATGAAAAGTGACACAGCCTCTTTGGAAGACAGTCTGGCAATTTCTTACAAAATGAAGCACCCTCTTACTGTATGATCCAGCAACTGTGCTTCTCGGTATGTCCCTAAAGGAGTTGGTGACTTACGTCACACCAAAACCTGAACCTGTATATTCACAGTTGTTTTTTGTAATTGTGAGAACTTGGAAGCAACCCAGACGTACTTGGGTGGTGGTCTATGCAGATAATGGAATACTACTTGGTGCTAAAAAGAAATGAGCCTCAAAAATACATACAGGAAACTTAAAAAATGCATGTTACTAAGTGAAAGGAGCCAATCTGAAAAGGCTACCAGATTCCAGCTATAGGACATTTTAGAAAAGGCGAAACTATGGAGACAATACAAGGATGGGTGATTGCCAGGAGTTAGCGAACAGGGAGGAACGAATAGGAGGCACACAGAGAATTTCTAGGGCAGTGAAAATTTCTTTGTATGATACTATACAGGTGAAGACGTGCCATTATAAATTTGCCCAAATCCATAGAATATACAACACCAGGAATGAACCCAGATGTAAACTATAAACTTTGCATGATTAGTATGTGTCAGTGTAGGCTCACCGATTGTAACAAATACACCACTTTGTGGGGGATGTTAATGATGGGGGGCTGTGCATGTGCTGTATCAAGGTATAATTGGGATATCTGTACCTTCCTCTCAATTTTGCTGTGAATCTAAAATTGCTCTAAAAAAATAAAGTCTTAAAAATAACAAACAAGTGACAATATCAAAAACTCCTTTTTCTATAAGGTCATACTTAACATTAACACAAGGAAAAACATATAGCTTTGAAAAGTACAGGTAGAATTATGCAAAATTTATATACTGTTGGTTTAAAAAAGAACTCAATTCTTATTGGCAGTATCTATTCCTTTAAAACTGCTTTTGTCTTAGAACGTTTTAAATGGGCGTTTTAATAAAAATGATGTTAAGATAGTTTAAGGCAGTTTCTAGAAGACATTTATACCTAATGTTTTCTTTAGCATAAATTTCTTCATTGAAAACACACACACTCAGCTCATACTTAAGTTTCTTCTAAACTCACAAAGAAGTAACATGCTGCAGTTGATAATACTATTCAAAGATATATAAATATGAATGTACCTGAGGTGGCATATCTCAACCAAGGCAAATCTAGAAGCTTGATTTCTCGAATTCATTATTTCTATAAACATCTCCAGATATTGATTTTCTGTGTTTGCTTTACAATTTAAAACATATTATTTTCCTACATTTTGAATAGGTTATATGTTTATATCATTCAAAAATCATCAAGAATCAAAAAGTATACAACAAAAAATCTTTCCTTTTGTTGACCCAATATACTTCATATGTATCCTTCTAGAGAGTTTCCCTACAATGCATAAGAATAAATATTCCCTTATTACCATTTTTACATGAAAGGAACTCCTCTACCTATCTCTTTGCACCTTGCTTTTTTTTTCTTTTTTAAGGTTTGTTTATTGTTGTAACAATATATCCAATATATCCTGGAGCCCTTATTGCTCCAGTATATAGAGTGTCTTCATTCTTTTTACATTCTTTGCCTAGAGTTCCTTATGTGGATGTATGTATAGTTTATGTAACTGTAGGTGTGCTGACAACACTGACTCCATCTTTGGCCCTCCATCTTGTTCTCTCTGGCCCACAGGTGGTACCAGTTTAGATAACCACCCTGTGACCTCACTACCATGCCCCTCCCTCTATAAAAGCTGTGGGTTGAGGTCCAGGCTCTGCAGAAAATATGGGGGCAGAGAATAGGGGTGGAGAATGGCCAAGTACGACCTAGATCATTTGCCCACCGACCCCCCACCCACCTGCTGGATCCTCTCTGTGAATAAGTTACTCTGGATAAAGCTGTGTAAATGCTATGGAGTGGCTTGCTTTGTTTTTCAGTATTAAAGTGTCTCCTCAGTCTGGGGGATATATTTGTGACCCTCCTCTACCTTCTAACATTAATGAGTCCCCTACTGACCAACACTTGTTTATATTTTTGATTTGACAAATAATGCCACAATAAATACCTTTGCGTGTGTGGTTTTTTAAATATTCAAGTATTTAGAATCTTATGAAACTACGGGACTTTTGACAAACTAATGGGCGAAAATGGTTATCTCAGTGAGTTTTAATTTGCATTTATTTTATTATCATTGAGTTTAAGAGCTAGTTGTACTTTCTTTCCTGTGAACTATCCACTCATACCCCTGGTCCATTTGTTTCTCTATGGAGTTTCACTCTTTCTTTAATGGTTTTTATTTTATATATTAGAGAAGTCACCTTTTAAAATATAATAAATATCTTTTGACTAATGCACAATAACATAGAGTTAAATTTTAATCAATTAATTTTATGTGAGGTTCTTTTATTTTGCCTGTGGTTATATTAATGAGGTTACATTGTACTAAGTGGCTTAGGATCACAAATATAAAATGTAGTGTGCCTTCCTTCCTCACCTCATCATTTACTAGGGATGATAAACATATTTAAAAATAACTTGGATAAAAGATGGGTGTGGGTAAGAGAGAAATTAATCCTGACTAGGGAATCAGAGAAGACTTGTACTGGGAAAGGTCGGTGGGGGAGGGTAGATTTTGCAAAGCCGACTTAAAGGAGGAAGGATCTTAAATGACCTGTAAATTTGGGGTCTTTTTGGGGTCTTGTGAGCACAAAATGCCAGACAGCAGGTCTTGAGGTGATGGTGTGTGGCATGAAAGACATCTTGATAAGCAGACTCAGAGTTTTTGAACTTTAAAGGATCATAATTCTCATTAAAATAATTTTGCAAATGAAGAAATTGAGGCAAGAGAAATTAATGGATTCTCTTAATGTCTTGAATTTTCAGTGACCGTGTGGGGACTTAAACTATGGATTCCTGTCCTGTGTTTTTCCCATACTAATACTTCCTCTAGAGGAAGGGAAACTGAAAAAGGCTCTGAATGCCAGTGAAGAAATATGGAAAGGACCTGGGATGATTAGATTTGTAGTTATGATAAATTAGAGGGAAGAGGAGGTAAGCGTAGGAATCAGTTAGACAAAATCTGGGTTATTATAAGAAAAGCTAACTTCAGTTCCATTTTGAGGCCTCACAAAGCCATGGGTAGGTAGCATGTTTTCAGAATGATTTCTACTCTCTAGTTTGAGGTACTGTGTGGGCACGCAGCAAAATATAAGTGTTTATGTCTGTATTTCCTGTGTGGGGTCATCGGCATGAATAACAGAATCCAGACTGCCTATTTAATGGGAAGGCCCAGCTTTGCCCTCTTGAGTCACCTTGGCCATGTCACATATATTGCCGTCACTCTTAGGACACTCATCCAAAAGGTCACTTCTCCCAAGATTGCGCCTTAGGAAGGAAGTAGCAATCTAAAGCAAATGAGTACTGCATTCGGGCATAGAGTCAACACATGTAATTTAATACTAAGACTGAAACTCATTGCTCTGGGCTTCATTCAATATCAGCTCATAAGTACAGGCTTTCATATTTTATCACTTTTTCCCCCATCAACAGCTGAATGTTTCAAGTTCATCTTTTGTACAAGCAATCAATTCTCAGGAAAACTGGCTGTCAAGCCTAGAGCTTGAAGGAAATAAAAAGAGAAGAATATCAATAAGCTTCCTGCTGCTTTGTCCTTTATAAATGGTCAGATTCATGCCTTGTACGTCTGCTACCTATTTTCTGAAATTAAGCAGTTAGCTTCCAGAGGAGAAAAAAGCCCATGAACTATCCACCTTAAAGATCTTGCCATTACCTCCGGGACTAGTTAATTAGCTTTTTGGTTTTTCTCATTTAAATTAAAGACCAATTAAATAAAGGAGAATAATTACATTCCATGGCAGTATAGTTCTGATTTTGTTATTGCTTTAGTCTTGCTTGATGTGGTTGGCTTCAAGTCTAACAGCCAGAAAACAGGCTTCACAGTTGAGACGATAGAGTGACCGTAAGAAGTATAATTACTTCATAATTGGGTTTATATATTCATTGCTAATTACCATGCACCAGAATTGTTCAGTTTAAAGGTAAGGAAAATAATGTCGATAGTTGGGAGCTTTTCAGTGAAATACAGATGTAATTTTCTAACAGTAGGAGCTCAGGAGTGATTCCAGCCACAGTGAATTCAGCAATAATTAAAATAACATTATATTAAAATCAGTTACCTTTGGGAACTGAAACAAGCCCTTAATCCGTTTGATTTTTGTCATAGTCATGGTCTAAGTAAATTCCTATCCTACCAAGAAATTTATTGTCGCCTAGAGCTCAAGATTTTGAGGCTTTTCAAGTGCATTTGGTTTAGTCAGCACCTAATCTGAAAGTAAATGGAGTCCTTTCAGATTCGAAGTTTGATAAGCTTGCAAAGGGGAACTCCACTAAGCTATTGATTTCTCAGTAAATTAAATAAAGGAAAAACAAGAGAAGTCGTGACTGCATTATCTTCATCCAGACAGATTAAGGCATTCAGTACGTAAATCAGATTTTTCCATTGCATCTGCTTACTTAGTGGATCAATCATTGAAAAAAAGTTACAGAAATATGCATAACAATAAATTGAAAGTTCAAGAAAATGTTATCTTTGAGAGCTTTAGAAAATCAAATATACCTTTCACAAACATTCATATTTACTAAGAAAATTATATACAACTCTAAGAAGGTAGGTTCTAAGAAGGAAGGACAGTGAAAGCCATATGATTTTTTCTCTTCATTTCTCTATTCTGTTCCCCATGTGCTTAAAATCTGTCTCACCTTGAATACATTGCTTTAATTTTCCAAGTCTGAATCTATCTTTATGAATAACAGGAGAATAATACTGCCTATGTATAGGGGTAAGCCCAGGCCAGATTGGATGGTTCCGAAGAGCGACTGCTGTGTTTGCACTGGAATGTGAGTTAAGGGGGTCCAGTATTGCACCCCAATAACGCAGAAGGAAGCCTTCTCTTGGAGTCCTTCATGTCGCTATTATGGTTCATTTATTATCTTTACCACTTTGGAGTTAGATGGCAGGTTAGTTTTCTTCTCAGCTTCATCTAGACTAAAAAGTTTGGTTTTTTGCCATTACTTTGAACGCAAGAATAATTACTTCTCTATGCAGAAACTGGCGTACTATGGTCAGGGACTCATATATGGTCTGGGTCTGTTTTATATTTTTAATGGATTGCAAACAAGACAAACAAAAAACAGTATATACGGTCAAGACTGCATAGGCCTGTGAACTTTAAAATACATACCATCTGGCACTTCACAAATGAAGTTTGTTAACTCCTGCTCTATGGGCTTATATAACTTTCTAGGATCTTTATGAGAAATACTAAATAGTGTATTTTTTATTCTTTATCATTTCAAGCCTCTGTGGTAAAGTACTTTCCTTTCTTCCAAAGTGTCAGCATTTGCGTTCAGGGTTATGGCCACCCATGTCAAGGACGCTGTGTCTGTTATATCCATTCATTCATCGCACATCAAATGTTTTAAGACTTAGGACACTCATACGGTATTTTGTGGCTTGAAGCTATTAGATTTATCTGTGTATCTCTTCTTCAGATGCTCTCTGTTAGAACCCGTCAACTCCTAGAATGGCAGTTTCGGCATAGGTAAGAAAGTGCACGATGTCAGGGAGTCTGGTTTGAATTTGAGCTCTACTGCTCGTCCAATATGTGACCCTGGCCAGGGTAGCCAAGCTCTCTGCTGTAGTTTCTACACTGGCTACCCAGTCTAATAGCACCTTCTAGAATTGTCTGACTTTTTTTTTTTTTTTAAAGATTTTATTTATTTATTTGACAGAGATAGAGACAGCCAGCAAGAGAGGGAACACAAGCAGGGGGAGTGGGAGAGGAAGAAGCAGGCTCATAGCAAAGGAGCCTGATGTGGGGCTCGATCCCGGAACACCAGGATCACGCCCTGACCCGAAGGCAGACGCTCAACTTCTCTGCCACCCAGGCGCCCCCAGAATTGTCTGACTTTTAATGAGAAATCATAATTGAAAGCATCTTGCTCAGTTTCTAATGCGTAGACTCCCCAAAAATATTAGTGGACTCAGGATTTGAGGTTAAAACAATGAATGAGCATTCATGGATTTAATTCCATGTTGGACCACAAAATAATACCCACAATTTCTTACACAGTAAGAAATGAATTATTTTTTATTTGGTTAAACTTTACCATTTTCCTTGTAGTCTGAATTTATTAGACATGACAAATTTTATGACATATGCAGTTGTCTGTATTTTTTCTGCAGTAGGAGAATCTTTACCTTAAAATGTTATTTAATATGTAAATGAGTTTTCTCATCAGACACATTATTTTTGACTGAGAAACAACTTTATGAAGTGAGTATTTAAGGGAACATGTCAGTGAGTACTTGTGCAACTATAATGTGTGATGTGGCATTACTGAGTGCCTTCAGGGAGATCTATTTCTTCCCACACATATATTTATTTTTTAACAGGGCTTCATTTGGAAGCACGCTGAATAGCACGGTGGTAGCAATTGCTGGTGGCTTCCCAATATCTATTTTCTCTTTCTTTTTAGTAACAGAACCCTTGTATTTACCGTTGCGTATTGGCACCTAGGAAAAGACTACTATAGTTCCTTACCTTACTTGCAACTAGATAGGATTGTGGTTGCAGAAAGTTGTGTGGTAACTGATGCAGGAGAGGTGTTAGGTTTGAAGCCAGTGGCCAAGAAGGAATTCTTGAAACATCTTTGGTGCAAAAAGGTGATTTTATTAAAGCATGGAGACAGGACCTGTGGGCAGAAAGAGCTGCACTGGGGTCATGAGGAGTAGTCCATTATGTATTTCAGTTCGGGAGGGGGTTAGGGATAGCATAAGTCTCTAAAGAATTTTGGAAGCAAGGTTTCCAGGACCTTGAGGGGACTAGCTATTGTTAGGGAAAGGGCATTTATTACTGTCTCATAAAACTTCAGTCATGAGACCCTTCAGATGTATATCGGTGGGCCATATGCTTGGAGAATGATTGACAACATGTATCTTGGGGGTAGAGATAAAGGAAGTTTCCAAAGGAATTTTTATATGTTCAAGTAGACTTACAGGATCCTGGGGGTCAGGCAAAGAGTACCTTTTGACCTTTGCAAGCTATTAACATTGAGATAGATGGGTTCCTAGAGGAATGTCACTCTGCCTGTTTTAAGGACTTGTTTGCAATGGGCTGTAGATAGAAAGGAAATTAAAATTTTTTTTCTTCTTCCTTTGTTTCCTACATCAGTAACTTCTAGGTGATCTCCTACAAGAGAATGGCTGTATCTTCTCTCTTTCTTCCATCTTGCTGCCTAGAATAAAAATGTAGGTGTCTGGAGCTCTAGGAGTTACATGGAACATGAAGATGAGGATTACCCAACAGAGTAGGGAGGGCAGAGAACTAATTGCAAGGCGCCTGGGTTTCTGAGGTTTTGAAAGTCTTGTTAAATCTGCACTGTCTTTCTCTGGACTTACTTTATGTGAGATGAAAAATAACTTCCATCTTGTTTTAATTACTATTATTTTCTTTTCTGCCATAGATAGTAAAATCCAATTCTATCTAGTATAGATAGCAACAAATTTGATTCATTCAGTAAAAGTGAAACATAAATGTATTTAAAAAAGGGGAAGCATATATTGATGCTGTAGGAAGGATCATGAAAATGTATTTGAATTTGCATCCTGTCTTTAAATCCATCATTCATACCACTAATTGTAAGTATGTGTGTGTGAGTGTGTGTGTGTATAATGGCTATGATACAAAAAACTTCTCTAGACCACTGTATTAAGTAACTTGATGTTCCAGTGTTGTATCTGTTCTTGAATAGAACTGTCAGAGATAGCCAGTCAGAGATCTTATGTTCATGAAACAAGAATACATATTATGCAGGTACATTTCTTTAGCACAAATCAACTTTATCATAGAAAGAGTTAAGAAATTCTGTCAAAAATGTGTGGNCCCCTGCTTGTGTTCCCTCTCTCACTGGCTGTCTCTATCTCTGTCAGATAAATAAATAAAATCTTTAAAAAAAAATGTGTGGGTTATATTATTCTGAAAAAAAGTTGTATTTTCTACTTCTTTGCATTTTGTTCCTTCATTTACAACAATGTTTGGCAGGTGGTACTAATTCATTAATTGCTACCAATGAATACTGCTATTTTTTATGAATAAAACTACTATTTAACAATCACAGAGGTTGTCTTCTACAAATTATGTAGTATCATTGTGCCTCTGCAAATAAAACACACTGACCATATCATAATTTTAAATATTTGCTATCAGTGAATTTTCACAACCAGGCAGTGTGGCAAGATGTTAGATCCATAGGTGAAATAAGAAAAAAAATACATATGTATATTAATGTCCAGTAATTTCTTTTTGCATTTTTGTTAGGAATAATGGATTCAAAGATGAAGTACAAATTACTTATGAAATATTAAAATAACCAACTGCCTTGTAATTAACTCGAAGTGTAAGCATTAGTCTCCTAAAATAGTAAGCAACTCTTCTTTAAATATCAGAAAACTGCAGCACAGTAAGACTTAAAAGTCACATTAAGTACTAGAAGTAGGAAGAGAATTCATATTTCTTCATTTCCAAACTAGTGCTCCCTTGGATATAACAAGTTTTAGAAATATAACAAGTTTTAGAAATGATGAATTATTGATGGATGTCACACTGTTGTTGACTCTTCTGAGCAAGAGATTTAAAATTCAATTCTAGCTTGTAGGAAAGCTTTGGAATTAATTGTAGACACCTGCCAATTCCTTTGCTCTGTCCTTTACCTGAGGAGATTATCACTAAACCTCTGCCATTCCTGTTATCACATTCTGCCCCAGCGGGGTTCCGCTGCTCACTCATCAGAGCAGACCTGTAATCCCCCTACAGCTCAGAGTCTGAAAATGATATGGAACCAAATCACACTCAGGGAAATGGGAACCCTGAATTTTAATGAAATGACTAGTTGTGGTATTTTAAATTCTCTGATTCATTAATAAAAACCTTGGACTTGCAGCTACTATCCTAAAGCCTATAAATATTGTAAAAGACCAAATGCTTCTCAAAAATATCAATATTAGTTACTAAATAAATTATTTACAAAGTAACCAATGATATTGAACTATAGAGCATGGAAAGAGAGGGAAGCTACTGGACAAAAAGTAAGTCACACTGGAAATATTCTGGCTGGTTGATTTGGGATAAACTCCTAGAAAAGCACTAAGGAGGTCATTTTATAAAGAGGAATGATGGTCTGGATGTTTGTTACTACCAGTAAAGACTTCTAGAATAAAGTCACATGATAGATGGGTGTTCAGTGGGAGAGTGTAGCTATAGAGGGGGAGGGGCAGAAGGCCAAGGGTTGGTTCTTTCTTTACATCATTCCCCCACAAAACTTCATAGTCAAGAAGGGACTTCTGTTGTCACTGTTTCTGTGTTTTTAGGCAATCTATTTTCTTTTCTCAATGAGAAATAAAACTGTATTAGCTGCTTTGTTATCAGATGGTCAAAGTTATTAACTGCTTATTTCTATTTGCTGAGTCCTTAAGGTAAAACGGTTGTGTGGGTTATTGATTAGTGAAAGAAAAAGATAAAATGAGCTAACTGAGTGATATTTGGGAAATCTGCCCGCATCTGGCTCCATGCAGTGGTGTAAAAGGCCAAAAGCTGGTAAAGCTCACTAGTAAACAAAAATCCAGGAATAATAATTTGACTTACATGATGTCAATGGGTGGAAGAAAAACAAAAGGACTAATCCAAGAGGAAAAGTAATGTGATTGTTAAATATTTATCATACACAGATACTTCATAGCAGAAACTGTGCCATGGGGTGCCTGGGTGGCTCAGTCGTTAAGCGTCTGCTTTCGGCTCAGGGCATGATCCCGGGGTCCTGGGATTGAGCTCCACGTCGGGCTCCCTGCTCTGCTGTGAGCCTGCTTCTTCCTCTCCCACTCCCCCTGCTTGTGTTCCCTCTTTCGCTGGCTGTCTCTTTGTCAAATAAATAAATAAAATCTTAAAAAAAAAAAAAAGAAAGAAAGAAAGAAACTGTGCCACAGAACACCTGTACAGTCCATAGTCATTTGAAGTGTGTCCTTGTGCATTCACGTCAGTCTTAGGAAGAGAGGAGGAGCCTACTGTCAGAGGGGGAATACGAGCCAGGTTTTGTGACAGGGTTCCAGAAAGGAAAATGTGTTAATGCCTTCTGGGAAGATGGAGAAGGTCAGAATGGAAAGTGTTTCTTAAAGAAGAAAGGGGAGAACCACGAAAGGAATTGAGTGACAACTCCACCACCCACCCTGGACCCCCTCCCCCCTACCATCCTGGTCTATGGAAATTACTTGCAGCTGTGACCTCAGGGTACCAAGGAAGCAAAACTCAGAGTTGGGAGCAGCAAGTGTAAGGCTCAGAGTGTTTAGAAGGAGAACTACTGGCCAAAAAGTCTGGACACCTGAAAGAATGAGGATGATGGCATTGAGTATGGGTTGCACAGAAAAAAGCCTGGCCCCAGCATTCAAATATTTCGGAGTTGAAGGGGGTTTCTGGTTTTCTGTGCCAGTCACATAACAAATACTTGTTGCATCTTTAGTCTAGATTTCTCCAGTTCAGTGTTCTAATGCATAGAAGTGGCACCTACCCACTGTAACACCTCTTTGGAGATTGCCTGGTGGGGAGGGTCTCCAAATTCAGTGAAGCACTCAACTTTCCACCACAAAACTGACTCTTGAACAATTTCAACACAGTGGTTTCTGTCATTAAGTATGAATAACTCTTACTCCAAAAAAATGGACTTGAAATTCCCAGATTGAGAGGTGGGGGCTGTGTCTCTCCTTTTGATCTTGGGCTCTGTGGCAAATAGAATGAAGCATAGGTGGCATTGTGCCAGTTTCAGTCTCCAAGATCAGGAAACTAGCAGCTCCCACCACCTGTCTCTTAGGCTAGTGGCTCTTCACATCCAGTTACAGTCCTGTGAAGAAGCCAACCAGTCATAGGGGAGAGGCCATGTGTACACATTCCAGCCAACAACCCCAGTGGAAGTCCCAGCCAAGAGCCAGCATCAACCCCCAGACGTGTGAGCGGATAAGACTTCAGACAGTCTCAACCCCCAGGCCTTGAGTCACTCCAGCCTTGGAACCAGAGAGCTCCAGAGCTGGCAACACACGAGTTCTGTTCAAATGGCAGATTCAGGAGCAGCATAAATAATTGTTTTGGTCCAATAAGTTTGGGGTGCTTTGTTCCCCAGCAACAAATAATCAGAAACACTAACTTAGATTCTTAGTGGCTACAGAAATCTATCTAGGGGTATCTCTCACTTGTGGATATTAGATTTTTCTGAGAGAAAAGTTTTGCTCTGTGTCTGTCAGGATACAAGCTGGAGACACTGTAGATTTCTTTTTAGATTATTAAAGTTCAGGTTTGGTTCATAGGAGCATTTTGTGAATCAACATGTTTAATATAAAATGAGAGCAAAATTATATGAACAGTTTTCCTGCAGTATTGAGCTGGTCTAAGAGGAAATCAAAGGATTTTTTTTAGAGTCTAGATTTTCAACCATCCAAAACCATCTATGTTCTTTCTCAGAGAGAAACCTTATCCTCTCTCATCAGCTCCCTTCATACCCACCTTGGTCTATTGCTTGGATCATTGTGTTAGACAGACTGCCACTTTAATAAGCCTTCTGTTTTCCTTCAAGCACCACCACCATATTTTCTCTATCCTTCATGTCCCACCTCTGAAAAGTATGCTTGACTTGCATGCTTGCAGAGTTCTCTGCTTTGTTAGCTTCCAGATAAGACTCATTTCTGGCTCGATGTCAAAGTTGATTGGCTAAATTGTGAATTTAGTAAAGACTGAACATTATTAGGCAGATTTGGGGCTTACCGGCATCTGGAACACTGGAATATCAGGTATTTGTTTGGAATAAGTATTACTATCCATCTTTTACATATTTACTTACTTCATTTTCTTATTTATTTGTGGTTTTCCTGGACTTAGAGAAACCAGGGAAATTAAAATGGGGGCCTAATTAATGGAAGCAGATTAAACCGCCAAGGTATATAATTTGTAATAAGAAGTTCAAAGCTCCTTTGTGTCCCAAATTCTAAAAAATTAAGGAGAACTAGCATGCATTTTAGTTTTCAGCTAAATACTTATTCTTGGAGGAAAAAGTTGAATATGTGATTCCATGCTGAAATATTTTCATTCTGGTGTTTATGTTTTTAGATGCTTGTAACATTACTTAATTTAAAAATGTATTGATTTAAGTAAATTACATAAATAATTTGCATGCTATATTCTTTTTGAAAATTTGTTTCCTTTTTAAAAAAATTATAAAAATGCATATTGTAGAAAGTCCAAGCAATATAAAAAAGTATGATTTGAACAGAGAAAACCTTCCCTGTGAAATCTTTTCGGATTTGTTACTCATATTCCCACCTGGTGCACAAACACACCCGCCAAATTAGGTCTTTACCGTGGGAAAATTCATGAATCCTTTTTACATCACCCCTTTGACATTCATGAACAATACAAACATGACAAACCATTAGAATCAATTCGAAAAAGTTTATTTTAGAACGACATACTTTGTAAGCTATAAAGTTGACTGTCATGTCTGGCGATGAAACTGAATCTTGTCTCTTTCCTAATCTAAATGTCAACAGATGAACTTTTCAGACTTGTTTTGCAGTAAGCATGAGAATATTTTAAAATATGTTATGCTTTTACATTCATTATCTTAAATTGTCTGAGGAATTTATTTCAAAGAAATGAGCACTGTCACTTTATATGATAAATTGGGGGCTCAAAAAGTTAAGCAAATCTTCCACACATATAAATAAAAAGCAGAAATGGCAGTAACCCAGAGCTTCATTGCTCTCCCAAGTCTGCATTGCTGAGCTGACAGCAATTAAGTAGAAGTTATCATTGGAGAATTCAGGTAACTGCAGTATAAATAACATTGCTCCCATTCTGTCTGTTGTCATTAAATGCTGCTTGTTATTCATAGAGTAAAACCTGTCCCCTATTGAACTCTTTTCCCAAAGAGATGAGACAAATTGAAGGAACACCTAAATTCACATTTTGTCACAAAAAAACTTCTGTCGTAATTTAACTCATGGACTTATTTTTCAGGATTTCCCATAGGTGATGTAAAAAAAAAATTACCAGGATGACATTTTTATCACAAGTGAAACTTGATGATATGGCCATAATCTTAGCAAAAATTAGAGCATCTCTTAAGGGAACAGTGGCCTTATGCTAGTTAAGGGTGTATGCCATCTGGTAGAGGAAAACACTTGATCACGAGGTATTGTGCTTCTTCATTCAGCCCACTTTTTTTGAGTACCTATTATGTGTCAGACATTATTACAGGCAGTGATGATACAGCAGGAAACAAAGTAGATTTAGTCTTAGCTCTCATGGAGCTCAGATCCCAGTGAAGGGAATCAACAGGCAACCAAATGACAAACATGAAAATTATAGTTGGCAAGTTAATTATGGATCTGAATAAATATAGATAGTCAACAAATAGAGTGATGAAATAAGGAGAGGGGAACTTGAATGTAGATAGAGTGGGGAAGGCCTCTTTGGAAGTGAGAATAGAATAATGTCCTGGAGGAGGGTGAGATTCAGCTCTGAAAAGTATAGTAGGGAACACTGAGGCAGAGCTAATCCAGGTCTGACATTGGATGCATGAATGATTCATAATCATCACAGAGTTCACATGCCTAAATTTGAACACTGTTTTCTTTCTATTTTCCAGAAACTAGTTTTCCTTATCAACTATCTCATTTTCTGTCACTGATCCATTTATCGTGAACAGAAAGAGCTGATTGATAAATCTGGCAGCTAAGTTGCCCTCTCTTGCTGGTTGGTTCAGGGGTAAATTTTGGTTTTTGAGCATTAATGTTCCCTAGTAAAAAGCAGAAAACGACTACAGAGAAAATCGACAGGAGGATAGAGATCTGGTTACTGTTAAAGAAGGACCAAATCAGGTTGAGACTCAAGAGAAAAATAATCTAAATCAGAGAAAGAATTGCGATGTCAAAAGAAGATTATCTAGGTTATTAACAGACAAAGNACTCAAGAGAAAAATAATCTAAATCAGAGAAAGAATTGCGATGTCAAAAGAAGATTATCTAGGTTATTAACAGACAAAGACCATGCAATAATATAGTATAGAATAATGTTAGATCCATAAGACAAGCTATCGTATGTCCCATTTCTAGTTCTGTTTGCATGTACTGTGTGAAATAACTATTGAATTTATATATGAATGAAACTGTCCATTAAGAAACCTGTAGGCATGGTGTTCGATTTAAGTTTTTCCCCCTTCTTCTCATAATCTTTCACTGTCTCTTTCCGGAATTACAAAGCATCATCGACCCTTCCAGGAAGGCTTCATAGACCACCCTGTTGGGTTAAATATTTCCCATCTGAGCTCTCAGTTATCTGCACAAAGCCCTTTCCTGATCTCTTACCAAAGCAGGTCAAGAGGAGACGACTATAGGCACTTCAAAGGCAGGGCCAGAGTTTTATCATTCCTTGTACATGCTGTGCCTGANTTCCCATCTGAGCTCTCAGTTATCTGCACAAAGCCCTTTCCTGATCTCTTACCAAAGCAGGTCAAGAGGAGATGACTATAGGCACTTCAAAGGCAGGGCCAGAGTTCTTGTCTCCTTTGTAGGTGCTCAGTACGTGTTAACTTTGGAATGACTACTCTGACTGGACCGGCATTGCAATCACTGTTTCTATGTTCTGAAGAAAATTCATGTTTATAAATAAGAAAACATGGGAGAATTCCTTTAAATTTATGGAGTAGAGAAGGCCTGTCTCAAACGGTGGCTCAAAATCCAGAAACCACAGAAGAAAAGATTGATGAAATGGACACTATGTGCACGCACACATGCACGCATGCATGCACACACATGCTAACTTTTATAGGGCAAGAAAACATCATGAACAATAGCAAAATACATATTAAAACCCTGGGGAGATGTTTGCCAGACAGTTCACAGAACGTAAAGTACAAATGGCCCTCGACGTTAGGAAAAGAACTTAAAAAAAAAAAGAACACTTACTAATAAGAGAAACATGAAATCCACACTGAAATCTCATTTCTTACTCACCAGGTTGCTAAAAATTCATAAGTTTGAGAACGTACTCCATTGTTGAGGTTGTGGAGAAAGGGCCCTCTCATATATTCCTGGTAGGAATGCAAAATGGCACAACCCCTATGGAAGAGAAACTGGCAATGTCTACTAGATCTGAAGATGTATTTACCTTTGACTCAGTCATCTCACTTCTGGAAACTGTTCCACAATTATGCCTATACTTGTATGAAATCATACATTTATAAGGTTACTTATTGTGACATTACTTTTCATGACAAAAGATCAGAGCAAAACCCAATTGTTTATCAACAGAGTACCAGTTACATAAATTACAGCCTATCCACACAATGAACTATTATGCAAGCGTAAGAAAGAATGAGGAGGACATCTAGTGACTGATACAGGATGAGCTCCAGGATAGATTGCTAATGAAAAGATCAAGGTGCAGACCAGTGTAAAGAGGGTGAGAGGGAAGGACTAAGTATCCGTATTTTCTTGTGTTAAAGAATCCTGGAAGGCCAAACAGGAAGCTAATGAAATCATTACCTAGGATGAGAGAAGGAAAGAATGAGCAGAAAAGGCAGGGGTGGGAGCAAGACTTCTCTGTGCACACTTTGTCGTTTTTACTTAGGAACTGTGTAAATGTAACTATTAAAATTATTTACTAAAAAAGCACTGCATTCCAAAAAAGAACAGGACTGTGACTATTAGCTATGTGTACACACCTTTTATTTATTTTTATTCAGAGAAGATCAAAGTTACATATGCAGAAATAAATGTCATAGTATCTGAGCGTGTAAAGAAGGGAGTTTGATGTAGTGGGGAAAAGTGTAATTTTAGAACCAGAGAGACCTAGGTTCAAATTACAGCTCTACCATGTAATCAGGGATTTGACCTTGGTTTCTTCCATTCTTCATTTTTTTCTTCTACAAAATGAGGCTAATAATGTCAGTGTCCAAAAGGTTTTTATAGGGTCAAATAGAAGAAGGTACTTAAGATTCCTCATACATTGTCTAGCTCATCAGTCATACAGCTAACACGTGCAGAGTCTGGAATTTGACCAGGCTGTCTTCGTTCTGGAAGCTCTCTTCATTGCATATATTCATATAGTGTGACAATTCTGACACCAGGAATTGTCATTCTCTTCTTTTCTGGTCATCCTAACAACTCCTTGAAAATTTAGCCAAAATCTGACTTCCAGCATGAAGACTTCTTTCATAGGGATTCTATTCCATTTGTGCTCAGTACTACAAGATTTATGAGTTTTATATTTATATTTTACTATATTTTTGTATCCTAAGAACCATCTTTTATACTCTTTCCCACCACATTTTAAACAATAACTAAGCATGTAAAAAATGCTCAATAAGTTTTTGTTGATCTATTTTTTGTATATATGACAGAAAGCCTAAATATTAAGTATTGAAGCCTCACCTAAGTCTAGAGTACCAATTTTATTTTTTGATCTGAGCATCCATTAAATAATGCCTTTTTGCAGTATGCTAAATGGAAGTTTTTCTATATATTTAATACTTACAATTATGAAGATTGCTTTTAATGAAAAAAATAATGTGTTTAGGAATTACTAAAATGCTTATATTTTGGGCATAATACCATTTAGATATTTTCCATTCTAGTATTTTATATCGTTGTAAGTAAGGTTTTAGCACCTTCAAAACTATCATTTGATTGTAAAAAATGACAAACATCATAACTTTTCATTTGGCTACTTTTAAAAAAATTACTTTTTCTTGTATTCGTTTAATAAGCTTTATTTTTTAGAGTAGTTTTAGGTTCATAGAAAAACTGGGCAGAATGTGCCGAGATGCCCATATGCCCCATCCCTCTACACATGGACTGCCTCCCCTATTATCAACATCCCCCACAGAGTGGTCCATTTGTTACAACTGATGAAACTACATTGATATAATCACCCAAAGTCCATAGTTTACATAAGGATTCACTTTTGGTTTTGTACATTTTATGGATTTGGGCAAATTTATAATGACATGTGTCTACCATTATAGTATCATACAGAATATTTTCACTGTCCTAAAAATCCTGTGCTCATCTTACTGATCTTTCCCGTTCCTCTGATCCTTGGAAGTCACTGCCATTTTTATTGTGCCTACAGTTTTACTCCTCCAGAATGTCATATAGTTGGAATCATACAGTATGTGATCTTCTCATATTGGCTTCTTTCACTTAGTAATGTGCATTTAAGGTTCCCCATGTTTTTTTCATAGCTTGACAGCTCATTTCTTTTTAGTGCTGAATAATGTTCTATTGCCTAGATGTACCACAGCTTTTTNCCCCACTTTTTTTTTTTTTTTTTTTTTTTTGCTTTTCTTTCTCTCCCCTGGTTCATCCACTGAGGTACATCTTGGTTGCCTCCAAGTATGTGGCAGTTATGAATAGAGCTGCTATGAACAGCCACGTGCAGATTTTAGTGTGAATGTAAGTTTTCACTTCAACTGGGCAAATACCAAGGAGTACGGTTGCTGGATCATATGGTAAGAGTATGTTTAGTTTTGTAAGAAGGCATCAAACTGCTTTCTAAAGTAGCTGATTCATTTTGCATTCCCACCAGCAACGACTGAGAGTTCTTGTTACCCCATGTTCCTTATGCTTGTTCTCCCCACCAGCATTTGGTGTTCTCAGTGCCTGGATTTTGATCATTCTAATGGGCGTGTAGTGGTATCTCATTGGTGTTTTAATTTGCGCTTCCTTGATGACCCAGGATGTGGAACATCTTTTCATATGCTTATTTGCCATCTGTGTGTCTTCTTTGGTGAGGTGTCTGTTAAGGTCTTTGGCTCATTTTTTAATTAGGTTGTTTGTTTTCTTACTGTCGAATTTTAAGAGTTCTTTGTATATTTTGGATAACAGCCCTTTATCAGATGTGTCTTTTGCAAAAAAAAAAAATTCCAGTCTATGGTTAGTCTTTTCTTTCTTTCTTTCTTTCTTTCTTTCTTTCTTTCTTTCTTTCTTTCTTTCTTTTTTTTAAAGATTTTATTTATTTATTTGACAGAGATAGAGACAGCCAGTGAGAGAGGGAACACAAGCAGGGGCAGTGGGAGAGGAAGAAGCAGGCTCATAGCAGAGGAGCCTGATGTGGGGCTCGATCCCATAATGCTGGGATCACGCCCTGAGCCGAAGGCAGACGCTTAACCGCTGTGCCACCCAGGCGCCCCTATGGTTTGTCTTTTCATTCTCTTGACATTTTCTGTCACACTGCAGAAATTTTTAATTTTAATGAAGTCTAGCTTATCAATTCTTTCTTTCATGGACTGTGCCTTTGGTGTTGTACTTAAAACATTATTGCTAAACCCAAGATCCTCTAGGTTTTCTCCTATGTCATCTTCTAGAAGTTTTATAGTTTTGTGTTTTGCATTTAGGCTCATGACCCATTTTGAGTTAATTTTTGCGAAGGGTGTTAGACCTGTGTCTCGATTTACTTATTTTGCCTGTGGATGTTGTTCCAGCACCATTTCTTGAAAGGACTATCTGCTCTGCTCCACTGTATTGCCTTTGCTCCCTTGTCAAAGATCAGTTGACTGTATTTATGTGGGTCTCTTACTGGACTCTGTATCTGCTCCACTAATTTGTCTATTCTTTTGCCAATACCACAATGTCTTGATTACAGCATTCAATTACTCTTTAACATGCAATTATTATATTTTAACATTCTAACTTACCTGAACAAATATTAACCCATCCTGCTGAAAATAGTATATCATTAAAAGTAAGTCAGAGGCGATGGCCTATCCTATTGTCTTCTATGAAATTTCCATATCTTACATGTAGTGCTCAGGTTCATTGTTCTATATTTCTTGATCGGCAATTCAATATTATTATAACTTTTTCCTTCTTGCCTTGGCAAATTGGGTTTTTGTTTTTGTTTCTGATGGCGTAAAGTGATAGTTGAATTGAAAGGACACCTAAGAAACAATTCAAAATATAAAATTAATACCAATTTTATATAGAAGCTAATATATTTATTTTTGCCTGATTGACAGTACAAATCAGGGTGAAAATTGGCAAATGACTGTGTGATACCGACTTAATGCTAGACCTCAAAAACCCTTTATGTCCTTCTTTTTAATCACACACTCTCATACTACATATGTATAAATGTGCATCCTTCAACACTGAGAACTGACAACATCTAGTTTTTCTTTTATATAAGGAGCTATTTCTTTATGAAAATAAAAATTTTAGATACTTTATCAATAAAATAATAGTTATATTTTTTAAGTATCTGCCACGTTTGAGATTCTGTGCTAAGCTTTGCCCTACGCAACTGTAGGGCAAAATTTCATAGGAATCTAATACCTAACAAGATAGGTGCTATTATTAGCTCTATTTTATTTAATTTTTTAAAAAGATTTATCTGTTTATTTGAGAGAGAGAGAGTACATGCGCGAGCAGGGTGAGGGGGCAGAGAGCAAGAAAGGCAAGTACACTCTGTGCTGAGTAGGAACCCTACGATGGGCTTGATGTCATGACCCTGAGATCAGGACCTGAGCCAAAATCAAGAGGCAGAGGCTAAACTGACTGAGTCACCCAGGCACCCCTATTAGGTCTATTGCAGCTGCCACTGGCCGAAAACTTATGTTAAGGATATAATAGGAAAACATGTTTGTGACCTTGGGGGCTTCAGTGTAAATGTCAAGAGTCAAGAGGCTGGGAACGCGCGGCTCGTGTAGTGGCCAGGAACGCCCCGCCTGCCCACCAGTTGGCAACGCCCAACTGTTTTAGGGCAGAACACGGCTGAAACCTGATTGCTTTTGACAATAGCCTGCAGGGTCCCTAAAAACATGTTTAAGAATAGGCCCCACTTGCTAAACGTTATATCACCTGATCCCCTGACCTTCCCCGTGATGTACCACTATCCCGTGACCTTCCCCGTGATGCACTACTATTCACTAGAATGCAATACGGATCACTCCCTTGATTGATTGTGATTGTGACTGTTTCTGATTCTTCCCAATAAATACGTGAGGTTGCAGCTGTTCGGGCGATCGCTCGTGGCGATCGTCCCCTGCACCCATGCTCTTTTTCACAAGCTAACCTGTCTGTGCCTCGTCCTTCTCCCAAATCGATGATCAACGGTGCTGCGGTGCTGTGGGCGGTGCCGGGCAGTCTATTTTAGAGATGAGATAATTAAGTGTAGAGGTTAGAAAGCTTGTCTAAGATCTTCCACATTTAACAAGGGATAGAACTGATCTCATCAGACTGGCTCTGGGGTCTATAATCCAGTGCACCTAAACTAAGAGCTGCACATATTTAAGGGTTTGGGTAATCTTGAGCTTATGAAATTTCTTATTCTTAAATTTGGTACTCTATAATATTTTTTTTGAACCAAATCACAAAACATAGCCAATTGAAAATGAAGTTATTGATGGGGCACTTGGGTGGCTCAGTTGGTCGAGTGTCCAACTCTTGGTTGTGGCTCAGGTCATGATTCAAGGTCATGATCTCAGGATTATGAGATTGAGCCCTGTGGTGGGCTCCACATTCAGTGGGGAGTCTGCTAGAAATTCTCTCTCTCTCCCTTCCTCTGCCCCTCCTCCTGCTCATGTTCTCTCTCTCAAATAAATAAATAATTTTTTTTTAAAGCGAAGTCATGGGGACCATTTAGTAAATTCTATACAGCATTTTGCCTCAAACAAATTATTTTTTTGTTGATGACAGTTAGTATGACAGTGCTGAAGAAAAATTATTACATTTTACTTAAATGATTTAAATAGGTCGTTCAATCCAGTGAAAAAATTAATATTCCTTCCAGCTATAAAGATCACTATTTTTCTCTCTTTTTAAACAAATTTTAGGGAAAGTATTGATAAAAGGAAAATGGAAAAGATTTGTATGTAGAATTCAAATATAAACTGACCTGAACTTATTTTACTGAAGTAAAATGAAATCTGTCTCCTTACTTTCTCCCATGCCAATACTCTTTCTAGGAGCAATTTGAATTTAAATGTCTCTCCAAGTGTACATATGGTGAAATTATTAGGAATTCAGAGTTCAAAACTCTATTTTTAAATTTAGATAATTTTGTTTTATTATATACACATAAAAGAAGTTGTAAGAATAAAGAAACAAGTAATCACAAGCCTTATTGGTAGTTAATGCTTTTCTAATATTAACCTAATATTAGGTTAATCTAATATTATCTAATATTTTATAATTGTAATAAATACTTTACTGAATTGCAAGTTAGTGCTAGACTTGACTTTACACCCACTCTGTTCTAGGCATACTTCAGTGCAGGAGATATTACGGTTTTCAAGACAGGTAATGTTGCTACTTTTATGAAACTTATTTTCTATTTGAAGTGTGTTTGTGTGTGTGTTATGGACTGAATTGTATTCCCCCAAAATTCAGAGGTTGAAATTCTAACCCCCTGTACCTCAAAATGTGACTATATTAGGAGACAGAATCTTTTAAGAGATAATTAAGTTACAGTGAGGTCACTGGGTTGGGCCCTAATCTAGTCTAACTGGTATCCTTGTAAAAGAGGAAATTAGGACTTAGACATATGCAGGGAGAAGAGCCTATGAAGACACAGGGAGAAGGCAGCTGTCTACAAGCCAAGGAGAGAGGCCTTAGAAGAAATCAACCCTGCTGACACCTTGACCTTCAAATTCTGGCCTCCAGTATTGTGAAAAAACAAATTTTCATTGTTCAAGCTATCTAGTCTATGGCACTTTGTTGTGATAGCACTAGCAAACTAATACATTAAACAAGTATCATAAGATCAAAGTGAATGTGCTAGCATAGGGACATATAGGAGGGTTATCTTGAACTGGATACCCAAAGAACATTTCTCTAAAGAGGAGATACTTAAGCTGAGATCTAAGTGGTAGGAAGCAGTCATTTGAGAAGAGGAGAGCATGCCAGCAGAGGAAAATGGGAGAGCCGAGTTCCTGCTGTTCAAAGAACTGCAGAAAGCATGAATTAGATTTGTTAGAAAATGATGTGAAATAGGGTTGGATTCCTAAGCCAAAATCAGATGAGGTAAAGCTTATTAGAAGCCAGAGAGAATAATCTGATTTTATTTAAGTGCAATGGGTGGTCCCAAGAAGGTGTGGATTGGAGAAGGGGTATTATGGAATGCGTATTTTAAAAAGATAACACTGGTTGTTGGGTGAAGGGTGGATGTAGGGATCAGAAGTAACTGAAGGGACACCAGTTTACAGGCTTCCCTGGTTTCCAGGCAGGTGGCAGGGTGGCTTGTGCTAGCTAGTCACTGACAAGATGGAGAGAACTGGTTAGATCAGGGTGGGTTTTTTAGTCAGAGACGGTGGCTCTTACTGCCAAGCTGTAGCTGGGGTGAGGAAGAGAAAGGGATTAATAACTTTTGGGTTAAGCAACTTGGTGAGCTTGGAAGGTCAGGAAAGACCACATTTGGGGGAAAATCAAGAGTTCTGTTTTGGCCATGTTACCTCCCCCCCCCCCCACATTACTTTTAGAGATATCAGACAGCTAGAAATATGAGACTATGTTTCTGGAGTATTTCAGGGCTGGTGGTTAGAAGTTGGTAGCCATTGGTACAGAGATAGTACTATGGCCTGAAGAGTGGATGAACTTACCCAGGGAGGGTGCATATCAAAGAAGAGAAAATGTCTTGTCTCACCAGGGGGTAGTCATCTGGAATGGTCAGTGTGGCTAAGACTCAGGGTATTATTTTTCAAAATACATGGTGTATTTTGACCTTGTGTGAACGGCAGGTCTGATCTAGGTAGAAGGGGTGTATCTTGCACATGGTGGTCTGCTCCCAGAAACCTTACTGAGCTATAGCAAAACACCCATTAAAAAAAAATCAACTTAGGGGGCGCCTGGGTGGCACAGCAGTTAAGCGTCTGCCTTTGGCTCAGGGCGTGGTCCCGGCGTTATGCAATCGAGCCCCACATCCGGCTCCTCCGCTATGAGCCTGCTTCTTCCTCTCCCACTCCCCTGCTTGTGTTCCCTCTCTCGCTGGCTATCTCTATCTCTGTCGAATAAATAAATAAAAATCTTTAAAAAAAATCAACTTAGGATACTTCTTATTTTTCTTCATATATATATTAATTCCAGCCCCTCTTAATACACTCAGAATGCTCTCCTTAATGCTTTCTTGCTACTTCTTTTACCCGTCACTCCTATGAAATTTCAAGAGACCTTTGAGGAAAATAAAAATCAGACCTTGTAAGTTCACAAATTACGTATTGCCTTTCTTTATATCATCTAGCTCTGTCTAGCCTCCTTCCCTCTGGAGGAGGATAAACAAGGGCTGAAATAAAATGGAGTTGGTTATAATGACCCACTGAATTGAGACAGAAAAAAAATTATGCATAACTCACATTAGCCCTTTGAAAGTGTCAGAAAGTCAAATGATATTCAAAGTATGGTCTTGGCAAGTAGAAGTGGCTCAAGCAAAAGATATTTTTATGACTACAAATCCGATAACTTTGTTCATTCATCCACTCATTTAACATTTATTATTTATTTATTTTTAAAGCGCTAAAAAAAAAAAGATTTATTTATCTGTCAGAGAGAGAGAGAAAAAGAGAACACACAATCAGGGGGAGCAGAAGGCAGAGGGAGAAGCAGTCTCCCTGCTGAGCAAGGAGCCCAGTATAGGACTTGACACCCGGGACCCTGGCACCATGACCTGAGCCAAAGGCAGACGCTTAACTGACTGAGCCAGCCACGCATCCCTCAATCATTTATTAAGAAGCAGCTATGTTTTAAGCATTCTTTTGCATCCAAGTGACATGGGAACATAACAAGCTGAAATCTAATCAAATGCTTCTACCTGGAACATTGAACCTGGAGCAAGTGTAGCTTGTGGCTTCCTGTTAAGAGGGTTCTTTTAAAAAAAAAAAAAAAAAAAAAAAAAAAAAGACTTGTTCTTTATGATTCTCTGATACTATCCTAGTTCTTATTCAGTTCCCAAACTTTGATCTCTAGCTTTGCATTGACTCCATGAGACTTTGCTAAACTTCTTATAAAAACTTTTTCTGCTTAAGAAAGCAGGGTCAATTTCTGTCATTTGAAAACAAGAGTTCTGGTTGCCAAATGTCATAATTGGAGAACTACAAAGGGTTAAATCAGAATTTCAAAGACTGAATATATAGACATCTCCAATGGCTATATATCAAGAATTACTATCCAAGACTCATATGCATTATAGAATGAAGGACAATTTTTTCCATAAAACCATTTACTGATTCAAGATTAGATGGAAGACATACTCTGCTTGGTACCCAATTATTTCTTGGGTTGGTTCTATTTTACTGAACCCTAACATAGCAAATGATTTCTTGCTGTTCATCTTGCCATAGCTGAAGAATGGAAATTTGGGCTAAAGGATGGAGACAAGTAGCACTAATTGCCAAGTCAAGCAAAGTAAATTAGATGCAATGTCTAAGTGCTATTAATAGAAACTCTCCCCAGAACCTTGGGGTTATAGAGCTAAGTGCCAGAGAGAATAAAACATTGAATTGGTCTAACCAATCATTTCCAATTTGATGACCAAGAAATGAAAACACTTGGGGGAGTCTATTCACAAGCTCAGAATATTTCTAGTTCTCTTTCTTTGTCAGATCTTCAGGGTAGACTTTGGGCTTTCAAGGCCAGAAGTGATAGCAAGTCATTCTAAAGTGCACAGAAATGGGAGCATGATGAAGCATGAGCACCGGTTTTCTCGTTAGCCTTCTGGGTGCAAAAGATAAAGAAAACCAGTGAAAAAATGACAGTATCTTCTTTCCGGCAGCCATAGGCACCTTTTTTGCTCCTAAGAGAAATGCCACCAGAAGGCATTTATTTAAGAGAGGAAAAAAATGTTCTTTGTAACTTTCACTGGAAGTTAGAAATAAAAGGAGAGTTCTGCTTTGCAACCTGACCTGCATGTTAGAAATAACTCTGTTGCACACATTTAGGCCAAGAGAAGCTGTATGTTTATATCATTTTACAGCTTTTAGCACTCCTTTACATCCATAATCAAATCTGAAATATGAGGTGACTCTCCAGGGATTTCAGTGAAGTTAGTATCTCCATTTTGGCGATGATGACTCTCAGCTCAGGAAAATCAACTTGCTCTAAATCATACAGCTAAGGAATTCTGGAGCCCAGATCGTAAGATGAGTTTTCAGGATCATAGTGCTTTCATAAAATAATGACAACTTTAGTTTGCATTATCACAGATAAAACATTTTGATTAGATATATAAATTTATAATAGTAACTACAGAAGAGAAAAAGGCAACATTGTGCAACATTAAGTCCCCATTTCTGGCCTAAATGGCCACATGGGTTAATTATTATGCATGACACAGAGTTTTGATAAAATGTGATGTCATCATCAAATAGTTCTGGTGGGCCCAAGAGCAATTCCTCAAAGGCCTGTTATTAGGAGGTTATTATAATTAGATTGAAAATTGTAGAAAGAGAGATTTGATAAAATTAGACAGTACACTTATTGGGCTGGCACTATGTGATTGCTTTCAAAACATCGAATTACCTGTTTGTTTTATAGGGATAAATGAGTTTTAGAACTAAAATTTAAAAATGGACTTGTATAGTATTGTATTAAAAATTATAGGTCAGTATACATCAATTACATTATCAGTGAACTCTAAGTACTTCACACTGTCACAGGGCCGGATTTACCAAGAGAAGTATGTATTTAGTGCTAATTTTTAAAGAGAGCCTATAGAAGAGATGTTACCAGCTCTTGCAATAATAATAACAATGACAGCTAATATTTATTATTTTATGTGAATCATATAATTTAATCCCTAAAGCAATCTGTGAGACTGGTGCTATTATTCCCATTTTATGGTTGAGATAACCAAGTCCCAGAAAAGATAATTGTCTAAATTGTCCAAAGTTATGCAGCTTGGAAGCAGATGGGTAGAGAATGTGAACCCAGGTAGCTTGACTCCAGCATCTCTCGTCTTGATCATAATTGCCTTTATCAGATACAGTGTATATCAGTAAGGGTGGATTCCATTTACTAGACAAAAGAGATGGATTTTAATGAGTCATTTTGTTTTTGAGATAATATGACCTGAGAGATTTGTAAATAACTGGTGCACTACCATGTGCTGTTGTAGTGCGGATAATCTCAAGCTGTCATCAGAAGGCTTGGATTTCATTTCTCAACCCACCACTTAGGTGGGTGGCCAAGGGCAAGTCATAAAGACTCACAGGTTGCTCTGTAAAATAGATGGAGTTAATCATTGTTGTCACCAGCGGTTGCATCCTTATTTCTTATGACGTAATATATGAGAAAATATTTTTAAAACTATAAAATTATGACGGAAAATTATTTACTTGTTAAGAAAAACAGAGCCCCCCCAAAGAAAAGTGAGAAGCAATATGGCTCAATAAAAGAAGCATATTTTTAAGACTCTTCTCAGGGATTCCAGCTTTCCTCTTGACATTGTTATTTTCTCACTGTCAGCAAGATTTACAAGAAGTATTTACAGTAGAAATGGCATTATTTAAACCATTTTTTACTTCTGCCCTGAAGCCAGCCAAAAAACGTCCCCTGGGAAGATACCAGTGCTTACAGTCTGGTCAGTGATACTCTTTAAGAAAGGCTGCCCAGTTGCATTATTCAGATAATGCACATCTCCAACAGAATGAACTGCCATTTTCATTTTAATTTACTTTCACTTCTGTATTTTTTTAAAGATTTAATTTATTTATTAGAGAGAGAGAGAACACGAGTGGAAGGGGAGGGGGAGGTGCAGAGGCAGAGGGAGAAGCAGACTCCCCACTGAGCAGAGAGCTCAATGCAGAGCTCAATCCCAGGACCCTGGGATCATGACCTGAGCAAAGGCAGCCGCTTAACTGACTGAGTCACCTAGGTGCCCCATTTTCATTTTTAATATTAGGCATTTGATAAAGTGATGGGTGAATTGGAGGTAAAAACAGAAGGAAACATGAGAAGTGATTTTATGGAAATCAGGAGTAGAGAGCCTAAGAAAATGGTCGATGATCCAGATAGAAAAGGAGCTCCATGTTTCTGAGAAATAGAGGAAGGGGCAAATAAGATGGGAGATGAAAGAAAGCAGTAAGGTGAAGTTGACATTTAAATCTGAAAACTCAGGGCACTTGAGTAGCTCAGTCAGTTGAGCGTCCAACTCTTGATCTCTGCTTGGGTCTTGATCTCATGGTTGTGAGTTTGAGCCCCACGTTGGGCTCTGCCCAGGGCATGGAGTCTATTTAAAAAAAAAAAAATCTGAAAACTCAAATAGAAATTGCATGGTTAATGAAGAACATGGAACTGATGTAGCATCCAAAATAATAGAGTTATGCTTCAGCGAGCTAGGCCTTCTCATAAAACCAAATAACTCTTGTGCTAGGGGAAATTGTTGGGTTTAAGGTTTAAGAGATTTGAGGGGAATGGAATATTGTGGGGAGGAATTATGATGACTCAATAACTTTTATTGGCAGTATAAATCCCTAAGGGAATATTTTCCGTGAGAACTGACAGCCCATTTCTCCCCTCCCACTTTATCCTACAATATACTTTATCTCAGCTTGAAAAAGCATATAATACATGTATGTATGCATCTATGCACACATTCATTTATATATTTATATACACACATACATGCACATATACTCATCTAAGGCTTCAGAGTGTTCATTTGGTTGCATATTCATCTGGGATTATATTTTATATAGTGGACGATATAAGCTGTGAGTAGAGAAGCTGATTGTCTTGTTCATTGATCTATGCCCAATGTCAGGCAAAGAATCCCATAAATAAAGATGCTCTATAAATAGTGGCTGAGTGAGTGAATGCCATTCATTCTTGGTCTCGTAGCAAATCCTCTGATTTTCTGAGGTAGACATCAAAACCCCAGTATTACCATGGAAAGCCTAATTTTGAACAGTAATCTTTGGAAATAGTTAAAAATAAATGCACATTTTAATTTATGAAGAGAAACTCTTAATACTTAGTAATACTCTTTAGTCATATAACTAGGGTATGGTATTATTATGATCTACCTGATAAAATGTCCAAGCATTCAGCTGTTAGGAAAATGTTTACATCTGTTCAGAATATGCAGAAATTGATGTGTTAATTTTCAAACAAATTTCTTGGTGAATCCTTCAATAAAGGATTACTGAAAGCCATTGTCTTTTACAAATTGACAATGTGCAAAGCTCAGCTAAATACAGATATAAATGAAAACCAACTTTTAGCAACTAATATTGAAATGTCATTGATGTCAGTTTAGCACTGGTGGAAGATATTAAAATCTTCTCAAAACTGACATTTTTAATCAAAGTAATATTTTTAATAATAGTTCCTCTGTGATCATGGCAATCATGTTATTCAAAATCTATTTTTTGATATGAGTACATAGGAACAGCTCTAAATGTGGATGGTGTAAGCAGCACATAGTGTGATCTGAAGGTCACCAGAAGGGATGTGCCCCCCAAATCCATCCATATCATCAATAATATGGTGTTAGGTTTGTAGTGAAATCTATAATACTATTTGAATATATTATTATGTTAGTCTTATATTCAGCACATCAAATTGGGCAAGTAAGTAGCAATAGATACTTGAACAATTTAAGTGACTTGCTCAAGTCACTTGCTCACATGACTCATTAGTAATGGCACGGGGACTCAAGCCCAGGCCTTCTTACTCATAATCTAATGTTCCTTTCACTGTAACATATTTATTCTTGGCACCTAAATTCCCTGCGCCAGGGACCTTCTTTTAGGTTAGACACAGTTGTATCTCCAGAAGATCCTTGTTAAAGTTCAGGTTTACCTGAGAGACGTAATGCATTGAACCAAAAAGAAGCATTAACCCCTAGAAAGAAAAATTAGAAGTAAAAGATGAGACACAAAAAAGGTCAATTTGGATGGTAAAAATTAGAAGGTCTACAAATGAAGCACTGCTATTGTTGGAGAATCTGGAGCAGCCAGGTAGCACCACAGGAGGCCCTGAATCCTGGCCTTGAGGTCTGGAAAGCATAGAAGCTCTGGAAATTGCTATTGGAGCTGGAGGAACTGGCGTAGGGAGTAGGTCTGAGGAAGGGTTGAGAGAGCACTTCCTTGTTTTTGATTAGAAATCACCCACATATATTTTTATCATGACAAGTAGCTTGCTTTGAAAAGGGACCCTTTCTTCTTGGGCAAAAAAAAAAAAAAAAAAGTTTTCTAAAGGTCTAATTTTCAAATCTTATACATTTTAAAACGCAAATTATTATTTTTAGACAATTGGACATTTTCACCAAAGTGATGCAAAAGGGAATAAAAAAGAAAGCTCACTATAATATCCATATAACTCACACCCAGCTGTTCCCCACTCATCAAGACACACCTATGTCTAGTCCCTAAAGGTCAATATATTCCTTGGGGAAAATGCAGACCTATGCTCCATTCATTGCCTAGGACTTCAAGTGCCCACCAAGGGTTCCATGCTAGAGCACTGTATTTATTTATGTATTTATTTATTTATTTATTTATTTATTTAAGATTTATTTATTTATTTATTAGACAGAGACAGCCAGCAAGAGAGGGAACACAAGCAGGGGGAGTGGGAGAGGAAGAAACAGGCTCCTAGTGGAGGAGCCTGATGTGGGGCTCCATCCCGGAACACCAGGATCACGCCCTGAGCCAAAGGCAGGCGCTTAACGACTGCGCCACCCAGGCGCCCATAAAGCGTTGTATTTATTGATGTAGACATCAGGAAAAGTACTATAGTCCATATGCAGGGGTGCCTGGAAAAGAGATTTGAGCCAAACAGTTGACATGTGAAGTCTTCAGACCCAGTCACCTTAGGCAACCAAGTATTTGTTCAGAAAAGCCAAATAAAGAGCTAACATTTAGTGCCACCTGCAGAGTCATTTAGCCTCCATTTCATGACCTGATATCACAACCGCTTCCATTAAATATACTAACAGTTGATAAAAAGCTCAGATTAGGTTTTACTAAGAGAAAATCTAAGTTAATGTCAAGCTCTTTTTGTTCTTTGTGTTATTATTTTCAGGGAACTCTCCCAAGACAGAAAGTGTAAGGCTGTGAATAAGCTATTCTGTGAGCAGAGGCCAGGACTGTTAATGGAATGGCTTTTATGTACGTAAAGTATTTTGAAGGCTGATTTTAAAAACAGGGTTTGTATCTTAGTTTCACTTGTAGATTTTATTATTTTTCTCTTAAATCAATTTTCAACTCAGCTCACCAAATTTCCAACAATAACTTGGCATTTTATGAGGTGCTATAAAGGCAAAGATGTTTTCTCTAATTCTGAACCTTTTTTTCACATATTTTCTTGAGCAGCTAGTAGGTAAATTTAATTCATGAGGGAGAAGACAAGATGAAGAACTTCCAGTAATATGGAATCATCATTCATTTAACAAATATTTACTGAGCCCCTGTAGTATGTCAGGCTGTTCTAAGAAGTAAGGATACATCAGTGGAAAAGAATTCAAAACAGAAATCACCACCCTTGTGGGTCTTGTTTTCTACCAGGGGGAAGACAGCGAGTTAAAAAGTAAGTGATTTACACAGGATGCTAGAAGGTGGTAAATGCTATGGAGAGAAATAAAACTTGAAAGGGAACAGGGAGTGTCAGGGTCTGGTGTGGGTTGCAGTGATGAACAGGACCACTGGGCAAGCCATGCTGAAAAAGGGATATTTGAGCAAAGACTGGAAAGAGGTAAGAGAACAATTATGTGGGTATCTAAGGGAGGAGGTTTCCAAAGAGAGAAAACAGCAAGTGCCAAGAAATGAGGCAAGTGAATGTGTGGCAAGTCCCAGGAAGAGCAAAGCAGACTGCATAGCTGAAGTGGACGGATCCAGCGGGAGAGAGGTTGGAGATAAAATCGGAGAGATAATGGATGGCCCAAACCACATAGGACGGGAATGCCATTGCAAGGTTTTTATGTTGAACAAAGTGGGGAGCCATTATAAGGTTTTGGAAAGAGAACTGACAGACTGAACTTAACCATTTAACCACTTCAGCCTGATTGCTGTGTTGAAAATAGACTGTATAGGGGCCAGGGTGGAAGCCCGAAGATCAACTAGGAAGTCATTGGAATAATCCGTAAGAGCTATGACACTGGCTTGGAAACAGTGCAAAGTGGTCAGTTTCTGGATCCATTCTGACCAGAGAGGCAACAAGATTTGCTCAGGAATTGAATGTGATGACTGGAGTAAAGAGAACAATCCAGGATGGCTCTGAGGTTTGGGTGCCATTTACCGACATGGGAAAGACAGTTGGCGGAAAGATCCAGCCCTCTCATGATTCGAACACAGGAGGTTGTGATGCGTTTAGCTGTCCTAGTGCAGACCCTAAGCAGGAGGTGGTTGTCTAAGTCAGAAGTTTCAGGGAGTGACCTATGCTGGAGATTGGGGACGCATTTGGGGATTGCTGGCCTACCAGAAAGTATTTAAAGCAACACAACTGTATAAGATGACAGAGAACGACTGAGAGAGAAGACATAGGACCAAGTCCTGAGCCCTAAGACACTCTGATATTAAGAAGTTGGGGACAAGAACAGAAATCAGGACTTTGTCCTGAGATAAAACAACCAGTGACCAATGAGAGAGGAAGAAAATAAGAGGGAGTCATATCTTAGGCCAAGTGGAGAAAGTGCTTCAAAGGAGAAGGAGGCATCAGCCTTGGAAATATGTCTCATAAGTTAAATAAAATGAGCACTGACCATTGGATTAAATGCTGTGAATTTACTTTTGGGATTAAATTTAAAATTTCTTTTACTTTGGCTTTTCCTCAGTGTACTTTTTGATAGGCAGTCCTGTTTTCTTTTTTCTGTTTTTTTTTTTTTTAAGATTTTATTTATTTATTGAGAGCGAGCACAAGTGTGGGGGGACAGTGCAGAGGGAGAAGGAGAGAGAGAATCCTAAGCACACTCCATGCTGAGCCTGGAGCCCCATGCAGACCTTTATCTCAAGACCCTGAGATCAGGACCTGAGCTGAAATCAAGATTTGGAGGCTTAACTGACTGAGCCACTCTGGTGCCCCAGGCAGTCCTGTTTTCAGAAGCTACGTTTGATTTGTCCTGGAAATAGAACTTGGAAGTTCTGGCCCCGTGCTGGGTCAAGTGCCTATTTTCTCTGCTTTTTCAACCTCTAAAGTAGCTTATCTCTCTGGAAGGGTTAGGCCGAGGCCTCTCATACATCTCGTGGGTGGTAGCACAGAAGAGGCCAAGAAAAATTGAATCCCGTTCTCCTAGAGCATTTCCATTGTGGTTTACTTAAGGATGCAGGATCTCAAAGAATATAAAAGACCTGAGTCATTACACTTTAAGAACAAAAGGTAGGTGGCTCTATGGTTGTTTATTCCAAAAATATGGAAAACTGAAAAGGATGGGAAAATAAAAATGTTGCAAACTTGAAATTTAAGTAATAATTTTGTACATTATTTATTATGGCATCACTATCTCAACTTCCAGTCTCGTGTCCCAGATCATAAATCAGGCATTGCAGGACTTCCACATTCCCAGAAAACTATGTCAACTATATAAAAATATATATAAACTATGCATAAGATATGTAAACAGAAAGCACTTAAAAACATGAAGGAATTTAGAACTTCTTTAAAAATAAAATTCCCTCAAGAAAACGAAGTGTTATTTTCATCACAATGCAAACATCAGATAACTGAACTCTAATACATAGTTTGTAGACTGATTTAAAGAAAACTTTTATATATTTTGACTGAAGAATAAAGTTAGGGAGATGCAGGTCACAGATAATTTTATTATATGATTATATTAGATTTTTCTTTTTATGCTCATTTTTCTATTTAAGGTTTTACTTTGTATAGGATTTTAATAACGGACAGTGAATACATATATGTTTCAATAAACATGTTTGAATTTCACAAATCTATTATATACTAAAGATCCAATTTCAGAATACAACCTCTTTTTCATTTATCTATCATTACATAATAAATCACCCCCAAATTTAAAGGCCTCAAGATACAGTTGTTTTTTTTTTTTAATCTTTGGGATTCTCTTTGTTAACTGGGTTTAGCTGAGTGGTTTACTTCTGTTTCATGTGATGGTGGCTAAGGCCACAACCCTAGGATACTTGGCGGCGCTAGAGTACAAGTTGGCTAACTCACATGGCTCTTGCGAGGAGCTCAGCCAAGGCCATAGAGTGCCTTGTTTCTTCTGTATGACCTCTCCATGTGTTTGGAACTCCAAGAGGCAGAAAGTAAAACCTGTCAGTGCTCATAAGGCCTGGGCTTGAGCTCAAGCTGAAGCATGGCATTTCTGCTGCATACGCTTGGTCAAAACCTGACACAACGTTAGTCCAGATTCAAGGGTATAGAAAATGAGCTCCACCTCTCGGTGTAGAGAGCGGCACATGCTTCCAAGGAGGGAAGAAATGATTGAGGACCATCTTTGGAAATTAGCTGCCACCATTTGTCCTCTGGCTCCAACAGTCCATGACTCTACCACGTGAAAGATACCTTCACTCTTCTCTGAGACCCCTAAAGCCTCATGCCACTGTGACAGAGCTCAGTGTCCAGGATGATCTAGTCCTGTCATCTAAATCAGGTCCAGCTGTGGATGGGGCTCTTCAGGCACAGACCCTCAGGTGCTGAGACCTTTAAAAGACAAATTATCTGTTGCCTACACTCCTTTTCTATAATAAATTGCCCACATTTAGAGTTAAGTAGCTTTCTCTTTTAACTTTCAACAGTCTCTGTACCATTTGACCCAAGCTTCTATAATTCTTTTAAAAATGGTGCAGGTTTTCTGTTCATCAAATTCTAATCTACTCCATTAGCTAAAAACAATACCTATACATTTCTTTCAGCAAGGCTCCTCTATCCCTTAGGCTATGGGAAAGCACCTTAAAGATTCCTAAAAGTCCTTTTAATGTAGTAGAAAGAGTATAAGAATCATGGCTTATGATTCCTGAAGGGAATTTTTAAACTGAGAGGGTCTATAACACATGTCCTTAGCTTCTTAAAAGTTCTGTAGTCTAGCTCAGAGGGTATGCAAAGTACTCCATTACATTTTTCTCACGACCATACCCCAGAACTGATCTTGACCTTGGGGCCATGTTTTATTGGCATTGCCTTCAGGTTTTCACTTTCTTTGAGTATATTTTGTGAGCTGGGATTTGGGGGATGAATTGCATTTTCTAAATCAGTAATTTTGGGATTGGAAATGTTTCTTCCATATTCTAGTTGAAAACCTAACAAGTCTTTCTTCAGTTCATCTATTTTTATCTTACCATACACAGTTAAAAGAAAACATTTGGCACTCTCAAAATACGAGAAATGTTCCTAGCCACACCTACAATTTTATTAATAATATCCTTATCTTCTACATTACTGCAGGTAAGAATGTTGCCTCGCTTTCTGTCATTACGTAATGTGGGTAATATTTTCATCAGTCTTTAGTAACAGTGTCCTCGCTGTCTGCCCAGCCACCATTCGCAATCTCCTTGAGGCCAATCTGGCCTATGCTAGCTACTAGTCATAAAGCCAATGTCACATGTTTAAGGATTTTGTTACGGCAACACCCTCCTTCCAGGTATTGATTTTAATTTCAGCTATAATGGTACCGTTAATAAAAATTCAGGGCATTTAGAAAAAAAACACACTTATCCTTAATAGTAGTGCTAAGAGAACCAAAATTCGCAAATTTGCGAATGGTTCTCTATGCTTGTCTATATCAGAGTTAGTCTTTTAGCGATATATACACGTAAGTCACATAGCCCAGATGTGAATTTTTGTCCAGTGATGAATTGGCCTGTAAAAATTAGTAAGCTAAAATGAGGGCATCAAATGTCATTTTAGGGACTCTTTTAAGATTATTTCCTGTTAAAGGTATTGCATTTTCCTCTATTCTCCCAATCACCTTAAGGCTCAAAAATGTGAAATTTTCTTGACTTTTTCTGTCTTCTGACTAGTCTCCCATTACGTTGTCTAGATTCAGCCTTTGCAGTATCTCTCATAGTTATCCCGTCCACTCCATGTCTTTGACCTCAGTTCAGGTTCAGCCCTCCTTGTCTCTCATCTGATCTAGTTCAGTAGCCTCCTCATTTCCAGTCCCATGCTCTACCTATTTCCCCTTTTCACTGTTCATTCACTGTGCATGCACTATAACAGGCTATAGACATTGGATGAACTGACTATGGTCCTTTCTCTTGAGGAACTCAACCCTATTGGCCAAGGAATTTTCTTTAAGCATAGATTGAATTACAATCAATTCACAATTCAAAAACAGTAGAAGACAATCAGATCCTGTTCCAGAATCCAATCCAGGATTCCACATTGCATTTACTTGTATAGCTCCTTAGTCCGCTCCAATCTGTGACAGTTCCTCAGTCTTGTCTTTCACGATCTTGACACTTTTTTTAAATGCTTTTTTTAATTTAATTTTATTTATTTATTTGACAGAGATAGAGACAGCCAGCGAGAGAGGGAACACAAGCAGGGGGAGTGGGAGAGGAAGAAGCAGGCTCATGGCGGAGGAGCCTGACGTGGGTGGGGCTCGATCCCAGAACGCCGGGATCACGCCCTGAGCCGAAGGCACACGCTTAACCGCTGTGCCAGCCAGGCGCCCCACGATCTTGACACTTTTGATCAGTACTTATCGGTTACGTCATAGAATTTTTCTCAATTTTTTCTGTCTAATGTTTTTTCATGATTAAATTTAAGTTTTGCATCTTTGGCAAGAATACCACAAATGCCATATTGTGTCCTTTCAATGCATCATATCAGGGGGTATATGATGTTGATATGTCCTAACTACTAGAGATGTCAACCTTGATCACTTGGAAGTGGTGTCTGCCAATGTCCTCCACCATAAAATTACTATTCCTCCTTTGTCATCTAAAAATACCTTGGAAGAGAATATATTAATATACTATTTCTCCTCAAAACTTCACCCAGTGATTTTAACACCTCAGTGGATCTTACTTGCAACAGTTATTACTATGATGTTTGCCTGATGCTCATTTTGCATATCCCTCATTCCCTCTGTATTTATTAATCAGAATTATTTTGTAAGGAAGGGCTGTCCCATTTTGCCCATTGATTTATTTATTCAAATATATACTGGTATAAGTATGGGCTCATGGATATTTATTTTATGGGTAAAAATCAAATGCTATATTTATTTTGTTACTCATAGTTCAATAGTCACCTTTTTAAGGAAGTTTTCTTCTTGAATTACTCTAACTGGATATTAACGTGCTGTTTTCTGAACCTGCAGAGCATTTCATCTGTGGCCCTCTTATGTCTCTCCCTACTTCTAGCTTTACATTGTAGATATTTATGCATATGGCCATTCTCATAACCCCTACCTCCATTTTATGCACTGGATTATTGAAGTTAGAGATGACATATTACTAATCTTCTATTCCCTCCATAGTCGATGCACATTGTAGGAGATCAGTAAATATGTGCTGAATTAAATTCAATTGGCTAAAATATTTTTGGCCAGGACATAATTTAGCAACACTCCTAAGAGCCTGACACTACTGTCTCACTCATTTTTACACCCACTTTTTATTTCAAGGTTTCTTTGTCTTTAAGTTCTTAAATGTTTCATTGCTTGTGTCACCATCTCTCAATGTTCTAGAATATTTGTGTTTCAAAAAGAAAAAAAACGCCTTTCTTTATTTTTTTTAAGATTTTATGCTTTTATTAATTTAACAGAGAGAGACAGCCAGTGAGAGAGGGAACACAAGCAGGGGGAGTGGGAGAGGAATAAGCAGGCTCCCAGTGGAGGAGCCTGATGCGGGGCTCGATCCCAGAATGCTGGGATCACGCCCCGAGCCAAAGGCAGACACTTAACGACTGAGCCACCCAGGTGCCCCATAAAATGCCTTTCTTTAAAATTGTAATAGAAAAATGGGATTTCAAGCAGGAACATCACAATTCAAAACAATTAAAAGTGAACACAAAACTGAATGAGGTACAGATAAAGACAAACAACTACAGTAAAAAAGCAACTAAGGCATGGTCCCTTAAAAGAATCAGACATAGGCAGTAAAATAATAGCTAGGGAGCTAATTTCTATGCAACTAGAACAATTTGGGTCTGAAATGTGGAATTTGGATCTTCTCAATTTCTGATTTGATTTCTCCTGACTCATGTACTTATCAACTGGCTATATCACATAAAGGGTGAGGATTGTGTCCAGGCCATATTATAATACGATCTGTGTCCATCTGTGTATGTGGGGGGATATGGGCATATACACACATATGTATGCAGACATTATTCTTTATGTCTCTGTGTCATTAGTCTTATGGAAGACCATTTTAATTAATTTATTCAAAAGCATGTACTAAATAGTAAGAGCATAGTTTGAGCAATTGATGTTGAGAAAATACAAATACGTTGTCCTCCATGTGGTTCTCCAATTGCAGTCATTTTTGTGCTATTTTAAAAATAAAGAGCCAGTTACTGGTAATCGGGAATCTGAACCCAAGCAGTCTGATCCCGGAGCCTAACCACTGATTCTAAACTCCCTCTTAGTATGTATTTATTAAAATGTTAAGTGATTTTTCTGAACCACAAAAATAATTTCATATAACACTGGTGGGCAATTCCATGTTTTGTGATTTCCTAAAAGCTGGGTAAAGTATATAAGTAACTGTAATTCAGAGTAAGTGTTATATACTGTGAGAATGGGCACTACAGTGAATTGCTACAGGAAAAAAAGAAGAAAAAGAGTATGTCCTGCTTGGTAAAGTATAAAGCTTTTGTGGAGGAGTTGTCATTAGAACACTTGATTTGTATATACAGACGTGGGCATGAACATTCCCACTGGGGCCGTGGGGAGGACAGACTGTGTGTGAAATGTAGCAGGTGGATAATTTTGATGGAGCACACATTGTGCAAATGAGAATAATGGGAAATAAGGTTGGTTTAGTACTATACAAAAGCATTAAAGGATCTTCCACTCAGTAATGATTTACTGTGTTAAGGAAAGTAAATGAAGCATCTGGAAAAATGCCTAAAAACCTAGAAAGATATCCCAAAGTGTTTTGAGTTGGCAACATGTTTTAGATTTATAGATTGAGAGTTGAATTGATCAAGGTATTTATTTGAATACAAGAGTATTAAAGCTCGAATTTGGGTAAACTACCACCAGGTGGTAGCAGATATGCTGATTTTTCAGTCCGAATGACTTGGTTTAAGCTAGAAACATGTGCATGAGAGCCAGTTCAGAATTCTGTTATCCAGGTTCTTATGTGTTTTAAGGTTTGTTGGTATAGCATATAATTACATCAAGGCCCAGATTTGTATAAAATAATTTACTTCTAACAGTACAGCAGCAGCCCTATTTAGAGAAACAATACAACATGTTTTTTTGCCAGACATTTTTATTCTTAGAATAGAATGCACAGGGATATACACTGATCCAATGGGGTGGTTGGAAATTACTCTTCTAAATACCATTTCAAACAAATTAGAAAATATAATATTTTTATCTGGAAGTCTTGTGCTTGAAGGAGCGAAGCTGGGAATTGCGTTAATTAAGATTGAGAGAGATTGAGGAAGGGCCCAAACTTGGCTTATTCACAGATAGCGGGTGGAATCTAAAAGGGTTCAGACTGTAGACAGTGCTGCCTTCAAGACACAGCTATTGTCTTCTCCTTTTATCATCTAATTTAATCCTCCCAATAGTGCTATGAAATAGAAAGTATTATCTTTATTTAAGCATAAGGAGACTGTCGCTCAAAGAACTTAAGGAATTGCCTAATTTATTTGTCCAAGTATGGAACAGATCTGCAATTTGAACCCTCATCTGGTTTCACTTTCAGAGCCCTCTCTTCTCAGTACCCAAGAGTTATGTGCTCTGCCTACTTCAGAAATCCGCTGGCTTCTGTCCTCATTTAAGCAGGAGAGGAGGTGATAATCTTTTATCACAGGTATTAATCACTGCATTTTCTCCACATTTCATTATGAAAACTTCAAACATACAAAATGTTTAAAGAAATTCAGAGGGTACCCTGCATATATCTACAACATAGATTCTACAATTTTCATGCTATCCCTCTTGATTTATCACATACCTGTCCATCTGTTCATTTCACTATCTAGTCATTGACCCAATTTATATGCATTTTACAGTAAATTGAAGACATTTGTACACTTTATCCCTAATCACTTCAGCATGCATATCATGAAACAGAGGCCAATATTAATTTATAGGTTTGTTAAAATTTTGAGATAAATTTTGTAGACAATGAAATGTACCAATCTTAAGTGTATCATTCAATAAATTTCAGACAAATGCATGCAATTGTGCAACCGAAATTTCTCTCCAGATATACAACATTGCTCTCAGACTATAAAGCTGTTTTATGTCCCTTCCCTATCAATCTCCACTCCCTCCATGCCTCTGGACATCATCATTCTTTTTTTTTTTAGTTGGCTGTTTGTTTAATCATAGGTTAATGTTGCCTGTTTTAGAATTTTATATAAATGAAATGAAATGAAACAGTACAATATGTACTTTTTTGTGTAAAGCTTTTGTCATTCAGCATGTTTTTTGAGTAATTCCTTTTCTTCTATGTGTAAGTAGTTTATTCCTTTTTATTCCTGTTGATAGACAGCTGGACTGTTTTGTTTTTTGTCTATTGTGAAATAAAACAGCTGTGAATATTCTTGTACGAATATTTATTTCTTTTGGTGAATACTAAAGAGTGTAACTTCTGGCTTATGGGTCAAGTATGGGTTCAGTTTTATAAGAAACTGCAAGAACTTTTTCTAAAATGTTGTACCCCTTTATACTCCCACTAACAATGTATTAGAGTTCTGGTTGCTCCATTTTATCATCAACACTTGGTGTTGTCCATCTTCTTAATTTTGTTCTTCTGGAGAGCGTGTATTATTTTCTCATTGGGGAAGAGAGCCATACACAGTCTTTGGTTGGACCCTCAATTTCCCTTGAGTCAACTTCCATTATGAGCTTTCCCTACATTTTTTGTCACAGGATGTTAATATTCCCCAACTTCCCCATTCATATTTTTTCTGATTCCCCATAACATTTTGTTTTCGGGGAATTCTCTGACTTAATCATATTCTATTTCTACAAACTAGCTCTTTTACTGATTCCCTTTTCAATGCGATTGATTATCCCTTTTGATTCATATGACTCAATTGTAATTGTTGTGTTTCTCATTGTTAACAGTTGGATAAAAGGATCCATGTATGCAAGCTCTTTGTAATTCAAGTTGGACCGTATTTAAGAATTCTGCTAGACATTTCAGTAGGATCTCAGGCTCAACATTTTTAAGTTACGTGGGCAGGAACTGCTTTTTTTGCAACAAACTTCCTGGGCTCAAGTAGAAGTAGAAAATGTTTTATAGTGAAGTTGTGATTGACAGTTGCTTGATCAGATAAGTTTGATGTTATATGGAAAACTGGTAAATGAAAGAATAAAAGGTGATGAGTGGCAGGTTTTGTTTTAATTTGGCAAGACTCAAATGAGCAGAAGAGCAAAACCTGGGGATTGCCCATGTTAGGAATTTGTGTTTGTTAATTTGATTATATTTGTAACTCATTGTGAGTGACAGAGATTCTCTGTTCCTTATCTGTTTGGTACTTATGGAAGGAAGATCTGCCAGAAGGCTTCTTGAGAGAGTATTACTGAAGTTTGAATATTACTTTTTAAAAATGTTGCTATTTATGATTTGTAACATTGTATACTCTACCAGTGATTAAAATAGTTTTAATTGATTCCAAAAGGGCAGGTACCCCTGCTAAAATCAGAATTTCAAAAATGACATTTAAAGGAGATTTCATGACTTGCACTTTACATCTAGTAATGCTCAAAGAAGGTAGTAGCATAAATAGATTTCTATTTTCATTAGGAGGACATTTCTCAACAACTTATACTTGTGTCCACATTCATTAAACATAAGAAAAAGGAAGAAACATGAAAATTTCTTGGCCTGAAATCCTGGCTTGAAGTCAAGAAAAAATCTTACTAGCTAAAGAAAAAATGAAATAAACTAGAATTGAATGACATGGATAACATAAGTTAACAAAGAGGGAGATAAAAGTAAATGGATCATAAAACAATGCTTTGGATATCAGAGCAATTGCAATCTCTTTACTTTTTAGCTGTGTGATCTTGGGCAAGATTTTTAAATTCTCTGAGCCTCATCATGTGATTTTTAAAATGAAATAAAATACCAGTCTACTTTCAAATATTCAATACAGTATTAATATTATTATTATTTTTAAAACAATATTTTATTTATTTATTTGACAGAGAGAGAGAGAGAGACAGCACAAGTAGGCAGAGTGGCAGGCAGAGGGAGAGGGAGAAGCAGGCGCCCTGCCTAATGCGGGACTCAATCCTAGGACCCTGGGATCATGACCTGAGTCAAAGGCAGACACTTAACTGAGCCACCCAGGTGCCCCTCAATACAGTATTATTAACTATAGTCACCATACTATACATTACCTCCTTATGACTTATTTATTTTATAGCTGGAAGTTTGTGCCTTTTGATCTCTTTCACCCATTTTGCTCACTCCATCTCCGGCAACCACCAAGCTGTTCATTTTGTTTTTGAGCTTGGTTTTTGGTTTATTTGGTTGTTTGGTTTAGTTTGGTTAGATTTCACATATAAGTGAATTATACAATCTGTGTCTTTCTCTGACTTATTTCACTTAGCATAATGTCCTCAAGGTCTGTTAATGTTGCAAATGGCAAAATTCCATTCCTTTTTTATTGCTAAGTAATACTCCATTGTATTTATATGCTACACCTTCTTTATCCATTCATCTATCAATGAACACTTGGGTTGCTTCTGTATCTTGGCTATTGTAAATAATACTGCAATAAACATGGGGGTGCATGTATCTTTTTGAATTCATGTTTTCATTTGCGGGGGGAGGAAATACCCAGTAGTGGAATTACAGGATCATAGGGTAGTTCTATTTTTAATTTTTAAAGAAAACTCCATATTGTTTTCCACAGTGGATGCACCAGTTTACATCCTGCCAACAGTGTGTGAAGGTTCTCTTTTCTCCACATTCTCACTGACACTTGTTATTTCTTGTCAGTCTGGTAACAGCCATTCTGACAGGTGTGAAGCTATATCTTATTGTGGTTTGGATTTGCATTTTCCTGATGAGGAGTGAGGCTGAGCACCTTTATGTGTCTGTTGTACATCTGTGTGTCTTCATTGGAAAAACATCTGTTCAGGTCCTCTGCCCATTTTACTTCTGGGAATTTTATAGTTTTAGGTCTTATATTCAAGTCTTTAAACCATTTTTGAGTTAATTTGTGTATATGGTGTAGGATAGCAGGCTAGTTTCATTCTTTTGCATATGACTGTCTAGTTTTTCCATCACTATCTACTGAAGATATTATCCTTTCCCCATTATGTATTTCGGACACTTTTGTTGTAGATTAATAGGCAATACGTGTGTGAGTTTATTTGTGGGCTCTCTATTCTATTCCACTGATCTATCTATCTGTTTTTATGCCAATGCCATATTGTTTTGATTTCTATGTCTTTGTAATGTAGTTTGAAATCAAGGGACGTGATGCCTCTGTCTTTGCTCTTCTTTCTCAAGATTGCTTTGGCTGTTTAGGGTCTTTTGTGGTTCCAAAGCATTTTAGGATTTTTGGTTTTATTTTTTGTAAAAAATGGCGTTGGAATTTTGACAGGGATGGCATTGAATCTGTAGATAGCTTTGGGCAATATGGACATTTTAACAATGTTTATCCTTCCAATCCATGAGCATGAAATATCTTTACATGTACTGGTGTTGTCTTTAATTTCTTTCATTAATGTCTTAACAGCTTTCAGTGTACAGGTCTTTTAACTCCTTGGTTAAATTTATTCCTAGGTATTTTATTCTTTTTGGGGCAATTATAAGTGGAACTGTTTTCTTAATTTCTCTTTCTGACAGTTTATTATTAGTGTATAGAAATGCAACAGATTTTTATATACTGACTTTTCTTTTTTAGTTTTTATTCAAATTCCAGTTAGTTAACATACAGTGTAATATTAGTTTCAGGTGTACAATGTAGTGATTCAACACTTCCATACATCACCCAGTGCTCATCAAAACTGAACTCCTTAATCCCCATCACCTATATAACTGATCCATCCACCCACCTCCCTCCAGTAACCATCAGGTTTTTCTCTATTGTTGAGAGGCTGTTTCTTGGTCTGCCTCTCTCTCTCTCTCTCTCTTTCTCCCTTTGTTCATTTATTTTGTTTCTTTAGATGCCTTTTGTTTCTTTTTATTGCCTTAATACTCTGGGTAGGGCTTCCAATACTATGTTGAATGAAAGTGGTGAGAGTAGGTATCCTTGTCTTGCTCCTGATTTTTTTTTTTTTTTTGCTCCTGATTGTAAAGGAAAAACTTTTAGCTTTTCACCATTGAGTATGATGTTAGCTGTGGGATTGTCATATATGCCACTTTTTATGTTGAGGTACATTCCCTTTATACCCGCTTTGTTGAGAGTTTTTATCATAAGTGGATGTTAAATTTTGCCAAATGCTTTTTCTATGTATATCAAGATGATCATATGATTTTTATCCCTCATTTTGTTAATATTGTTTAATTTGCAGATACAGAGCATCCCTGGAATAAATCTCACTTGACAATCGTATGTGGTTCTTTTAATCTATTTTTCTCTTTTTGAAATTAGTCTTTATACAGTACATAGTATATACCTGTCAGTGTCTGGTTTCCTTTGTGCAAATTTATGTATGAGCAATTCATTCACTACTTTTCCGTCAGAGGCTGGTTTCTCCAAAAACAAGTGCTGAGAAGTAGTTTGGACTGCAAGATGCTATTTAGTGTTCTATACCTGTGAAAGGAAGGAGGAAAGAGGATTGGACAGAGAAAGAAATTAAACTGTGAAGCAGGCCTGACAAAGCCTCAAGTGAATGGTGCCCATCAGAGTGTCCCGTGTTGTGCTGAAATGCCTAAACATTTATATCCCCCCATCATTCAGTTCCCAGATATGGGTTGTACAAGGATTACAAGTCCTTGTAATCGGGGCAGATGGTGAAAGGGGTGAGCAGGTGGAAGCTGCCTGTTGACTGCATTGTTTGTGACTGGTCAGTCAATTCTAGGGCAGGATTTAAAAAAGAAAAAAAAGTCTGAAAATAAATTATCTGAAAGTGGGATTAATATTGCACAACATTTGGATAAGTGAAAGTCTCTCAAGTTCCTCTGTATATAAAAAATATATTTTGAAACCTGGATCTTGGCAGCATATCTTGGTAACATATTACCATATATTTTTCCTATTACCGTATTTTTGCTGTGTAGTATTACATTGCATGAATCTAGCTTTATAATAGACCTTGATTTCTGAGAGTTTAAGTCTATAGGTTTACACTTCTTTGATATTACCTTGGTCCTTAAAAAATTTTTTTTTGCAACCCCCCATGTATTTTAGAATTGCTGGCTGCAAAAATCTGGTACCTAGGAGGGGATCTGTCCAGGAAAGGGTATAGAAGCTGATGAAGATAATGAGCTGGATCCCATACAGTACACTCTCACTTCTCTCATCACTAAAGTCTAGCACAACTTAAACTTCTTCATTGGCTTGCCTTAGCAGGTTCATTCTAGCAGGGTTTGGTTTGCATGGTGAATATTTTGCAAGTATTTGTAGTTTTGTGTAGTATTCCTCTAATGTATAGGAATATTCAGATAGTAAGGGTTTGTATACCAAAGGAAACCTATATTTCATGTAATATACACATATTATACACACACACTTCTATCTCTAAATTTATATTTTGTGAGGTACTTACTGTATTAGGAATATAATAAAGGTGGTGGTTAGTAGTCCATTTTATATTTATTCTGGTAACGTAGCTTTGGTGGAAATTGTGAACGGAATCCTACAGAACCCAAAACAATAATGAATGTAGTTAGCCATTTCATGCCTCAGTGCCTACAGCTAAACAGGTACTGAGGAAAGTAAATGATAGTGCAGACTTCCTTTCTACAGTGTCATTTCCAGTTGGGGAATGTAATTATGTTTAATTGAGTTGAGGCACATTATTACACTGAATCATGCCTCTCTTGATTCTAAATAAGAAATCTGTGATATTTTATAACAGTGGAAAAACGCTTTCAATCAGAATGGAGAAAAATTTAGTATGGCAGCCAATGTATGTTTAGCCCCAGTTATAAACAGTTAGGAAGGATCTTTGGTATTAGAGAAGGAACTTCTGACAATTGATTAAAGCATAGGTCTGGTAAATTTTAAAATGTATGTAAAGTACACAAAAATCTGGACAAATGATATGAATAGTGAAAAAAAAGTGGTTAGGTATATTGAAGTCCTGAATTTCAGTTCTAAAATCATGAACCACTGGCTATATTTGGAGACTATACCCAGTTACTTCAACAATGAAACAGAGTTGGTCAAAGTGCACCTAAAAGATATCTTCCCACAAAGCTTATAAATGTAGGTACAATTCATACTTAAAGAACGTGTCCTGAGAAATATATTAATGTTATCATCATTTACATTATTCAAAAATACATTATTTGAGGGAAAATGTAAATGTCATATGATAGTTTTGTTTTTGGTACAATGAATACCTGACTTCTTCATTTCTTTTATATTGTTTTTCACAATATCACCTTATTCTTTCCTATTCATGATTATGTCAATTGCATTTTCACTCTAAATACACATCGACAAAGGAGGGAAGAACATACAATGGGGAAAGACTGTCTCTTTAACAGATGGTGCTGGGAAAACTGGACAGTACTTTCATACACCATCCACAAAAAAACAAAAACAAACCCCAAAGTGGATTAAAGACCTAAATATGAGACCTGAAACCATACAACTCCTAGAAAAAAACATAGGCAATAATTTCTTTGACATTGGCCATAGAAGGTTTATCTAGATATGTCTCCTGAAGAAAGGGAAACAAAAGCAAACATAAACTATTGGGACTATACCAAAATAAAAAGCTTTTGCACAGTGAAGGAAACCATCAACAAAATGACAAGGCAACTTACTGAATGGGAGAAGATATTTGCAAGTGATATATCTAATAAGGGGTTAATATCCGAAGTATATAAATAACTTATAAACTCAACAACAAAAAACCCACAAATAATACAATTAGAAATGGGCAGAGAACCCGAATAGACATTTTTCCAAAGAAGACGTACAAATGTCCAACAGATGCATGAAAAGATGTGGTATATATACATGGAATATTATTCAGCCATAAAAAAGAATGGGATCTTAGCATTTGTGACAACTTGGATAGACCTAGAGGGTATAATACTAATTGAAATAATTCAGACAGAGAAAGACAAATACCATATGATTTTACTCATGTGGAATTTAAGAAAAAAAAAAACAACAACAAATGAGCCAAGAAAAAAAAAAGCTACAAACAAAAAAGCACACTCTTAACTCTAGAGAACAAACTGATGGTTACCAGAGGGGAGGTGGGTGGGGGGATGGGTGAAATAGGTGAGAGGGACTAAGAGTACACTTATTACAATGAGCACTGAATAATATATAGAATTGTTGAATAACTTCTTTATACACCCAAAACTAATATAACACTCTATGTTCATTATACTGAAATATAAATACATACATAGACACACACACACACTGACATACAGAATCCATGCCCTGCATAAACTGACCAGTTGTGACTTTTTCATATGAGGAACAGCATATAAGTTGTTAACCTAGAGTTTCAAATTGTCAGCATTCTATTAGGTTCTCAGGCTTAAGAGCGCTCAGCACACCCAGTTAATCAACTTTGATAATCACAGAGCATAAGGGGAAGCATTAATAGAAAATTGCTTCATTTTGCTTAGTGATTTCATATGCATATGTTTAACAGTGCTCCCCCACCTCCCATTTGCAGCTAATAATTCTATAGCTCTGGGTTGACCTTTGGTGCTAATTCTAATTTTGGAAATGACTGGCTTTAAGGCCATGTTGAAAAGAATTCTGAGGCCCGCGTTGGGCTTGGAAGAAAAATGCAATGTAATCAATAAATGACAACTGCTTTAGGCATGGAGGGAAGCCATGGCCCCACATGTGCTACAGATCAGCCACCCTACTGCCTTTACTACCTCATGGATCACAGTGTGTGTCAGGATTTTTGAAGTGGAAAAACTATGTCATTATCATTTGTTGGATACATTATATATTGTATAAATTATATTAATAGTCTTTGGCCCCTCCCCTTTCCTTTCTGCCATCCAGCTGGAGTGGGACATAGGTTTATAATCATGGTAACACTGTATCCACCACTCTCTGGTATGGAAGAGCCCTGAATGCCTTAACTTTATAGTAAAGCATTGTAGCGTGATGCAATTCAAATGTTCCATTTTCTTCTCAACAGGGTTAATGTCTCGAGAGTCTCATTCTTTTCCATATACAAAAAGAACCCGGACCCACAAAACCTTAAATAGCATTTAACATTTCTTTTAATGTCTCTCTGAGCACCAGTTGTTCCCTGAGTACGCTGAATGATGCTTCAGAAGCAAAGTTGCCAAAATACACAGGTGCTAAATAGTTAGGATTCTATCTGTTCAAGTAAAAAGACCAAATTCCATGAGGCATACTAAATACGCATATGCTCTGAGACACAAACAAAATCCACATTTTCAAACTTCCCATTCCTTAATTGAAAGATCATCTTTGCTTTCTAACAGCTAGAGTAGAACATAGCAAGAGACTATTTTTCCTCAAGAATGAAGAAGTTTGGAAAAAAGTGCTAAGAAAGCACACCCACAGGCAAGCAAATCACAACGATAATAAAAAGCAAAATGAAAAAATGTTCAAAATCATTAACCATCAAGGAAATTCAAATCAAAACCACATTGAGATACCACCTTATGCCAGTTAGAATGGCAAAAATTGACAAGGCAGGAAACAACAAATGTTGGAGAGGATGTGGAGAAAGGGGATCCCTCTTGCACTGTTGGTGGGAATGCAAGTTGGTACAGCCACTTTGGAAAACAACGTGGAGGTCCCTTAAAAAGTTAAAAATTGAGCTACCCTATGATAGAGTAATTGCACTACTGGGTATTTACCCCAAAGATACAGATGTAGTGAAGAGAAGGGCCATATGCACCCCAATGTTAATAGCAGCATTGTCCACAATAGCTAAATTGTGGAAGGAGCTGAGATGCCCTTCAACAGATGACTGGATTAAGAAGATGTGGTCCATATATACAATGGAATATTACTCAGCCATCAGAAAGAACGATTACCCAACATTTGCAGCAACATGGACGGGACTGGAGGAGATTGTGCTAAGTGAAATAAGTCAACCAGAGAAAGACAACTATCATATGGTTTCACTCATTTATGGAACATAAGAAGTAGCAGGGAGAGCGGTAGGAGAAGGAAGGGAAGAATGAAGGGGGGATAAACAGAAGGGGGAATGAACCATGAAAGACTGTGGACTCTGGGAAACAAACTGAGGGCTTCAGAGGGGAGTGGGGTGGGGGATTTGGATAGGCTGGTGATGGGTATTAAGGAGGGCACATATTGCATGGTGCACTGGATTTTATACGCAAATAATGAATCATGGAACACTACATCAAAAACTAAGGATATACTATATGGTGGCTAACATAACATAATAAAAAATTATTATAAAACAACCCATTCGCCTAACACATTGGGATATTCTTTAACAATTTGACATTCATTATAAATAATCTATACAAATAATAAATTTTTAAAAAGCAAAATATAAGGGACTTCAACAAATGTGTTATACCTAATGGTTTGCTGTGAGCCTAGTGTGAGTTATACAAAAGACTCATCATATCCTCAAGACATGTATGGTATTGTTGAGTATACACAATGTATTCCCCAAATTATTGGATAATTAAAGACAGAATTATAAGCCAGTAAATAAGGAAGAGAAGAAATGGTCCATGATTAATATTTTACATAGAAATAGAAGTTGCTAAGAATACTTGCAAATAACCTGTAAATAGTGATATGTTAAAAATCTAATGGAGTTTTTAGGGATCTACTAATGGAGACTTTTCCATGTGTGGGGTGATATATGATAGCACGGAAGTTAACAGTAAATGTCTGGGAAATAAAACTTGTGTCCAAAGTATGACTCCACCAACTAATGTTCTTTGACCTTGATTAAGTTACTTAAGTTCTGAGTCTATTACTTCATTATAAAAAGGACATAATAACAGTATTCAAAATCCTAGAGTTTTATGTATATGAAATGAGGTATTTAATACAACTAACATTTATTGAATGTGTACTATATACAAGACACTCAAGAGCTATGTAAAATAATAACAAAGCAAAAATCCTGCCCTCATGGAGAGACGATTCTAGTGAGAGCTTCATTAACTTGCCCATTCATCTAGCAAACATTCATTAAATTTGTACCACGAATGAAGGGGACTATATTTAGCAACACAGACAATAAGAGGCATTGTGGAAGTCCATAAAGAGTCATAATTTATATTCGGGTTGTGATGGTAGATTCTTCAAGAAAAGGATGGGTTTTAAATATGTTTTGGAAGTAGAATTAAGTGGCAGGTAATGCGTGATAAAGTGTCAAGTCTAGAGAATGGTAGTCAGGTGTCTGGCTTGAACAACAGGGTGAATGGTTGATTTGAAGTGTGTATAAAATGCTTGGCACAGTATCTGACATACGTTAAGTGTGCGATAAAAGTTAGCTTTGGAAAGGGAATTGATACAATGTGCCTTAAGAAATCAGTCCTTCTTATGAACCTTGCTTGACCTGGTCGTGTACCACCGTGTCCTAGAAACTTGCTACTCAAGGGTAGGTAAATAGAGCAGCAGTGCCAGCATCACCTGGGGGTATGTAAACAAATCAGAGGCTCAGGTCCTTTCCCAGATGTAACGAATTAGAAGTCCGTGCTTTATTTTTATTTATTTATTATTTTTTTAAATGATTTTTTATTATATTATGTTAGTCACCATACAGTACATCCCCGGTTTCCGAT